>NW_009953726.1:2587282-2621728 GCF_000747805.2 Chaetura pelagica
CAAGTCATAAATTGCTGCTGAACCCTCTCAGCATTAGGCACACTGAGGTAGCTGTGGAGCTCAAATGGATCACTTTCCAAGAAGCAAAAATGGTCCTGTGCACACGCAGCAGGCTGGGGTGCTGTTCACCTCCTGACTCTGCACTAGAGACTCTCCATAACACCAAGCAAACCACCTCATTTCCCAGGCTCTAGATCTTCCAGCCCTTAGGAATAAACAGCTTTATTTGCTTGTTTTCCCCTGTTGAAATCCTTTTTCCTGTGCAAGTCCAGAATTTACCAAACTTGCTTTCTCTTTTATTTTTTTTTTATTTTTTTAGTGGAGGAGAGGCAGATACAAGAGTGCCAGGGTGCAAAAAATGAAGGTATAAATTTTAAAAAATATTGCTCACACTATCCTCCAACCATAAACAGTAATACCTATTCATTATTCCCAAGTTCATCCACTTTCTCTGTCTTCCAAAGCTGGGTTGTCTCTCACCACAGTGACCCCTCCTCATGTCACTGTCAGCTTGAACAGCGCAAGTGAAAAGCAGCTCTGGGGAAGATGCAGTACAGCCCCTTCTCCTAAAGGCAACTCACAGCCCAAAGGGCATTTCTTGGAACACTCTGTGAAAAGGATCTCCAAGAGGTTTTTCATGGTCTGATTTTGAAATTCTCACCCTAAAGTCTTCAGTGTTGCTAAGAAGCTTTGACATCTTGTGTTTAACTCACAGATGCTTCACAACAAGAACAGGGCCGCTCTTGCTCCTGTTGGCTTGGCTGACACACCTCCAGAGGGGTGCAGGTTTGCAGAGTCTGACCTCCAGGACGGCAATATCTGCTCAGGACTTCCAAGATCAGCCTCTGGAATTGCCTTTTACTTTTTAACCCAACTGGCATCTTCCAGCAAAGTTGGGGGATCCACTGAAGTTGACCTGCTTCCCACACAGAGATGCACAGCATTTGCAGACCACACTCCTGGTCTTTGCAAGGGCTCAATCTTCTCCAGGGTGCACTTAGGGTCTCTTTTCTGGCCCATGGAATTCAACATTGTTCTGATTTATTTCCATCTGGAAATGCAGAGTTGAACCCACATGGAGTGCATGTGGAAAACCCTTTCCTGCAGCAGGCACATGTGTGACAAGTGTAAAGCACTGGGAAAAGTGTGGGCACTGGAAAAATAAAGAGGTATAAAAAAAAAAAATGTCTCCTGCTGCTCTCTGCCACGTAGGACTTGGGGCTAGACACTGAAGCCTTCCATGTTCTTAGACTGTGAACCAAAGATAGAAAAACTTTCATTTTTTGATTCTGCACTGATGTTGCCTATTGAGATCAGGAGGCTCTCTGGACAGTGTCTACCACATGCCTTCAGATTCTGCTTTGGCTAGTAATCTATAACAGAAGAGTGGCCCAACTAGCCAAGGATAAGAACAGGGCATTTCTCATTCCTGGTTCATAGTTTTGTAATTATTATATAATGGTTTCATAATTATTCCCTTTACTATAAAAAAACAAGCTGATAATAGTCATTGCAGTTTACAGAGGACCAGTAAATAAATATATTTAATTTTTTTTCTCCCTCTTGTGCAAGACCTTAATAATGTATCTTTAAACAGAAGTCTTCTGGGGCTGAGGAGCTGTATTACTGTCAAGAGCAAGCACCTGCTTAGGACAACTGGGCCCATATACCATCTGAGACTTAAAGGCTGCAGATCTTGACTGGTGCTTGTCTGAGGAAATGCTGTTTCTTAAGATAAAAGCCACTGCAGGTCAGAAGAACATATTCTAAGAAAAACAGCAGCAAAGGACAGCAGCAAAGAGTCTTCATGCAAGAGAATACAGCATCCCAAACACATGAGGTGACAGTTGCAAATTAGAGAAGTATTTCCTGCTCTAGAAGCAGGCTCAGGCTTCTTTGCTGCTGCAAACTCTACCAACATTAAACATTTAGCAATGGCTGCTATATCTGCTCTACCAAGTCACTTGGCTTTTCAATATTGCCATTGTTCTATTTCTTGCCCAGAACTTGAATATGTCTTTGTCTTTCCTGAAGCTGAAAGAAAAGAAACAACCATAACTTACCTCACAACGATGAAATTAAAGTTGAACTTCAAGCCAAAATTATCACTTTGAGTGACAACATAAAAAAAAAGGGGGCAAATTGCAAGAGTTCGAAGCACTAAAATAGGAGCACTTTCTTTTCTACAGGACTTGCTTCATTCATTAATTCTGTCAAATGATTAATTTGTTTAAATGTCATTTGCTTTGCTTAAAATTAAAAACAGCAAATAGCAAGAGAGGTGGCAAACTGAGGGCACAGCAAGACCTTGTAGGTAAAGCTGGGAGGGGACTCAGCTTGCTCTGGTACTCTGGTGTTGCAAGGGAGAGAAGTTCATGCCATCCTTCAGGCACTTGCCTGGGGCTTCTGGATGCCCAGTCTGGCCTCACTGCAGCAAAACACCCTGACCCATGCACAGTGACCTGCTCTTGAGTATCTCAACTAACTTCTCACAAGCTTCTCCAGAAGGACCAACAACAGGACTCACACTCACTGCAGAGCTTTTTCTTTGAAATCAGTCAACCCCTGCCCAAGAAGAAAGTATTTCATGGTTTGCCCTTTCACAGCTGAAACCAGTACTCATTCAGCAGCAGAGAGAGTGGAGAGCAGATCTGAATTCATGGCACTGACATCGACTATGCAACACCTGATGGGGTATCCTGGAAGCATCAGAGTCACTTGCTATGAATGCTACCAGTTTCAAAGAGAGAGTCTCCTCAGAGGCACCAAGTCACCTTCAACCAGAGCCAGGGGGACTTAGAGGATACCCTGAGAGGGCACAGAGAAGCAGTACTCAGACATACCACACTGGAGAATCTCAACAGCAACCAGTCAGTGGTGTCTTCCTGACAGGGTGGTCCCAGCACTGGCAAGGCAGACAGCTCCATTTGGACACTGCCCACTTGGAAATGGTTATGGCCAAGGTTAGGAGAAGAGGAACATTAGGGAACTTTATACCCAACAGAGGACTAGCTATTTTAGAAAGCAATAAGTCAGAATTTTTCCTTTCCAAGGAGTCTTGAAACAAAGTTGAGACCTTGTGGATTATCTCAGAGATCCTGGTAGGCATATGGATCATCACAGGGAGGGAGGCAGAACACCTAACACTTCAGCTAAACAACTGCTGTAGTCCTCAGAGCTGAGTAGAGCTGAAATGCCTTCTGACAGCTACAGCTTTCCTTGGTCACATCCTCAGCTGGAAATATGTCATGTTCTTGGGAAGCCATATGTGTTTTTTTTAAAGGAAAAAGGGGCAATGAGACACAAAGAAAGAGAGGTTAAGAAATGCTAAAGACATCATCAGCAACAAAAACCTAGTAATACTCAGATTAAAATGAAATTTAAAAGAAAAATTTAAAGAGAAATAATTATTTTGATGACTTGAAAATGAAATCCCATTATCAGACAGGGTTAAAGAAAACCCAGGAAAGACTGAATAAAATCCTTTGCACAAGGGAGGTGGTGGGGTAAAAGAATTGATCCCTAAGCAGTGCCTGAAGTCTGGCAGAAGTCAGTCCTCACTTTCTCTAAAATAGCTTGGACTGAAAACAGCTCTCAGATCAAAGAGGGAGAGGGAGGAGAGGGTGCTTCCCTCCACCCCAGCTGGGTGCCAGAACCCAGCACCACCAGCAGAGACACAGCCATGCTTGGACAGGTCATCTCCTCCCAGGGTAAGGAGATTTTCATTTTAATTTTTCACTGGTCACTTTACCCAGGAAATGTCAGCTGAATAAGGGGAGTTAATACAATCAGGTACAGCTTAGCACAGCAACAAATACATCCAGCAGAGAAAATAAAGATAGGCAGGGATAATTTCTCTAGACCTGCCTGGCTTCTTACTGCTCCATTCCTTCCTCCTCTTGAAAAATGACATTTATTTTTAGCATGTCAAACAGCCATAGTTCCCTGCCTCAACACAGCAGCTTGGCACTGATGGACAGAAAAGCCAAATAGGAACCTACAAAGGACTACTCCCTTTCCAGCTGTATGTTTTCTATACTGTCCTCCTCCTGATGGTCTGTGAATACTGCTGAAGGGTGAGTCTAAGGAGGATGGAGTCAGGCTCTTTTCAGTGGTGCCCAGCAATAGGACAAGGGGCAACTGGCATAAACTGGAACATAAGTTCCATCCAAACATGAGATAAAACTTCTTTACAATGAGGGTGACCAGGCACGGGAACAGGCTGCCCAGGGAGGTTGTGGAGTCCCCTTCTCTGGGAATATTCAAGACCCACCTGGATGCAGTCCTGAGTGATGTGCTCCAGGGGATCCTGCTTTAGCAGGGAAGTTGGACTGGATGATCTCTAGAGGTCCCTTCCAACCCCGATGACTCTCTGATTTTCAGAGCAGGAAACACACCACAGTTCCACACTCAACCCTTTTTAAGTCACACAACAACGATCAGAAGTCCTAAATATCATACTGTTTGAAGCCCCACGTGGGTGTAGCTGCTACCCTGACAGGGTCTCATGTGAACTACTAATCCAGGCAGCAGTGTTTGCTGCACACCCTGAGACACACGCAGCCTTCGGGCGGACTCTGCCACGTTGGCCATAACTAGCAGGGAGGATGTGGTTGTGGCTGCTCCCCAGATCAGGACAAACAAGAAAGCACAAAAAGTGGCTTCCCTCAAGTTGTGAGTTATTCTCAGACTCGTTTTCAGAAAAACTTAAACTTTAGCTACAATTCTGAGCCTCCACATTTGCAGGAAATAAAAAAATAGAATAAAACATGATGTTATGAAAGAGACCTCAATGCTTTTCAGAAGGAAACCCCTTCCTGAACAATGACTCCACTATCCAAGGATTGAAAGAAGTTAGTATCTGCACTCAGGCTGGCCCTGGATTATGTCTATTCTTGGGAGCACTAAATGTGACCATACATGGGACTGAACAGTCAAGAAAAACCCCAAGAGCTGTCTTTGATCTTCCTGTTCTCTAAGTTCACACATCCTCAGTAATGACAGAGAAAAGAGAAGTTGATCATTTCCAATTTTTCCTATTTCCTCGGAAAGCAGTACTGTTACAAACATCAGAGTTCTCCATCTCTCACCTTTGAGACCTTGCTAGCAACATGGTTTAATGCTTAGCCACCAGCATGAGTCTGAACCACACTTTGGATTTATACTGGTTTTAAATGGCCAAGCATGACATGCTTGGTGTGGATACAAACTTGTATGCTGGTCAGTAAAAGCCCTCTTATTTCTTTATCTCAATACAACACTCTCTCCATCATCAGCTGTATCATAAGCAATGAAAGCAATTTCTAATATCCTTTTCACCCCTATTTCTGCTTAAGTGCCATGACCTCTGAACATAGAAAAGAAATCCTCCACACCTCCCTTGCACACCTTTGCCCTCTCCCTGTTCCCAACAGCTTTTCCCAAAATAACTTGAAAAAGTAATCATTGTGTTAAAGCAGTTCTAGGGAGCATGTCCCTAGAGGAGAAAAGGTAAATCATCTGCTAACATCTTACACATGGATAAATACGAGAGCAGTTCCCAGATCCCAGAGTTGACACCTGGGCAGAGAAACACACACATTCCTACCTGACAGATATAGAACTAAAATTTTTAGTGGTGCTCTGTGGCCTGCCCAGCTTTACATGGGAAGGAAACTTCACAGGAAAAATTAATCCTGGTCTTCCCTGCACTGACACAGTGCCAAGGTTTGATTCTCCTCATCTGCTCCATCTTTCCCAGAACATGCATTTCCTTAGGAGTCAAAGCCAGCTCAGCTCTCTGTTCATGTCTCCCTCCTAACACACTTCCTGCAAGCAGGATTATGCCCTGCTCGTGGTTCCTAGCTGCACAAAGAGAACAATGTCTGCAAACCCTCCCACCACTTCCACACCATGGAGCTCAGGGTGCTGCTGAAGAGGAGGGCACCATCTCTGTACAAACCTCTGGTGGGCCCTCAGGTGTGGCTCAGCTGACAACAGACTGGATTGATCTCAAATGCTTAAAACATCACAGCTACCCTGCCAGCAGCAGAGCACTCCTGGGCCGCAAACCACCCAAAGAAAACCAAAAGCTTCACCAGCTCCTTTGATACAGCAGCTCCCCACCAAGCAGCTGCCTGGGTCCCAACACACGAGGCTGCTGGGTCAGCAAGGGCAAGACAGCTCCCCGAAAGCATCCCAGTAAAGCACAAGCTTCTCTTCAAACCTGTATTTAAAAAACAAAGGCAGGGGCATTGACAGGCCTGGACACCCAGGACAAGGTGTGAGTGAGGGGAGCTGCTGGGCAGGAGAACAGAGCTCCCCCATTACCCGTGAAGCAAACACCCCTCCAAGCTGGCACCCTCCTCGTGTCTCCTACAGAGCATGGCAGGGTGGGCTGCCTGTGCCACAGCCCCCACAACAGCCTTTGTGCCCAGCAACCAGTTTCTGGGGCAGAACAAGAAAAAGCATTAAAAATCCAGCTCTCCCAGGTTGCAGGTAACAGCACAGCAGATCCTACCTTGATTCTTGGCTTCTGTACAGAAAACACTCCCAACAAATGCACTTCAAGGTTGCAGCTAAAACTAATAAGAATGATGATGTAGGTCTGAAGAAAATACCCTTTTTCAGAGCCCCATCCCAGATTTCCTGGGTTCCTCCAGCAGAGCTCATCCACACTTATAGATAGTATCACAGTAAACAAGAGGGAAATTAAAAACAACACACTATAAAAGATAGCTACAGGAAAAGAATCAGTCCAGATACTTTTTCAAGGCAGCTGTCACACTCAAAGCCTTCTGAGCTTCCTCTGTAGAGTGAACCCAGGGAACAGAAATGCACTCGAAGTAAATGGGAATCATGATGGAATAAAAATCACCCAGATGTTTTAAATACGTGCTATTTTAAACATGCTCTGCATGCTCCTTAACTTGCTCTCCAAGAGGCACTCAGGTGAAAAGTACAAGTGGCAGAAACAATTATCTGTCCTTTATCTGAAGGACAACTTGAGATAAATAAACCAGAACAGGCAGGATTTGGCTCCCTGGGTCTGAGATCAGACAGACAGTAGAGCAGAGGGCACACACACAGTGTGACCCATTACAAACAGCCCCTTCCAGGTTTCCACCATCGTTCAGGAGGTCTCCAGCACACAACAGCACGTGGTCCACATGAAGAATGCCATGCACTTAGGTACTGCTTTGTAACTGATGGCAAGTGTATACACCAGCGTCCAGCTCATTGTGAAAACAAGTCAAAACAATTCTCTTACCTTCTGTGAAGCTGCCTGTAAGAGTTATGACAACAAACACTTTGCCTTCTGGCTCCAAATCCACCTGAAAAAGTAAAGGAAACATTAGAAGATTATTTTCCAAGGCAAAGACTCTTCTCAGGATTTCACACGATAAATTTTGCCAATATTTGTCAATATTTGTAGTTCTTTATATATTCTCACACACACCCTTAATTTGACAAAAAAAAAAATCAAGCAGCCACAGCTCAAACTGTTCAGCATTCAGGGTTCCATAAAAAATAAGGAACTTGATTCCTTTCCTTTTCCTAGAAGTGCTGAGCAATCTCAAACTTGCTAGAGGAAACAGAGATTAAAAAGAAGAAATATGGTTAATACTGTTCCAATTTGTCAGGTAAGTGAAGCAAGAGTAACATTACACACACAGTTCTCAGAGAAGATACATTCATATCTGTTTGGAGAATTATATGGATATTTCCTCCCTATTATATTGTATCCCATTGAAATTGTTTCAGCCTCTCCAAATTCCATCAGTGCTAGGGTAAAAATACTGATGTGTTACATAAATCATCTTTTGGCCTTAAACCACAGAAATTGGGAAACTGTCAGTGCTGTTACCTAAGGACTTGCTGTCATTTAATCTAAATTAGGGCTACTGAACATAATTTTAGGGATCAGGGATTCAACTTCAGTGTTGGTCAACCTGTCCTTGAAAGAAGGTATTGATTTTTTGGTGAATAGATTTTTCTTTTTTTTTAGTTACATTTTTTTAAGTCTTGACTTGGTTGTTGTTGGGTTTTTTGTTTGTCCACCAGCTAGTTTTTAGCAAAAATGGCAGCCAAGGATTCCTGAAGTCTGAGTCAGGCTTTCACACAGAAATCTCACTTTAGAAGAAAAAAAAAAACAAAACAACAAACCAAACAAAAAACAAGGCACCACCCCATACACTCCCAAGCTGCAAGGTTAAAATTAGCAGAGAGGAGCTTCACACCTCGTGGGAACTGATAATCTATGCAGAACAGAAATGCTGAAAAGAAAGCTCTCTGGAGGAATGACTCAATGTGTTCATTCAAACCCTCTCTGCACTTGTACTGCCACCTTTCCTTGCTCTGACAGAAACAGGAGCACATCTTCCATGTCAGCAGCACAGAGTTTCACCACAGAGGTGCCCAAAATGTAACACACCTTGGTGTGCACCCTGCAGAGTAGAAAAATATTTCCCAGTCCTGCAAGAAAGGATGATAAGCCCAGGCTCCCTATTTTTTCTCAGGTAACATATGATGTATCCTGCCAACACTTTGATTCTTCTCCAGTGATCACATCATTCAAATACACCTCTAACCAGGAGCCTAAGCTCCTAGAGCAGGTGCATGGACCACCACTAAGCCAGACAACATTTGCCCATGGCCTGCCAAACCTTGCCATGCACCAACCAGTGCTTTTCAGGGAATAACACTAAGATACAGGTAAAAAGAGAAAGCTGAACTCTAAATATCTAACAGAGGAGCCAAACAGCCATGCTGCAAATGGACAGAGTATCTGCAGGGCTGGAAGTGGGGGAAGAAGGTGTCCTCTGCAGTGAAGACTGACTCTGCAGTGTAAAGGTGTAGCAGCATTTCTGCTGGCACCTCTGCTCCTAGGGATGGTAACTGCAGTTTCACTAACATGAACCCAGAGAAAACGATCTGCTGGTCTAAGTGAGGAGGAAGCAGAGGCAGAACACAGCATCACTGTGAGTTCCCCTAACCTGCACTTTATTGCAGAAGGAAAGAAATTGTTTTTTAAACTACTGGGAATTTGTTAGGATGAGCAGAGCAAATTTTTTCAGAGAAAGGATGAGTGAACATCCTATTCATGTGACTGCAGATACAGTCCAGAAGTGACAGATTCCTATCAGTGAGATAGAAAACAGGGGAGCTAGAACTGCTTTGGAAAATCCTATCAAAAAGTTAATTTTATGGACACTATATTTTCCACTAAAAAAACCAAACACAACCAACACCAAAAAACCAAATTAATCTCACAAGGAAAATTTAAATTAAATATTTAGATTTGACACAATATTAATATTTATGTTTTCTTTGTCTGCTTCCTACACTGGCTGTGTCTGAACAGCCTCTGTCTCCGTTCATACGGAAGACATTCCCTAAATAAACATCAACTCCAGCAATAACATGCATCAATTTTTGCCTAAATTTCAGTTCACCAGAGAGATATGCAGCTTTGGAAAGAAATGGTTCTTTCAAAAATTTATAATATCTGTATTATATATATATTTACAGTCACCCAAATTGATCTACAGGATACCAAGAACTCAGATTTTACAGGAAAATCCTACTTACTTAGGTTTCCAAACTAATTCTTCAGAGCTTATAATTTTTTTGCCAGTCTCCACACACAGCAATAAGTTAAGACTCCTGCTTCCACAGTCAGAAAGATCCTTCCTCCCTTCTTCTGACATATATGAAGTCTGGTGGGATACAGAGCAGACCCTGCACTCCTTGTTGAGTCTTAAAAGCAAAGGCTTGTCACGACACAAGCAGCTGGGCTGAGACCAGGAGATGCAACAAAACATCACCCACCTTCGACACAGGGCACAAACCAAAATTGGTCTGAACACTGTGACATGCTTTGCTCACCGTCACTGCAAACGGGATTCCTCTGCCCAGGGTAGCATAGCCTTACAAAACAGAAACAAAAACATTCTCAAAGTAATAGTAGGAGATTTATGAATGTTATAAAACCATCTCTCTCCCGTGAAGACTCCAAAGACTAGTCAAGTAACCCACATCAACTAAGCAGCTGTGCAAGAGCAGGCTATGAAGAGGATCTAGCTACACTCAAGATCTTCTCACAGCACACGTTAGTAGGATCTAATGAAGAATTACAGCTGAAAGGCTCCAAAATGAGGACTGAAGCCCCAGCATGCCAGAAGCTGCTTGAAAACTTTGACACATTGGTATCCTGCTGGATGTTGGCCCAAGAGTGAAATCTTGTCCTATACAATAACCCACAGAGTCTTAAGAGCTTTCCTGATATTAAATTGGTATCAACAACAACAAAAAAAGGTAATATACTATGAAATTAAATAAGATACAATGTAATTAATGAACACTAGTACAAGTCTGGCTTTCAGACTTGCTGTGATCTCCTTCTCCTTTAAAGATGAAATTTGACCTCTTGCAGCCGACACAGAACACAGTACCTGAGATCAACTCCCAAATACATGGAATGTGTCTGAAACAGTAAATAATCTCTGACCTAGAAAACTGGAAAATGTCTGACCACAGACCTGCCCTCCCATGGGCCTGCCCAAGATCAGCCGATCAAGCAGCTCCCAGACAGCAACACCCACCCGATCGGACATGCTTCCTCTCACTATCTCATTAATCCATCCCACCATCACACAAGGTGGAGGGCCCTTGTGCTGGTGGCAGTTACTCCTGTGAGCTCTTCACACTTGCTGGACCACAGCTCCCAACGCTCGTGCAGCCAGACCGATGCTCACGAGCTGAGCTGGCGTGCACAGCAAGCAGCTTGCTCAGCCCAGGCTCCAGGGCTAACCTCAGCCACCCCTGCAGCATGGGTCCCCATGTTTGTGCCCTTGTTTTACACCACTGCAGCCTTCACACTCTGCGGTGCAGCTGCAGGAGCAGCACACACTGCTGGATAGCTTTAGTGCTATTATAATGCTTTAGTTATTTAGTTACATGCAGCCACATTTGGGCACACAGAAATATGCACAGAACCATCTGAAACCAGATGTCCCCAAATGAGGAGTGTGGTACTTGCTTCTTCCCCAAAAGGAGGAACTCCTAAGGCAAACCCTCCTTCAATCACAATAAAACTTCCATCACTAGCACCTGCTTTCACAGACTGAGGGGACTTCTCACTATGTTCTGTTATTTACTCAGATGCAAGCACCTCTAAAGGAAGCAGCTGCCAAGGGCCTGGCCCTCCAGCCATGGAAGGGATAACCTATCCAGCAGGAGCTGGCTGGCAGCCCAGCCCTGACTGCTGCAGACAAGGGCTCCAGGGAGCCTGGTACCTCCCAGCATCAGCAACACCCTGGGGATCCAGCCTCACAACAGCAGTGGGGCTGTAACACAAGCACCAGTCATACACCAAGTTTTGTTTCCCACTTCTTCCCAGCATTGACCATGGCTGCTTATAGGCAAAAAAAGTATGACTTCATATAGAAGCAGGGGCCACAGTATTATTTTTGACAGAATCATTAGAGGTCATAGCAGACCATGCAATCATTTCGGGTCAACAAGGCAGCTGATGCTGATCTTCTTTCTCAAAGAAAGCAGGAGAGGCTCAGAGAAACTCAATAGCCTGCAGGCAACACAGATGATGCCAAAGGGAACCTGCTCTATCATAAGATAGGAGATAAGCAATACAGGAACGCAACCATCTCTGTGTACTTGACAACATTCAAAGTATAGTAAGTACTGAGAAAATTTTCCTAATGCCAAGATCTACTTTGGCACAGGATAACTTCTTTTAGGCAATCAAAGAATTCTGCCTGGAAGGTTCAGTAGCAGAGCAGGAGATGCACTGCAGTGGGAAAAGTCCTGCTGTAGTGGGAGAAGCCAAGGAGAAGTCCAAATTTTTATGCATGTGAGAGATTGAAAATGCTATGAGGTACAGTGATTTCTGAATAAACCAAACTGCTGGTGTGCAGCATCATCACACCCCTGGCACACACAGCTCTGAACAGTCATCCTGCTTTTGGCTGGGATAGAGTTAATTTTCTTGCTAGTAGTCAATATGGGGCCATGTTTTGGATTTGTGCTGAGGACAGTGTTGATAAAGCAGAGATGTTTTTGCTATTGCTGATCAGTGCCTACACAAAGCCAAAGCCTTTTTCTGCTCCTCACACCACCCACCAGCGAGTGGGCTGGGGGTGCACAAGAAGTTGGGAGTGGCCACAACTGGGACAGCTGACTCCAACTGACCAAGGGGATATTCCATACCACATGCAATCATGCTCAGCAATGTAACAGCTGGAGGAAAAAAAAAAAAGTAGGAAGGTGGGCATGACTGGAGTGATGGCATTTGTCTTCCTGTTAGGTGTGATGGAGTCCTGCCTTCCTGGAGATGGCCGAGCACCTGCCTGCCAGGAGGAGTAGGGAACAAATTCCACGTTTTGCTTTGCTTGCACATGTAGCTTTTGCCTTACTTATTAAACTGCTTTTATCTCAAGCCAAGAGTTTTCCCACTTTTACCTTTTTGATTCTCTCCCTTGTCCCACCAGGGAAAGGTGAGAGAGCAGCTATGTGGAGTTTTGCTGCCAGATGGGACTAAACCCCAACAGCAGAAATCACCCTTCCTTCTCTCTGGTGCTTTTGTCCTCAGCCTGGTGCCCCAGAGAACAACTGGGAGGAAAAATACTGACTTTCTGGTTGTTTTCAAGCTAACTCGGCCAAGTTTGAGATAACTGGGAGAGGAAAGTGTGCTTATCAGTGTATTAAAGCCCTCAATCACTGCTCTTTCCTGGTTGAAGGAAATGGAAGACAGCACGTCCTCCACAGCACAAAGGGTGGATAAGATCAGCTGTTGGAGCTCAAGAACCCCCTTTGTATCTGTAAGAACAACACAGGATTTTTGGCCCAGAGCTAAGCATACACTTTAACTTCTCTTGACCCTCACAGCCATACCTAAGAGAAAACAAACGCTGGAGGATTTTGGCAAGTGAGCTGGAAAGGAGCAGGTACGGACGCATCGGGAGTTCAGCCGCAGTTTCATTACGCTTCCCCTGCAAGATGCAACACTCAGCAGTGAGGCTGAACACAGGGCTGAGGAGGACTTTGCTCCTCATTCAAACCACTCACACGGTGCCCCATGCCTGAACTTGCTGAGATCGTGCAGCTCCCACCTGACTTCAAAGGGAGCTGCCAGGGATCGGTTTCCCACAAGGAGGGGCCCCAGTCAAGCACCTCACACACCTTTCTCCAGAAAAGGACTCTACTAATGTTCTTCCCCACAACCAGGCAGGTGTCATTTACTCCTCTTCTCTGCATTACAACAACAACAAAAAATATGCAGCTAGTTTGGGAGCAAACAGTTGCAGAGAGACCGAAACAGGACTCCTTAATCACATGCCTTCACACATGTAATAAAAACTGGTCGTGCATGATTCATCAATGGAAGAGGTTTGGAAAACAAAGTCATAAGCAGGGTAATCTTTCAGGCAACATATCAACACCCAGCTGAAGCATCCACTGAACTTGACGAGCAGGTATAGTCAGTCAGGCTCTGAAAGAGCCAGGCATGCCTCTGTGAAAGACTCAGCCCGGATGGGAAGAGGCAGATCCCAAGGGTGGCTGCCTGCCTGCCAGACACTCACCCTCCAACACGGAGATGAGGTAGACCTCCAGGATGCAGAGACACCCTCAACATTGCACTTGGCATGAACGTTCATTTTTGCAAACACAAGATAAGAATACTCTCCACAACAGACAACCAGATCTGAAGTACACTGAAATCAGTGGGAATCTTTTTATTGTCTTTGGATCAGAGACAAAAGATGACTGCATTTACCCTGGAGCCCAGAACATCCTCTCTCCCTTTGCTGCTCTGTCCTTTCTTCCCCACAGGCACAACTAGTAAGCATCCTAGAAGTACAACCTTCTTCTAAGCCATGTCAATGCTGACGTGGCTTCAAAAACAGAACAAGCCAGACACTTGCAGTGAATAAAGCAAATATAAAAGCTACCTGGGGACTTAATTAGCTTAATTAAACAAGTAACTATATCTTTTTACTTCCTACACAATTTTAAAATTTAATTAACAGAACTGCATATATAATCAGTCATTTGTAGAGGCAATTCCCAAGGCTCTGTTCAGTGAAAAGAGCTGAAAGTCTGGATTAAGCTAAAGCTGGTTTTTCACATTCCTCCAGTTATTTCTTTTAATTTTTCTTGCTTAAACTCCTAACAGATCATGCTTCTGAAATGTGAGATCTTACTGTATTTAATACAGTAGCACGTCCCTCTAGTATGTCTTTGTTGAACAGGTCAGATAGCAACTTTCTCAGCCAAATACAGTGTCTGGATTAATCAGTCCCTCTTGTACATTTTGTGCCTGACAGTCACCTGTCCATCAAGTTGAGCACCTCTGAAAAATCCTCAGGGTTCTCTAGTACAAAGGGGGATTTTGCATTTCCAGACCAACAGATTAAAGTATTTTTCCTACAAATGCACAGTTTGTGATTTTTTCGATTCAAATCAGCGTGCCTAAAAAAACCCAAATGAAACAGCAAAAGGGGGGTGCCAAGTATCTTCTCATTCCTGTGAAGGCTGGCAAGTCCGTAGGGCAGCAATTTCCACCACAGGAGCTAAGGGCAGACATGGACAATTTCTCAACAACACATGGCAAGCTCCATGCAGAGAAGGCCCTAGGATGTTCCATTTGGGTAATGGCAGCAACACCAGCTCTTGCTTCACCCAAGCTCTGAATCTGGTGCCACTGAACAGCAGCATCTCTCTGCTCCCACCAGGATTTAATTTTGGTGCCAGGTCTCAAAACACAGTGATGCAGAAAGGCTGCCAATCCCATCTCTGACCAGTAGGTTCATGTGCTGAATTCACAAGAGCATCAAAGCCCTCACAGCACAGTCCTGCTGCAGTAGATGCACAGTTAGACCTAGAGATGATACCTGGTTCCTTGAGGTCAGCCTGGCCATCCCCTGGGGTAGGTAGGGGACAAAGGCTCAAAACTTCTGCCTCCTGCAAGTGACAGTAACGATCAAAGTTTCAGGGGAGAAAAGAAAAGTTTCCAACAACTAGTACTGCCACATGCCACACTCTGGAAGTAAACCCATGAATGGGTGGAAAGTCAGTCTCTCTTGTAACTCCTCTAACCAGTTATTCCAGCTATTACTGTAATATTGTCATTCTAATTTTTTGTTCCAGGACAGCTGTTTAAAATATTACTTTTGTTTTCAGTCAAGCTGCATAGTTATAAGCTGTGTCCTGGCCATGAGCAATCATGCACAGCTAATAACTCTTAGCCAATCCTGGACTCTTTAATCAATTTTAGTCTGGTTTCATCCAAACTCAAAACTCAAAATCAAACGGGAGAAGGGGCAGAGCCTAGAAGTACCATGCACACACTGGAGTCTGCAACAGAACAGGGCTTCCATCCACAGATGAGCCTCCCTGCTGCAACCCAGCTGACCACAGACCAGAGCATCACTTCTCAGGGGGCCTCTCAACACCTTCGTGCCACCTCCCCCAGCTCCCTTCCCACAGCCTGTGTGACCACAGCCCATGAGAAACCAAACTCGTGTGGGCAGCACACATTCTGCCTTTCCCTACCACATGCACATACAAGCAGAGCTTTAGCCTTAGCTCTGCTGCCCATAAATCATTAAACATCCATCTTGCTCTGCAACACCATGCCTAATGCCACCATGTCCAACCCATCACTGGATTTTCCTCCCAACTCCTCTTGCCTTCCTTCTACAGCTATTTTTAATTTTTTTTTTAAAGGATGAGGGGGAAATAATGGATTACTTTTATTTCCTAGGAGGCAGATACTGACATCATTGCAGGACAGCTAAATTAAAGGATGGCAAATGAAGGGCTTCATTTTCAGCTGTTTGAACACTTGATTACAGCAAATATGCCCATGCACACATTCAGTAACTGGTATCAGGCTACTGGCCACCTGCCATGTATGGAAACCTGCCTGCAAGCAGCTATACATGTATTTGCAGGTAAAAGAGGGTGAAAGTGGGACAGAGGTCTCTGCTTTTGAGAGGACTTAGGAGCTTTGACAAAACAAACAAAAATTATCTATATCCATTCCATGAACAGTAACAATAAACAGGTCAATAAACCTCAACAACCTGTTATTACCAATAAAACAAAAACCTTTCAACAGCTGCAGAGCCCTGGGACACCACTTTAGCTATTATATTGTGGACATATGAGCTGCAAAAGGATATTGCTGACAGCTCAGGTTTTAGGTCTCTCACTGAGTACACAATGTAGGAAATGCCATTTCCCATCTCCAAGTTTTGGATATGATCAACAAATGTATTTTCCCTGACAGATATCACCTCAATACAACTTGGAGGAAAAACCAGGAAGTTGTGCCAGTTTAGCTGTTTACAGTCATGAATAAATCACTGATGGGTGCCAAGCAGGCAGCTTGGTGGCACTTCCCATTTGGAAACATTCCAAGTGCTGAAGCAATGAGCTGGTGAGCAGAGCTTCCCCAAAGTAAACCCCTGACATAGCTGAGCTTGACCCTAATGAGGAAAGGGTGGGTGAGGGCTAGAGAGGCAGCAGGCCCAGGTAGCCCACCCACCCACCTGAGACCTGGGTTTTGCCCAGGGAGGAGGAGAACAGGCACTAGGTGAAAATACAGAAGGAGAAACAAAAAGATTGGGCAGAAAAAAGAGGACGATGCTCTGAGTCTTGAGAAGACTTTCAAGGCATGGCATTCACCTGCAGTTTTAATTAACCTTATTAACAGATCTAGTCAGGCTTATGAATCATTCATGATTTCACAGTAAGCAGCAAAGTCTGCATCACTGTCTGAGTTCTATGTCCAAGGCACCCAGGGATCATCACTGCACAGCTATATCAGAAGAATGCTGTGTAACTCAGGAGGAACCCACTGGGTTGTACAGTGTCAGAGAGGACCCTCAATATCCTCTTCATGGATCCAAACCTAGGAATTGTGGACCTCTAAGCCAGCTGCAATGCTCTGCAAAGCACCCCTCTGCAGTTGTCTCCCCAGCACCTTGCACTGTTCTCCAGTATCCAGTGCTGGGAAATATTTTCTTGTTATTCATAGGTTTTATTGCATAATCTCAAACTTCCGTGAAATGAGTCTCATTCCAGTCTCCATTAGGTGTGTCACTATCTCTAAAATATCTCCCTTACTACATATTATTAATTTGGTGCACTGCTGCTTTTCCATTTTTGTCCAATAGTTCTTTCTGCTTTCTAAAACCAGGTCGCAGCTGATGAGATCACGAACCATTAAAATCCATTAGTCCTCCAGATATAATCCATCAAATTTCTCACCACCCAAGGTAGAAAGGGGAAAGGTCACAACTTTCTGCTACCTCAACTACTTCTGTCAGAGACTCACTTTTGAAGAGCCAAATCCCACCTTCCTAAAGCTAAAAAGTTAAGGCCTGGTGGTGTAGCAAAAGGAAACGTTATAGGAAAGTCCAGCTCTTCATAGTGCTTGATTACTATTAATGGGTGCTGTAAAATAGAAAAAAGATCCTGTAGTGAGATGTGATAAGCATCTTGACCCCTGCAGCCTGATGGCAGGAAACTGGGGTCCCCCGATACAGAGGTTCAAATGCAAACCAGAAACTCTGCAGAGGGCTTGATTTGCAGACACTTGCCCTCTTTTCCCCTTCAACACCAAGATCTGTACTGAGCACAGGGCCTTGCAATACCCAGTATTATGCTGTTAGGTTAGCACATGGTTTGTCTGCTGCATGAGGAAGCCCTGATCATTATTCATCTACCCCAGCCTGACTGCAGCACTATGCTGGGGATAGCTGGAACCCCAAAAACATGGATGGTAGGCCCAAGAGAACCTCCCTGCCAGGTAGGCCCACAGTGCTTGCTTTCACCCAGGAAAGCTTCCCACGCAGGCTGCCATCCTCTTGTTTCAACCCATATCTCATTCCTACCATGGTGTTGCTGTATCTCTCTTACAGGCAACAGGATGCATTAAAGAACTGCACCTATGAGGTCATGCACATCTCCACCTCTTCAGTCAAAGACCACAAAGCCCCTTGGGGTGCTGAGAAAACCTTACACCAACAACTTCATAGACAAGGCATGCAATGCTTGGGGATGGCAGGAGCAGAGCTAGAAACAACAGAGCCTGTGGTCTTCAAAAGCCTGACCTGGCACATTTTGTACTGGGGAGGGGCACGCAGCACCACCACCTCTGTCAATATCACTATGAATTAACTTATGCACAAAAAGAAGTTATCAGCAACATTTGTGACAAAATGTAAGATTTCAAATGACGTATGTCAGTGGCATTGCCAATCTCTAGAACTACAGTTCCCATCATGGGTATCCCCATTTAAAGCCTTAATGCATTACTCATCCTTACTGAGGATACAAAAAGGGGATATTAATTCCAACAACTTCTGAAACCCAGATCCTGGCATGGGCTATTACACTACAGAGAATCCTAAGCCCCTATGCTCTGACCATTCTTTCCAGACCTTGAATTAATCACAGAAACTTCTGTCTTCCTCCTCTCACTTGCTCACCTGGCAGTTTCTTAAAACCGAAACTTTGGAGGACTAACATTTATATCCAGTCAGTATTAACCCACCACATCTCCTCTCACACTCCAAGCTGCAAGATGATGGCCCTAACAATGAGACAAAAGGATGAAAAGCAAACTATCAAATACAGGTGGTGTCTCACAAGAGAGAATCTTCTTGGTACACAGGGAAAAACAAAGAGGAAGGTTAAAAATCTTTTGGCCCATGCACTAACCCCTTTCCCATTCCCTGCCAACAGTTTTATGGAATTGTTTAACATCCCTGGTGCAGAAATCCCAGAATATAATGTAAAAGCAGTAGCAGTTTCTGCCTGCATAGCCAATTAGATGTTTCTAAAGGAACCAAAAAAAAAAACCTCATTAAAAAAAATAAATATATATATAATCTGTAAAAGGAGTGCCAAGGCATGCACTCCTCCAGCATTCCTGAAGGTATGATGCTTGCTCCTGGTGTCCAGATGTTACTGCTCACATTTCCACTCTAATCCCATGAGGTCCAGCACTGGGAGTCACAGTCAAGTCTTTATACAGAATAAAGAATGTAGGTTGGGATCCAGAAGGCAGCTGACAACACCCAGAAAGGACATGCCATTGCCAGCACTTGCTTTGCCAGGTTAGATCACATCCTACTTGTATATGGGGTTTTGTTTGTGAGTTTGTTCTTCTCTTGTTTGTTTGGGTTGTTTTTGGTGGGTGGAGGGGGAAGAGTACGATAAAAATATTTCTGTAAAACAGTAGTTAAAATAAAGGGTGGTAGATGAGGTTCTTCATAGTGAGTGACCCAAGGTTGTATATTTGCAAAGAAAGGATTAGGGGAAAAAAAAAAGTCCTGAAATCCTGAAGCCAAGCACTGCAGTAAGAGACAGGCTGTCCAAGACCAAGCAATTTTCAGTCCCATCAAGTCTGTGATTACAATTTTCCTCATCTACCTCATGAGAGACATGATCTCACTACCCACTTGTGACCATAAAGTCATAGCTGTGACTCCAGCAATTAAGTTGAGATGGGAAGAAGCTGAAAAGCATCAGCCTCCAGCCTTCCCCAGGCCACCGGATGGGTGACAAGGTGCCGTGTCACCAAGATATGCTGTTCAGCTGACCAGCCATCTGCCTCCAGCTGAAGAGGAGGAACTTCTGGGGTTTGCAGGCAACTGCGAGCTGACAGGCAGCTTGCTGACATCTACCAACATTTATCATCTTGTCACATATTTCCCCTCTTTAATATCTCTTTTTCCACAGTGTGGTTTCAAGATGAGGGAGAACTTCTCATTCACTGGGATCAAGATGTGACTTGGATTAAATAAAGGAGGGCAGAGAGGGAACCCCAGAAAGGGTCTTTGGAGGAAAAGGTCAGAACTCAAGTTGTGTGGTTTTGCTCACATGTCAATCAAGAACATAACCTGATGCTTATCACACTTCCCATCTAACGCTCAACATCACCTGCAAAGCTGCAGACTAATGTTCTTCTCTTCAAACAGAGCTTTTCCTGGGGATCATTGCAAGTCCAAGCACATGGCAATCCTAGGTAAACCAAGACCAGGACAACAAGGCCGTCATTTTTAGGACAACTGCTGTCATGTTCCCTCCTTGATAAATATTAAGTTTCTTTGTGAATGGAAGTCCTGGCATTTTATGTGTGCCACATCCAGTGTTGCATGTGCTTTATGTTATAAACACACATGCTTCTAACTCCAGCTCACTAGCTAATATGTTTAAACGTATAAACTCCCTTCTAGAGAAAAGTACTTCCCTACCTGGGTGGCACTGCTTGTGTGGGCCTTGTGCTCCTCTTCCCGTTGACAAACAACCCTTGCAGAGGGGGAACACACTACCTTAATTCCCAATGCAAGATTTTATTCACTCCAGGAAAAAAAATCACATCTATTTGAGTGTTATAAACTTAACCAAGAGAGCTTTCATCAGCTGAGAACAGAAATCCCTTGGAGAGCATTTATCTTTGAAAATAAAATCAAGTAACTTCCCTTCTTTAAGGTTTACCAAACCCTGTAATATAAAGCCAAGAAGCCAGTCAAACAGTTCCTCTTCTCTCTCTGAGCAGGACACTCAGTCACAACCTTGGGGGGAAGAAGATGAAAGAGACATATAGTCCCTCTAGTAACTGCCACACATCCATTACAAACAGTCCCCTAAGAAAGATAATAAAACACCTAATGCTGTTCAACTCCTAAGATGCACGATATTGCAAGAGACCTAGAGAAGATTACAGAAATGCAGAGTTACATCCTAAACTAGCTGCATTGGAACTGCTGGCCAGATCCTTACCACCAGTGCAGCGTGAGTTTCAGCTTCTTATGAATCTAAAAGATTCCTCTTGCAGCCGAGCAGCACTTGTTCTGGGACATTACCACACACAGTAATATGAAGCACTGGAGTGGTTTTGGATACTGAGATAGAAAGTCTGAACACGTAATGACCCACTGGAAAATTCATTGCAAAAGATGGAAATACCTGGTACTCTTCAAACACCTACACGTTCCGACTGTGGCTTTGAAACAAACCACAACACTCTATTGTAAAGAGCACCGTTCCTGTGGAAACAGTTGCTTAATATCGTTAGAGATGGAGTAAGAATAAATACTAAAGGTGTACAGAGTTTTGCAACTACCAATTTACTGGTTAAAATATATATATATTTAAAAGGGGGGGGGGAAGGACCTGTTCTTACTGTTGATAGTAAAAAAATATCAAGCAAATTTCTTTAAAAACAAAGAGTATTTTTGTGCATGATTTTAAAAAGCAAGCAAAGCAAACAAAAAAACCAAACCATTTCTCTACAAATAAAATTTTGTATGCCCAGGACTATTAACATATGGACACTGTGCTGTCAACCTAGAAATTAACTGCAAGGCTTATTCTAAGAAAATGCTGATGAGCTTTTCTGAGGTCAGGAAGATTATTTCAGAGCAACCTTTCAGGGGCACAGGGGCACTGAAGGTTGTTTTAAATCAAGCAAGCCTCAGCTACTCTTTTCTCACCCAATGTTCATGTTCAAAACAGGAACAGGAGCTTCCAAGATGTTACTAAAATAAGAAGTGGCACTGCTTAAAAACAATGAGTACTGCACATCCATCGCTGAGACAAGTCTCTTTGCAGTAAGCTTATTTATATATAGAAATAAATCCACTGACCTCATATTAATCACAAACACTCCTTTCTCTATGACAAAGGGAAATGACAAACTTGCAAGGACACATCAGAAACTTTCTGGTATCACGAGCCAAAACACGTGACAACTTGAATAATCATTGCTTCTCAAGAAAAAAATCCACCCTGTCCCTACAAATTCAAAGAACCATAGAATTATTTGAGTTGGAAGGGACCTTAAAGACCATCTAGCTCCAACACCCTGCCACGGGCAGGGACACCTCCCACTAGACCATGTTGCTCCAAGCCCCATATAACCTGGCCTGTAACACTTCCAGTGATGGGGCAGCCAGAAATTCCCTGGGCAACCTGTGCCAGTGTCTCACCACCCTCACACTAAATTTCATTCTTGTTAAAAACAGAAAGGTGTAATCCTAAAATTAACCACCTGATGATTTGGGTTATAGCTTCAATTCTCTGCTCTTAAGCTTCTTTTCAAACTCTGGAGTTCTAAAGTTATTATTTCTAAGAGTTTTTACCCAATAAAGTGGTAACCAGAGGGAACAGAACCAGTCAGAGAGATTACAAGCAGCACTGAGCGAGAACTGAGATGAGTGTGCGTTGTGTCCCGCCTACCCCACAACACACGCGTTCACAGGCATTTCGACACCACGAGCATTGACATCCTGCACCCTGCAGACGTGCAGCCCCACACAAAAACTGCTTACCCAAGACACACTAAAAGACATTGCTTTCAATGTCCCTTCTGTGGAACTTTGGTAACATCAGAGTGGGGCTTTATACACACCCAACAGCGGTTGCAGTTCCTTGCCGGCAAGAGCATGGGGTTGATTATGAACCGATAAATCATTAACTAACTTCTGCAGTAGATAGAAAATAAAGGGGAAAAACACCTGGGTATCAAAGTTTGATCAAAAGGAGATGACTGTCCCCAGCCCCCCCTTATGGCAGCCCCCCTCTTCTTCCTGCTGTCACCCCTCCTCCGTGAAGGCGGCAGAATGGACGCTGCTTTCACACAACACCGAAACCACAGCTCACAGCCCACCCCAGCAACTTGTTTGGCCTTTGACTGCTGCTCTATCTGGCAAGCCCAGCTGTGAAATGGGGTAGCTGAGACACAAGCAGGAAGCACTCCACCTCTCCTGCTGCAGTGACTGCTCACAGGACAGAGGACAACAACCTGCTGGGTCTCCTCCTAGATCTGCTCTGCACAGACCACCAGAGCTCGTAGGTCACCAACCTGCTGAAGAAGAGCTCGATCATGGTCTTAGACCAAACCCATTCCTAGTCTGGATGACACTGTAAGCATTCACTCAAATGAAAAGGGTTTCATCCATGCAAGGCCAGGTTGGATGGGGTTCTGAGCAACCAGATCTAGTGGGAGGTTTCCCTGTCAATGCAGGGGGGTTGGATCTATACGATTTTTAAGGTCCCTTCCAACCCAAACCACTCTATGATTCCATGATACTAACACATGAACATATTTCATCTATAACGGGCTGAAAACGATTACGTGAGGACGTGTAGAATAGCCTGTTTTTTTGATGCTGTATTCCTGAGCCTGCCAGATGCTCCAGAATCCAAGAGCTTGCTCTACCTTTCAACACTGTCACTCCAAGATGATGACAAGCCCTAAGGATTTGGACACATCAAGTCCTGGCCTGCAGAGACAGCACCACAACAGCAAACACAAGGGTTGCACAGTCCTTCAGGTACAGCTAGTGATCTTAGACTCAAGAACATACAAGAGAAACCATACCTGCTTCTGTTACATTGCTGCTCATTTCTTTGGTCTACCAAAGACTCTTTTTGTCCCTCAAAGGGAAGAATAAGGCCCTATTGTCTGGACTCACTAGTGCAACTCTACAACTTGTTCCTTTCTTGGACATAAGCACAATAAACTTGATGCTCTTTGAGGCTTGTGCCAAAAAGAATTTGCAAAGGAAAGTGAAATATGTTCCTTCCTAGAATCAAGAAGATGGGGAAAAACTCTATTATCTTTATTGGTAAGACAAGCTAAATGTTACTTGAGCTACTTACTTGAAAATACAGTCAAAAGTAGTTACTATCATTAAGTGCTGATGGAGTTACTGGAATAGGTGCTAATTTTTGAGAGAAAGATGGCTTATCCCAGCACAGCTGGGTTTCTACCAAGTTTTGCTCCACTCCAAACCAAGGACAGCTTAGTTACTTCTACAGCAACTGCTAAACCACCACAATTATCACACACTACATTAAGGAAGACTTAAAAAACCAGCATTTTTTTCTTAGCATATGTAAGATGCCATACCAGGAGTCCCTTGCAGAAACAAGAGCCTAAAACTTCTAAGAGGGAAGACTGCCTGTAGGGTCATTTCCAACAATCTCCAGTAAGTTGCCCTCCCTCACAAGACAGTCTTGTGCGAGCACCCAAAGCTCCTACACCGGACTTTTACTGTTACTAAGTAAACAAATAAGTGATAGGTGTGGGACTCCATCTTGTAAACTGATTATCAATAGCAACACTCCCACAAAGCCCTATCAGAAGATGGAAGTTGACCCGACACCTTTGACACCACTGTAGCTTTTTTATTAAATAGTGAGTTCCACCTGAGTAGCTTTGGCAAGAAATCCCAGCACGGATTTGGACTGCACAGGAACATTTTCCTCACATGGTTATATTTTCTTCCAGGCTTCAGAGCAAACTGCCTTACAGAATAAATTTTCATTGAATATATTAATGTTAGATGCCCCAGTCTGAGCATGACCTAGATAATTAACTTGTTGCACGGAAGACAATTCCTTCCTCTTTCTGGGAGCTCCATGAGCACTCACTGTGCTCAATAAATAATGTACAACCCAGCCATCATCATAAACCCTTGTTGTATGCAGGATGGAGGGAAGAAACATGTCCAGTTCTCCCAGTTAGAGCAATGTAAGGCTGGCAGTGTAACTCCATTGATGCCACTGGGAATCCACTGGCAAGCCAAAGCAGAGGCAAGGACCAGGCTCCTGTTCTGCTGAAATCTCACAGAAGAAACAAGCAAGCTTTTTATTGTAATAAGTGACATTTTACAACAAGAAAGGAGGAAGACAACTTTCACAACATTATTAAAAATAGATGGGAGAAAGAAGTGAGATGTTGCAAGCACCTTCTCATGGAGTGTGACACAGTTCAGAGGTGAAGAATAAGAATCAGGTCCCTCTGCATGAAAGGTTTATCCCTGTCTTCTCCAGATGTAAAGCATTTCAATTTTAAAAGAATTAAAGGGTTACAGATAGAAGAAAATATTCAGTATATTAATCTCCAGTTTTCACCACTTAGAAGATCGTATTTTTCCCTCTGCTCTTCAATCCTGGTAAAAAAACAAACAAGCTGTAGGATCGTGTTTACCAAGGAACGTAGATGCAGGAAAAAGTGGGAATTCAAACAGGATAAACTTGTATTTCATTAGTTGTTCCTGATCTAGAAGACCTTCATTATTCTGAAGGCACTTAGCCCAGAATTGCATACATTTGGTACAGGATGAGCACACTGACCAGTTTAGGTGGAGAGAATCACCCTAAAAAACTAACTCGCACGTAGACAAGCCAACTCCAGTGCTATCAGACAGCATTTATTTGCAAATACTTTGTCAGATAAAAGCACGCAGGAGTACAGACACCCCATACTGGTTTTTACTGTCCTAGTAAAACTGTCACCGTGTTTCCTGTCCAGACCATAGTCAGCCACCTTCAGCAAACTGACACAACCCCAAATGATCTTTCTGACAGCACCCGTCTCTCTCTGACTCATACCTACAGCACTCGGCACAGTCATGGCTGGTCCCTGCTTGAACCTCCTACTGAATCTATAAAACTGTGAATGATGGCAAATATTTTCCACCCAAAAGCAATAAAAGGATTCCCAAACCAAGACACTATTGCTACCACAGGAGGTTTAAGATACTAAAGCAAGAGATGTATATGCAGACTTTAATTGACAAGTGATGTTTTGCTTGCACGACATGGTAAAATTGAGAAGCACAGTGTAGTACTATGCTAAAATGGAGACCAGTGACAAAAATTCTTAGAAAAAAAACAAAAACCAAGCAAAGGCAAAGCAGAAACCACTGAGTCGGTCAAAGAGAGAAATGGAAACCAGAAATTATGTAGAAAGGTATAAATTGCTTTTTCAAACCAAATCAGTCCAGCTGACAAGTCAAAATCCTGCCTCTGAGAATGGCTGATACTAAACATAGGAGACAAAGGCAGGAAAAACACCCCAGTGTTCAGATATGGAAGTACCATCTCAAACCTCTCCTCAGCCCCAAGATGCATGTTGTCAGACTAACATGTCAGCATAATTCTTATTACTTGGTGTGATGTCCTGGGACAGGACATTATGTAGCTTGTTTCTCACACCCTCCACTCGCCTGCATCTAAAAGTTGTTTACCAGGCTCTGCTGATCTGTCAAGTGATTTCAGACTGCAAATGATTTTATCAATTTATTTAAAAAAAAACAAAACCAAAGCACAGCAGACACGCAATATTCATACACCAAATCACACATTTTAAAATATGCTTCACGTATTTTCTTCCTCTCCTCCTTTTGGAAGCAGTATCTTTATTGCAATAAAACTTTTAAAAAGTTAAAAAAAATCCACTAACGCCTACACAGCATTGTCACGTTGGTGAAAAAAACAGATTATTTAATCTCCCTCTGATCTCACAAATTGAAGTCAGCTACCAAAACTGCCCAACTTTAGTTTCTGCACCAGTAATTCATCCCCTCTCTGTTCAACAGCAAGGAGACCTCTCCTGGAAGGAGTCTGGAGAGCTGCCACTGTATCACTGATACAAGTACAATACAACTCACTCATGAAACTCTATACTTACGAAACTTGGCAGCTGAACACCATGAAAAATTCTTTATGTAATGTCACCTACAGGTTCATACTCCACTCCCTCCTCCCCTACCAACGTGGTTTCGTATTGGAAAAGCTCGTGGGTAACTTCAGTCACGTGCTCTTGCTCCAGTGCCAGCTGCACCAACCCAAAGAGCAGGTCTACACCTACAGTAGAGCACAGAAATTCCCACCCAATGATACAGATGGCCAGTGGACAAGCTGAAATCTTATCCCAGACCTGAAATCCCAAACTCCCTGTGTCTGTTCAGCACAGAGCTGTCATCCCTCCCAGGCTGGGCTCCCTTGGTTTCCAAGGTGGCACTCAGAAAAGACAACCCTGGATGTCACACAGAGAAGATACCACCATCCCCTGCCTGCAGCAGATGCACCCATCTGTCTTGAAGGCTGCATCCCTCCATCAGGACATGGGTAGAGCACAAGAGGCTCTCTGGAGATGCAGTGGGTCCCACAAGGAAGACTGGCTGAAAACAAGCTGGTGGCTGCCAGAGCAACTCTTGTGCCTGCAACCTGCCCCACACCTGAGGAGCCCTAGGAAAAGGCAAAGCAGGGAGAAGGCCATCAGCTGGTCAGGCTGCTCTGGCAGGCCTGTGGGATAGATCTGGTTATTGATTAGATGCCTTTGGTCTAGAATAGCAAGGGCAGAAGGGCACAAAAGGCCTTGCAGGGGCAGGGGAAAAGCAATTTTTTCCATCACCTTGAGCCCAGGACAGACACTGAGATTTTAGCACCAAGTATCAGTAGAGCCCAAACTGCTGCAGAACATTTGCTCTCGCACAGCATCACACCAGTGCGGTGAAACCTGGCTCACATCTGCTCGTGGTGCTGGCTTTCAGAATAAAACTGGATTGTTTCCTCAGCGACTGACCTCCCTGAGAGATGAGGACATCTCATGACATCAAAGAATAAAAAAGTCATTGGCATTGCAGAAACTGAAGTCGTTTGGCTTACAGTAAGTGGCTTAGCAGCATTAATCGGACGCCTCAGGATGCACTTTATTTCAGATATCTATTTGCTACCTTTGATATCATTACAAAGCAAATCCTTCCCTCACAACCATCCAGGGCTTCATGTATCAGCACATGGACAATGCTCAAGAGAGAAACAACCACCTGGTGAGCTCCACCAGAACATGACGCCAGGATAGTTACCCAGCCTGGTTCACTGCACAGCGCCACAAATAAGGCAGGGGTAGAAAAGGCAATCAGAACAAAGACTTATTACTGTCTCCAGAAGAAATTAAGTCTGAGCATGGTTTGACATATATTAGCTGCATGCCTAAATAGACTGAGATTTGGGAGGCAAGAAGGTGCTGATGCCTGATCCAGAATCCTTTACAAAAGCTGCCATGAACTCATTTCACTTGGTAAGTCTTCTGCTCATCTTTTTCTCCATGGTTACATAAAAGGTGCCCGATTTCTTGATTGTATTGGCAAAGCACAATAGTTGCAATCAAGCCTAAAACATCAGAAGAGCTTTAATAGTTTGCAAAGGGTGGGAGTCCTATTCACTTCAGTAAGGGACATGCTTTCATATTGAATTACACTGTAAATCAGTAGACTTTCTAATGGCATTTCAATAGTTTAAGTGGCCCCCTTGACAATCTTTTCTGCAGGGTTTATTGCCTATAAGCTCAAAATGGCCAGAAACTAAATCATTACTCAGAAAATACTCAAAACAGAAAGTCTCAGCCTGGATGGAATGGATTTTTACAGAAAGACCTGCGGTAAAAGTTAGATATAAAACATGAACAGAGTGAGGTGAAGCCTGTAGTGTGAGGAGAGCAGGGCTGGGGACAGAGCTTCCTGGGGTGCTGGGCTCCCTCGTGCTGCCGTCACCCTGCTGGCCTCCTCCTCCACACACAGCCTCTCTGGAAAGAGCAACCCCAGGGCTGGGGGTGCAGGTCTGCAAACGCCTTCTGGAGCTTCTTCTGCCATGTTTCACACTGCTGGAGGAGACATGGGCATCAGCCCTCGCCCTGCTGCCTCTCCCCCAGAGCAAGGCTTGCAGGTAATTCAGTGGCCACACCGCCAGCCAAGCAACAGGCAGCAGCAGAAATAGAAAGCTAACCCTGGCATCAAAGTCAGCCCTGCACCCCAACCAACACATTAGCAAGGGCTTCGACAAGCAGCTCCAGAAAACCCTGTGTGACCACACGAGCCACCTGCTCCACCCTTTGCCCAGAAGCTGCCACCAAGCTGAGAGCCAAGGCACCAGAGCATGGGCTGGCAGGCTAAGGCAGCTCAGGCTGACGAGCCAGCTGGGTAGGGAATGGACTCGGCTCCAGATGAAAACCTATGTGCCCACCATGCTGTAGAATCAGAGGACCTTGGTACCTTTCAGTGGGATTTGGGCTGCACTTTTGGCTTGGCAGCCTCTCAGGCAGGAAAGTGGGATGGGGATACCTGCACAGCCTACCCCAGCCAAACTGCACTGGGTGGCAACGCGTGCTCCTCTCCCACACACATTTCCAGAGCCCTTCTCAACTCCAACCCCATCAAAGCAACAGTTCTCAAGACCCAGCTGTGGAAAAATAGAGCAAGGAACACACTGGAAAACTGGCACCACAGCAGGACCAGGCACCCAGCTGCATAACCTGCTGTGCCCAGTTCAAAAGCAGGATGTGAACTCTGGTCCCATAGACCCCTACTGGCATCCCAGTGGTTCTGACCACTGGGAACTGCCTCTTCTGTTTTGAGCAAACCTTTCCAGCCTTACACACACTCAAGCAAGATGCCTGTGTCCCCCAAGGATGCACACAGTTGCCAGACAGGCCATTCATTGGGGAGGAGCTCATGGATGAGTGAGAAATGGGACTTCTAACTAGCTCAACTTCTGACGCTGAAACAGGGCATTAAGCGTGCAGCTCCTTGAAACACAAGACAGCTCTAATCATTCTCATCTGCCTTATCAGTAAAACTGTTATTAGCATCAAACACCCTACGATTATTTAATGCCTGACAATCAACAAATAAATAAATCAATAAATCTGTTATTCATTTATTATAGCCTTTGTTTTAGGCTGCAGGGCACACTCAGGTAGCCTTGGTGCACAGAACTCTGCTGGTTTTTGGAAGGCTTTGGTCGTAGGGCCAAAGGACAGCTGCACACTACAGAAATAGAAGCTGAAATTCTGGTAGCTTTCAAAAACCATCTCACTTTCTGCAGGGGGTGTTTCTCTCCACTATTCCCATTCAACATAATAACCACCTATCAGTAATAATAATTACAGAAACAACTTTAAATTTGTCAAGAAATAGGGAAAAACCTTTGTTTACTCAAGCCAAGTTTGCCATTAATGTGCAGTGTGACTCTGACAGAGATCAGAACCTGCACTATGTACATGGTTGTTATGTGCATGGAAACAGAAATCAATGCTATTGCTCTTTATCTCAGCCTGCTAATGACCTATGGAAGGAGACACTATTTACTCCTGTGCTACAAATGGCAGTTAACCTCTACGTGTGGGCACAGGCTGATGCAGACACAAAATACTTTACTGCAAAATCCTCTTTCAACAGCTATAAATTTATTATTTTTTTTTTAATCCTAGTGCAAGTTTTGCCCACCTAGAGAACACTCTGCACCAAAGCAGGAGTTAAAACATGAAGCAACCATACTGTATTTGACCTGCAGCACCCTGGCTCTCTGCCAAGGTCATGAAGCTCTGGGGAAAAAGCTGCATTCTCCTTTAACTCTTCAATTCAATGTTCAAGAAATACAATAGCATACAAACATGGGTAAAACACTATTCTTTTTGCCTTAAGAAAGAAAGAAAAAAATAAATCATAGGAAAGGAGACAGGCACAAGAGCTCAAGTTAAAGAATGCACAAGAATTATTTGTCTTAATCTCCTCCTGCACACATGAGCAAATGGTAACAAACTCATCAGGAAGTTGCAATTGGCTCATTAATCTTGTAGTCCATCTGTTATCTAATTTCCTTCAGTATACTCTAATCATCTAATTCAAGATCAAGCTTTAATTTTACCTCCTTGTTAAAGTCCTAGAAATTATGACATCTCTACCCAGGGACTAACAATTTTTACAATCATAATAAAGTCATTCCCTAGTAACAATGCAATTCAGTATCTGTAAATAAGTGTTTCCCCAAGCTTAAAAAATTACTTCAGCTACTATATAAAACTCAGAGGAATGATCCCTAAGTATTGTAAATATCCCCCCCTTTCAGTTACAGCTCAGTACTCCAAAATATTGATGATGTTTCCCTGACATGACTGTTTCCTACATTGCACTCAGAGACAGTTCAAGAGGGGATACTACCTTGTAAACATGCCTGTCAAATAAAAAGATCTTAGTACATGCTAGACCGAAGTTAAATGCTTTAAAAGACAAGTTGCAGCCCTGATGTAAATCATAACAACTTTCAGATGGCAGCCAGCTTCATTCTCTGCTGTGTTGCACCTGGCAGGGTCATGCGCACCTGTGTAAAATGCTACCATTCAGGTTTGCACAATTTCACACCCACACAGGAAAATGCCTCCCAGAAAGAACATGGTGCTGCAGAGATCACTCCCGGTTTTAACTACATTAAAGCATGCTGAAGGCAAGATGGCATTTAATTGAAAATATTAATAAAAACTACTGCTCTGCAGCTCGACAAGTAAATATAAGAAATGGGAAATAGAGAGAAGGATCTTGAACTTAATAAGCTCTTGAAGATTTGATCTTTGTGGAATTAGTCAAATGTGTTTGACAGCTACTACACAAATTTAAAAATATCCAGACCATGCTAATGTGTTTACTAGAAAGGTTTCAGAAGCCAGTCAAAATTGTTAGAAGGAGAACGGTTGGTTTTGAAGAGCCTCTGGAACATGGATTTTAATGCAGACCATAAACAGAGAACTCTGTCCCAGTACCCAGTGGGATGACTCAGGTTTATAAGTATTACTGATGAGACAGTTCATGTCCATACATTTACTCATCTGCCTAAGTGTTTGGGGTCATAATTGCAGGGATGTACCTGCAAGTCATCTGGGAAGCACTGATACTTACACACCAGCTGCTCCTACTTGCCTCTTGCTGACACTTCCTACAGTTCTCACAAAAGGTGCTGATCAATGTTACAACTAATCACTTTTTTTTTTTTTCCAGCAGGAGAAAATCCCTATTTCTAAACACAACAGGGTGAGCCTGAGAGCTCATGCTGAAACTTTCAGGCCAGCACATGAGCCAAGGGACTGTCCCAGGTAATCCCCAGCAGCTCAGCTCTCCAGAGAAAAGCCCTGCTCTGCTTGGTTGTTATCAATGCACAAAGCATGTGGAGTTTACCAATATATTGTTGCTCTTTTCTCTGAGAGAGAGGTGAATGTAAAATTCTGTTTCAAATCAAAATGAAAAATCATGCACAACCAAGTAAGTGTAAGCCAGGTTAAATCTGAGGATTCACCAATTTTCCCCTCACTCCATTCACTCCTTCCTTGCCTGTATGTGCTTTTGCTTTGGAGATGGCAAAAGGACAGCATGAAGGATTTACAAGTGGAGATGCTGTAAATCATCTATAAATCCATTGTGGTGTCTTGTATCGTGCCAGCAGTTCACGGACCTTGGGTTAGTACAAACCAGCACTTCCTATCCTTCTGATTGCACAAAACCCCATGACAGCCCTGCTGGATTTATCAAGACATATTAAATTATCAGAGCAAGATGCTGTTCCCTGTCATCATGTGATCCTGGCTGCACGCTATGTCAGATGCTAATGGAGCAAGTCAAAAGGGATGGGAGAAAAGTAAGGGAACAAAAGATGAGTGCTTTCTCAGTCCCCACTAAACTCACCCTAGCTGTAACCTTTAGGCACTGACTGAAAAGAAGAGCAGCAGCCCTTAGCCTCTGTCTGTCTGCCCAGATATAACACCAGTTTATATCAGGGTAGTTCAAAAACTCATTTTCCAGACATCAGCTCCCAGGAGTTCATAAAACATGTGCTTCTCCAGCAGCAATAGGGAACTTTTCCCTCACCAAAGACCAAACAAGCATTTCAGGCCACAGACTGCATCTGTCCCAAAAAATCAGCACTGCAGCATAGATGAAATGGAAGAAACAGTGGGCCCCTGGACATTCATGCATCTACACCAGAGGCAACATTATTATAGATATTTTAGTAATATAATATTATAATATTTGCAACAGAGCAATCCAATCCCACATGTAGCCAGATCCAGCACAACCAGGACTCCAGCCTTCTGAGAGGATAGGGCCTCTCCCAACAGCAAAGAGGAAACACCCCCAGCAAATCAAATACAAAGAAAACCCTCAAAACCACAGCTCTCTATCCTGAGTTCACTTCTTCCCCCTGGCTCACAGTAGTCCATTCTGTATTTAAAGCTGTTTTAGCACAAATCTCAGGAACAGTTTCTCTCCAGTGGCACAGCCAGTCTGGGAAGCAAATTCCAGTGGACTCTGCTCTGGCTGTGCTGTCAGGAGCAACACCTGAGCCAACTTGTTTGAGGACAGCTTGGAGCCCTCTGTCCAACACAAAGGCAGATCAGTGACTGTCTGAGAGAAAACACCTTTAGTGCACCAACCTCAAGCCTATCCACAGGCTACCTAAGTACACCATAAGAAGGAAAAAAAACTAAAATAGTACCAACATAGCCAAATTAATCAATCCTGAGACTGGCATTTCCCTGTAGCCGCTGCAGAGGAGTAGCATCACACCTCAGCCCCAGACACCAGCTGAGAACAGAAAGCAGCAGTGCTCTCCCCAGCGATAGGATCAAGATGCCTATCTGCTCTCTCCAGCATCAGCTCTCCTTCCTCCACCTCTGGTTTTATTGTGGTGGTTACCTGACTGCACGTGCTTCACTTCCTGGCCTCCAAAGTTAGTACCTATCTTAACCTCAGAAACTTGCAGCTCTTCTGAACCTTCTCTACCCAGAACAGATGCCTTTTTGTTTGTTTTCCTTTTAACCTAACCCTGCAAGCAAACTATCACCTGGATCAATACACTCACTTTATCCTCCTTTTACCATACTGGCAGCAAAGGCACAACCTTAGAGCCTGTACTATTCCTTTTCATTTATCATTACAGCTAAGACATAAATTACATTGTCTGGGCTAGATGCAAGTGACATCTACTTGGAAATAACCTAGAATCAGCTGTAAGTGAAACTGTTCAACCAGCACAGCTATGTACATCACAGACACAAGACCAGGCCTGCCATTCTGTTAAGAAGTCAAAGAAATTTACACACGTGCATCAAACAATTGTGCAAGCACGTGTAGATCTGAACAGAAAGACATCCAATCCCAGGCATCCCAAGTTCCATGTACATCTGTGTGCTAAGGAAAAAAGGGAAGGCTGATGATCATGTGAGTCTGCAGGTGTGATCTGCTGGTCATGTATGAGAAACCCCTACCAGACTCCAAAGAGGAGAGACCTCACAGCACTGGGTCCTCACCAGCAGGGTCCTGACCCTCGAGCTACGACAGCCAAGACCTTTTGTTCTTGGGGTCTCTGAATGCATCAGCTGAAATAGCAGGTCCGAACAGCAGTGTAAGCAAACTGAAAGCACAGGGGCACAGAGGCATGAAGGCACAGCAGACACCCACGGCAGGCTGTGCACACCTCCACGGGCGTGCAGAGACATGCGAGTACCCCGTGAGCACCTCCATTCATTCAGAGAGGAGCCCAGCTCCGGGTTCTCCTCGACACAGCCACTCACCCAGCCCTCAAAGCTGTGGCTGGAGCCCGCGGAGCGCAGCAGGTCCTGGAAGTGCAAGGTGCAGTTGGCCACGAAGTCGTCGTAGCCGATGGGGGTGTCGTGGAACACGGACAGCTCGATCTGGTGGCCGTCGGTGACCGTGGCGGAGAACTCCTCGTTGTAGGTGGGTTTGTTGGTCTTCTGCTTGGTGCTGGTCTGCCCGACGCGCACCTGGTCCACGCTGACCGTCACGTAGG
>NW_009953726.1:2622249-2623360 GCF_000747805.2 Chaetura pelagica
TTGGGACCGGGCGTTCGTTACCTGAGCAGCCCCGCACCTGGTCTCGTGCGGCGCCGTGATGCGGGAGAAGGTGCGCAGGGAATACGCGGATGCGCCGCTTTTCCCGATGGAAAAGCTGGTGGCTGCAACCCCCCCCGCCTGAGATGAGCTGCCCGTGGTTCACGTTTCCGAGCCAGGGTTTGTTTTGCAGGGGATTTCTTTCGGGTTTTCATCGCAGAATTGAAATACTTTAAATTACTTTCCGAGTCGGCAGCGAAATGGTGCGGACTGGGTGGGAAACAGTGAGTTCCTGCTTTCCCGGTGGTGCAGTCTGGCCGGTGCGGTCTGAATTGGGTCTCAATCCCTGCAGCAGGAGGAGATGTGGCCGTTTGAAGGCCCTGGCTGCAGCCGGACAGTGCCAAGCTTGGCTGAGAGCTTGCAGCCTCTTTTTGTTATGTGTGTTTGTGTTCCTTTCAGTTTTTCTTTTTCCAGCCCATTTCTCCCCCTCAGCCCTTCATCTTTCACATCCTACCAACTCCCCAGCAGTCTGCCTTCAGTTTCCTCCCTGTCCTCCTTCCCTCACCTTTTTCTTCTTCTAGAGATGCTCCACATTTTGCAGGAGCACCAGGCCCAGGCTCCTTCCAGCCTCAGACACAGCAAGGCTCCCGTTGCCTCCTCAGGAGAGAGCAGGTGGAACAGGTTCAGTAGGGTCATCATTCCTCCTATGGAAGCGACAGTCCTGCCAGAAAAACTTGTAGACCCTTGCCAGGTCTCCTTGCAAGGCTTTAAAGTTCCTTGATCTGTCACTGTTAGCTTGGGGGGAGTAAAAAAATAAATAAATTAAATAAAAAGTGTTTAAGAATGTTTTGAGCTTGATTAGGACAGTTCATCCTGGGGAGGAGCACAGGCTTAATCTTAGAAATTGCCAAACCCCACAAAATCTGGGCACCACAGGGTCCATGACCTTGTCTCCAGGAGTGACCAACCCCAGCTGTTCTAACAGAACGTATGGCCAAGCAAACACTGAGTAGTCTGTTGTCAAAGAAGTCTTCAAGATTTAGGGAATTTTTTTGCTAGGGTTGATGTTGATGTCCCTTCTGAAATGCATTTTAGCATTAACAGTGCTCATTCT
>NW_009953726.1:2623372-2636501 GCF_000747805.2 Chaetura pelagica
TCCCTACAGATAACCAGTCATGTTCTTAATCTTCATACTTTCTTGGATTCCTCCATCCCACAGCAGTGAGCTGGTCAGAAATAAACATTTATTTTTACCAACTGTGTATCTGCTGTCACTTTAATTTCTTAATCCATTACTGTTCTTCTTTCATGACACCATAAAATAAGAAAGCCCCTCATATACCTTCTCAAGAGCATTAATATTTGTCTTCTTGGTTTTTTGCCACCTCTATCTTTCCTTGTCATGAGCTGTCCCTTAGAGTCCATATGAGCCAGGACAGAAGCCATACTGACCATGATGGGCAACCCACAATTCTTAGAAGATTTGAGCAGGGCTCTCTGTAGTGGCTGCAGACAAGTCTTTAAGACAGCCTGAACTATAAAGCAGCAGCATGAACATCCACAGGAGGCTGAAGGCTTTATAGAGGCTGGAGCACTCACTCTCTAAACCATCAAACATAGGTTTTACCTTACTCAGAGGCCCTCAAAGAGCTCAGCACAATAGCAGTGAAGAGTGTTGATTAGCAAAGAACAAATTTTAGCTTAGCCCAGCATGTCTGATTTGCCTCTAAGTTTATTGTGCTGGTTCTATTTACCTTGTGGAAATTGAAACCTCTGTAGGTTCCCTCAACAGTGCAGATAAACCCCTCTTAGAAGTCTGAATATCAGCTTAGATTCACAAGGGCTCTTGGAGGCTGGAGACTACAGTTACAAGACAAACATGAATTACAATCACAAACTGCTATAATACTGTCAAAATCTTTCTCTTTACCTTTTTATCAGTTTTCTGAGTAAGCAGAAAGAAAAGCCTTCCCAAGCAGCTCATTAGAAGGAAGGGCTGGCTCACAGATTTACTGCACAAACAGAAGACAAAAACCTCCTAGTTAAAGGTTCAGATGATGCCATTTCCTCTGCTTAATCACACAAGGTGAAGCACTGTGCTGCACTGGAGTTTCATGTATAATAGCAATAGAAAGGGGACCTAAGGAACTTATTCTATACAGTGGTTCATTGGATTCTAATGTGATAGCATGATTCCCAGACCTAGGCCTTTAAAAAGAAAAACAAATAACAAAACCAGCAAGTATTCTAAAATGTATGAAAAAAAACAGGTGAGCTATAATAATAAGTATTTCTGATGAGCAGCAGGACCCATTCCTAGCCAGTTTTCCATTGGAGGAAAAAAAAAAAATCAATCCTGTGAACTCATATGATGTGAATCTAATTAATTTTGTTTTTTCACTTGAACCAGTCTGGAACAGATCATCTCAAGCAGCATCTGAACACACCCCTATTCTGAACTCCCAGCCAAAGACCCAATGTTCTCAAAGAGAACTGAGTAGTGACATGAAGTCAGACCATCCCTGCCTACTCTCTGGACATCCAAGCAGTGGAAAAAGGTCCCGAGTTCAGTATTTTCTTCCAAGAATGAAAACATCCCTGCACACAATGACCTTGCAAGGCTGAATGCAGCAGCACCATCTGGTGATGGCTGCATTGAACCTCCTTGCACAGCTCTCCGTGCCAGCCAGGTCTGCAGGAGCATGACTGTACTGCTCCAGCTTGGAGCTTGCAGACCAGGCTCCAGACATGGCAAGTTGATTCACTTTGTGCCCTTCAGTGTTTAGGGAGGCTGAGCTCCTCCTGGCCCTTCCTGCCAAGCTGCATGGTTTCCTGAGCTGTTTGCCAATGACACATAGTTGTTGGAGAAGCCAGCAGAGAAGAAAGAGCAGGTCTCCTGATGTTGTGCCCCAGCAGCAGCAGCATGGTGGATGGCATCCAGTGGCAACAAATACAAAATAAAGCACATGAGGCGATACAGTCGGAATTACAGGTAAATCACAGGATAAACAAACAGGTAATCCTACCAACCTACCACTCTAGGAGAAGATTTTAGGGCAGTGGTGGAGAGGCCCCTGGAAAAAAAACCAGCTTAGTGCCCAAGAACTATCAAAAGGACAAACAGACTATTAGTAATGATTAGAACTGAGAGCAAAGCCAAAGCTGTCACTCAGGAACTGTCTGAATTATACACTCATGCCATTTCTATGGTGTGCAAGACTGTTCTCCCTCCACCTCAAAAATGCAGAGTGGAACTAGAAGAAGCACAGAAGAAAAAGACAAAGGTGATCAAAGGCATGAAACATGGTTGTGAAGGGAGAGAGATTGTCTAGCTTAAGATTTCTGGGCCTGGGAAAGGATGACTGAAGAGGAAAATGTACAATCATAAACCGTATGAGCTGGATGAATGGGAAAGGTTTTTTTCATTCTTTCCCAGACCAGACCTGAAGGGCACTTGCTGAAATGTTGAGGTACCAGGCTTAAAACATGCAGCAGCAAACACCTTTTCACAGAATGCATAGTTATAATATAGAATTCATTGCAAAAAAAAAGTAGAGGCTAGAAATACAAATAGCCTCATAAAGGGCAAAATATTAATGGAGGATAGATTTACTAGTGGCTACTGACCATGAGATAAACCCTGGCCCAGGAACTTCTTAAACCACAAATTGCCAGCTGAGAGGATGCAATGGAGGAAGAATCACTCTTCATTTCTCTTATTTCTTATCCTTTTCTGGTTGAATATTTTCCTTCTTACTCTGAAGCCTCAGTTACTGGCCACGCTTTGGAACAGCATGGCTGAGGTATGATGAATCTAGGAGGGACCCAGTGTGCCAATTATTTTCCACTGGGTTGTAATTTCCATATCTAAGTAAGAAAACTCAGAAGTGACACCTCTTCAGACTGGCTTAGGCACCATTCCCTTAGGCACTTACCATTCAGGTAAGTGAATGGCCAAAGATGGGAACAACTCTCCAAGTTTACTCCTGCACTCTCCCTTCAGGACACAGTAACCTTAAGGGCAAGTTTGTGCAAGCTCTCATTTTGGGGAGTCTATCTGGAAAACTTGCAGTTTGACTCCATAAACAAATCCAAAGAGCTTGGCTAAGCCCTGTTCTAAGTTTATTATTTAAGCCTGGCCTAATTTGACACTACAGCTATACACAAATTGGAGCCCATTCATGTGCTGTGTAAAAGCCTCCACCTCTTTTTCCTACCAAATTGTGCATTATTCTGTAATAATACAGTACTGTCCCCATTTGGCAAGTTAAGGGTAAGTGTTTAAATTGCTCCACTTTAAATTTCTACCAAACACTGGTTACATTCAGAAGTAAGTCTGTAAAGCAATGGAAAAAGCTTTGCCTTTCACAACTATCATTGCAAAAATGCTACTGACATTTCTTGTAAATGGAACTGCAGTTAAATACACTTTAAAAATACAAAAAATTAAAAGAGCTGTAGAGGCCAGTGAAGCAGAAACTAACTCTATTTTGTTCCTCTATTAATTTTAGCCTATTTATACGACTTCCCTTTTATAGTTCTTTCTATAAGAGTGCTTGTTAAACCTCTAAATAATGACAGCTGCTAAAAACTGAATATCCCATGTGTGGAATAATTTGTGGTCTGGGGAAAAAAAAATAAATAAAATTCCTCTCTAATTATAATCATTACGGGATCAATCCAAAGCTCATTGAAGTCAAAAGCAAAGCTGCTGCTGATTTAAGGTGTAGAAGAATCAGCCCTGGTTTGTATGTTGGCTGTTGCTCCTCATTTATTCCAGTGCAAACTAGAAAAAGAGATTTAGCCTAATAAAACCTTTTCTTAGTTAGCATGCATACTTATTTTCCACAAGTAAATTGAAGCTCACCTGATCCTTATTATTTTTTACTTTTGGAAAACACCAGATCATTTTATAAAGTGCTGGTATTATAAACAGCAGAATATAGTTTATAAGAGCACTCACTCCTACAAGCCAACCATTAATACAACTAATGGTCTGTTTGTTGTGTTAAACTGCTCTCATTTGTCTGGGTCCATTAACAAATGCAGTGGTCATTAACAGTTAACAGCAGCTTGGTTATTAGATTTTATTACTTGTACAGGAAACACTGGAGAACAAACTGATTGGTTTGGCCTAGTGGGGTTTATTTCTTCCCCAGCAGTCTTGCCCTCTTAGCTCCTCACTCCCAAACACCACTGACACACTCATAAATGGGTTTAAGCCATCCATGTAGACAGTCAGTTCACATGCCAGCCCCTCCTGCCAGCCCCACCTAGTCCAACAAACCTCTCCTTCAAACTAGAGAGCCCTGAGGCACCTGGAGTGACCTCTGCTTTTCTGATCTTTCTTTCTGTATCTTTTTGTTGGGCAGCAGCTTCCCCCCACATATATAAAACAGCACTTAAGTAGAAGATACATTTAAGGTATATCTAAGAGCCTGTAAAGCCTTCTGCTTCATTCATGGCTCTCTCTTTCTAATTAATTGAAATCCAGTGATCAAGTTTAAAAATATTTTTTCCTTCCTCTTCATCAGGACTGATGCATCAAGCAAAGGTGATCTCTTTTTGCCTTGCCTAGACATTTTGTCCAGATAATTGTAGAGGTGTCTTCTAGCCTTGTGATTTACAAATAAGCTTGGAGCCACAATCTAACAAACACTTGTGTGTGAGGAATATTAGCCAGTACTACCAAGATCAGAAAGACCTTCCATCCTCTGAATGCTGAAGACCCCTGATGCAGCCTTTACTTGCTCTGCTTTCTTCACTCTGCTTCAGTTCACAGCAACGGAAAAACAACACCAGTGTCCAATTGTCACAAAGGACTGGCAGCAACTTGTCATGAAAGTGCCTTTAATCAAGCAGTCTGAGCAGTTTTCTTCAACCTGCAGGGCCATGATACACAAATGAGGGAGGGGACACCCAGAAATGTGTTGTTAGTGCTCTTTGGAAACAGGATCTTCCAGACTCCCACCAATCAGTGTTAGACCTGACTGGTGTTGCAAAACAAACCATCAGTGCTTCAGAGGTGGAGATATGTGACAGGAGTGTGGTTTACCCTCTGTGAGGATAGGTATATTTAATTAAACTAAAATAGCTCAATTTCTGAGCTTTTGGTCTTTTTCTACTGCACTGCAGTTGTTAATGGTGCTTCTTGCTGTAAGTTCTTCACTTCTCCTACAATGGCACGAGGGGTACACCTGGTATAAATGATCCTATCTGTTCACTGAAGGCTTGGGTCATTGAGAAGGACAGGGCCACAACCAGCTCAGTGGCACATGTGATGTTGATGGTGCTTAACTGTCTAAAGAGAGGCCACGCTCCTCCAAATAAAGTGATTCACAATGTGGTAGCTGAACACATTGCACTTGAGGTGCCTCACCAATCCCCTTCTCATTTGGTTTGTGAAATAGGGACTTATCATGGTTTGATTACACACAAAGTGGTTAGAAAATGGTCGTGGAGTGCAAAATTTACCAAATTACCTCAGCCTAGTGCTATTTGCAAGCCCATTTGGCTGCCAGTGGATGAAACACAGCATCAAGCGGAAAAAGCTGAGAGATTTTGGTAAGAACAGGCTTAAGACAGTGCTAGTGTGTACAACCAGCACACATGATTTAAAAGTTCTTCTGTTATCCCTGGGGCAGAGGTTAAAGCCTCTTCTGGATGCCCATGCCTGTGTCTCATGTGGTAAGTGCATGGATGTGTGGTGTTGTGGTGCTGGGGTCTGAAAGGTATGAGCCAGTTTATCTGTTCCTGCCTATAAACAAGGCACTTCTGATACAACTTCCCTCTTATCAATTTCTGGTAACAACTTCCTTCCTACCTTCTTTCCCAAGCTAGCACGTGCTAACATATTGTGCAACAAAACCAGTTGGACAAGAAAGGTAACCAGTATTGAGGAAGCCCAAGGATGTGCACATTATGCCATTAAGAAGCTGAGTCAGCAGTCTTGCTAAGTAAGAATGGTCCCAGGTCATTGGGCATGTGTGCATTGTCTTTACCTTGTGGTAACAGGGTAGAATTAAGAGAGCCTCTCTGTCTCTTTTAGCTCCTGGTACAGCTCAGAACATAATACATCCCAGGATTTTCCATTAACAGCAGGACTGTTCAAACACAGAGGAGCTCCCACAGTCCTTGCTTTACATACAGAAAGTCAGTGCCAGAGCTGTGATCTACATCCTTGTTACAGAAAGGATGAACACGCCATTCCCCATTCTTGGATGAGATACAATGCCATTGTACCAATCTCCCTCTCCTTCTCCCTGGAGCTCCTCATGCAGAAATGGACCTTTCTAACAAAGTCACTGTGCAATTCACGCAGCATGTTATTCCTTTGTTTTGCTCCCACTGGATCATTTTTCTTTCTCCAAGGAAGAAGCTGAGCTGTCAGCTCAGCAAAGGAAGAGATCCTGCCAGAGCAACTGAAGAGCACATGGAAATTTGCCAGTGCACCCAGCCACAGCACAACAACAGGCTTATCTTTCCATCTAGGAGATACCTTTGTTTATACTCTCCATACTACTCTGGTCAGGAGCTGATGAGCACTAGATGCATGTGATAAGAGCTTCACATTCAGCTCATTTTAAAATAAAGTGAATTAGGAAAATATGTTAAAATTCAGGGTAGAGAGTCAGACCAGGGCCCATCACTGCCACAGTATGAAGCTTTATTTCAAAGCAAGGAGTCTTAGCCCCAATGTTCCGAATCAGAGAAGCAAGATTATAGTGATGAGAAACACTCAGCTTTCAAACCTGTGGTTCCTTTGTCTCTGCAGCACACACCCAATCAGGCACATCTCTGAGGTAACAGATGCCAAGATATCCTGGAGGAAAGATAGTTCCTGGAAGCAAGTATGTGCCACAACCAAGTAAAGCGTGTGTGCTTCTGGATGAACAGGACAGACTTGCAGCTGCACTAGGCTTTGTGCAGGTGTCAACATGATGTCTCTGGGAGAGGAACTCTTGGTGGCTGTGGGGAGCTGGGGGCTGCATTGCTGAGGAGATTCTGAGAAGCTTGGCAGGCAGCTCCAAGGGCTGCCATTCTCTGGTCCTGAGAAGACAAAGTGACACCCCTGTCTGCTGGCATTGAGTGAGGAATAACCTCTGAGAAACCAGCATGAACTGTGCCCAACTGCCTGGTCTTCATGGAAGAATCTGAAACTGAAATAGGTGAAAGAGCAAATGATGGAGAGCTTGGTAAACTAATTAATTAATTAATGTTATTCCTTAAGTTGGATGTTGTTCCTTTTCTGAGTTGCTTAACTTGGCTTTTCTTTTTAAGTCCTTAAAAGATTGAACTATGACCTGGGCTGAAACAATAGTAGACATTGTTTAACAATAAGTAGGCTAACAAGGAGAGAAAAAGAAACTTATTAAAGTTATGGGACTATTCTGACTGTATGTTGCAGAGTCATTATATTAGCTAATAATGCCTGAGTTGACTCTTATCACTGCCAAATGATCAACAAGCCCTCAAAGTTATTTTTTTTTCTTTCAAGACTTAGCCTGATCTTTCAGTTTCCTGCCATGTCTCTCATTAAATCTTTTCCTCATCTAAAAAAAAAGAAAAAAGAAAAAAAGTTCCATCTGCTAAGAGCTTCACTTTCTTTTCTTCATCTCAAGTACTGAACTCTGTTCCACTGAAATGGAGGAGCTACATTGCCCAGTGACCTCAAGAGCTGCTGCCTTTAATACCTATAGAGCTAACGGAGGCTGAAAAGGCAGCAGAAAAGGCTTAGAAGAAATGGAGTTAAAAGGTGACTAGAAGACTGTTTGTTCATCCCATTTCTGCCTCAGACTCTAAAACATCGAGGCCCTACTCCAGGACCTTAGAACTTATAAAACTTTTAGAAACCAGAAGGTGCAGCTACACTGCACAAGAAGAGCCCCCATGTACACGTTGCATCAGGCAGAAACTTTTTAAGTGCAGAGCTATGAAAACCAGGTTTTCTTCTCTATCAAAGACCTCTAGATGGAGCTACCTCTTTTGTTTTCAATCCAAGCAAGAGCTAGGGAAGAACTGCCAGCCATGAGGCAAGGCAAGGGGAGTATAATGCTAGTGTAAGAGAAGGAAGCTTTGGCATTTGCAGCATGAGAGCATCCTTTGCATGCATGCTGTGCTCTCATTTGATGTTCTAAGCTGTTTCATAACCCTTCAAGAAACCAGCTGTGTTACCAATGCCCTTGCATTGCTTAAAAAAGCCAACCCTTCAAGAAGAGTAACATGTGGGAATGGAAAGAGAATCAAATGGGACTGCAGACTGCTGAGATCTGAATGTAAACAACATGCCAGATCCCCAGCTGGACAGATCAGACAGACTGGTTTGTCTCAGTGGTGTGGCACACCACTGGTAGTGTACAGAAGCCTGGGAACTGAGCTCCCAGCTTGCCAAAGGGAAATCATGCTTGACCGATCTGATTGCCTTCTGTGGCATTGTAACTAGCTGCCTGGATGAGGGGAGAGGAGTAGATGTCATCTACCTTGGCTTCAGCAAGGCTTTTGACACTGTCTCCCATAACATCCTCATTAGGAAACTCTGGAAATGTGGGCTAGATGAGTGGACAGTGAGGTGGACTGAGAGCAGGCTGTGTGACAGAACTCAGGGGGTTGTGACCAGTGGAGCAAGGTGGAGTTGGAGGCCTGTAAGTACCAGTGTCCCCCAGGGGTCAGCACTCAGTCCTGTCTTGTTCAACATATTCATCAACGACCTGGATGAGGGGACAGAGTGTATCCTCAGCAAGTTTGCGGATGATACCAAACTGGGCAGGGTGGTAACACTCCAGAGGGCTGTGCTGCCATCCAGTGTGACCTGGACAGGCTGGAGAGCTGGGCAGGGAGGAACCTAATGAGGTGCAAACAAGGGCAAGTGTAGGGTCCTGTACCTGGGGAGAAAGAACGCCAGGCACCAGTATAGGTTAGGGCTGGACCTGCTGGAAAGCAGTTGTGAGGAGAAGGATCTGGGAGTCCTGGTAGGCAGGCAAGTGTGTCCTTGTCACCAAGAAAGCCAATGGAATCCTGGGGTGCATAAGGAAGAGTGTGACCAGTAGGTCGAGAGAGGTGATTCTTCCCCTCTCCTCTGCCCTGGTGAGGCCACATCTGGAATCTGGTTCCCAGCTCCAGAGAGACAGGGAACTGCTGGAGCCAGTCCAGTGGAGGGCAACACAGATGAGTGGGAGATTTGAGCATCTCCCTTCTGAGGAAAGGCTGAGAGAGCTGGGACTCTTTAGCCTGGAGAAGAGAAGGCTGAGGGGAGACCTTGTTAATGTCTGTAAGTATCTAAAGGGTGGGTGCAAGGAGGATGGAACCAGACTCTTTTTGGTAGTTCCCAGTAGCAGGATGAGGGGCAATGGGCACAAGGTGGAACATGGGAAGTTCTATTTAAGTATGAGAAAAAAACTTCTTTACAGTGAGGGTGACAGAGCCCTGGGACAGGCTGCCCAAGGGGGCTGTGGAATCCCCTTCTCTGGAAACATTCAGCACCAGCCTGGATCCAGTCCTGAGAGGATCCTGCTCTAGCAGGGCAGTTGGACTGGATGATCTCTGGAGGTCCCTTCCAACTCTGACAATTCTGTGATTCTGGACTAGGTCTTTTGAAGAGGGAAAGACTGCAAAAACTGGGACACCAAACAACTCTCTTGCCTCCCCTGATGGGAGTAATTTATTTCTGGAAGGCTTACCCCTTCCTTGGACAACAGTAGCAATTTTCCCAGCAGAGCCAAGGAGTCTGAGGAGAACTGACTGTGCAAGAATCATGCTCAGCCTGAGCGATCCCATAAGCCTGGAGAACAAGTCTTGAGGGTAACATCAGGCCAGCTCTATGGGCAGACAGGAGGAAATACTAACAATATGGTGTCCCACTTTGTACTGCATTGTTCCCACAAGGTACAAGAAACAGAAACCCCTGATTTTGGAAGGATCAAGCAGACACATATCTCCTTTTAAACATCACCCCAAAAACCACCTACACCCTGTCGCCCTTGCACAGGATGAAGAGCACAGATGGGAAGGACGTTTGTTTCCTCTAATGTCTCATCAGCCTTAAAAAAAAAAAAAGCCCCAGGGCAGGCCAGGCATCCCTGCCCTCAGCAGCTGCTGTGTTCCTGTGCTGCTGGGACCGGTCCCACTAGAGGGTACCCTGACCCTGCAGTGCTGAGCGGCAGGGGCTCTGCCGAGCGCCTTTTACAGAAAAGCATGCTGTAATTTTATGATGCGTTTTAATTTGATTCTGTTTAGTTAGAGCAGCCCCCTGGGCAGGCTGGGACTGCCTGGTGCAGCACAGGGCTGGGCTTTCAACTAACAGCTCCAGCCTCTTCCCAGGACCTAAAGGTTAAAGCCTCCTGTGCAATCAAAGCTGAAAATTACTCTGGGGAGTAAATGAGAAAAAAAACCAAACAAACAGGAGGCCCAATGTTAAAATACATATTTAATCTTATTAAAGGGATAAGAGCACAAATGTTCAGATCTCTGATGTTATTTGCATTACAGCAGTGCCTGAGGCATAAAGGACTACCCTGTGCTAGGAACTGGATAAACACCTAGTAAGGAGCACATAGCTTGTCCCACATAAGCTTTGATTACACTTGTAATCAAAAGACAAGGCACAAAGACAGAAGGAAAACAGACCAGAGAGACAAAGTGGTGGCCCAAGACTACCATGACAATGGGACAGAACCAGGAGGAGGACCTAAGCCACCCAGTTCCCCTGTGAGGGTCTTCCTCCTTGGCTCACACTATCTCAAACACCATATGCTCACAGCCTGCCCCATGGTGTGTTTTTTCCGGCTCGGTTACAAACATGGATGCACAGCTCTTCTGAAAGCCAGGTCCCCTGCAGTCCAGTTTCAGCTAAACTAAAGCCAGTCACAGGAAATACCCAGCGTGTGTAAACATGAGCCTGAGCTGTGACCTAGTGAAAAGAACCAAATATTTGGAAATGCCACCTATTTTCATGTCAATGAAAAATACACTGGGCACTTCGAGCTCTGCCTGCTCCAATACTGCCCACATCCCTGGAGATTTGTGGCTAAATCTGCACCTGGCATATTCTAAGGGAAGCTCAGGAGGACTTAGTGGTGAGTTTACCTCACATAACTGGCTATGCTAACAGTCAATTTTTTATTAAGATGGGGGATATCACCCTGGAATTTATGCAACTCCATCTCTCTTCAATGGGAAGAGATGTAACTCTTGGCTACAGCAAGCAAACTCCTTACCCTTGTTCTGCTCTATGTTGGTGCAAGGTCTGGTTTGTTTTCTACTAAACTGGGATCCTTCTGCAAGAAAAAAAACTGCAAGAAAAATTTCCTCTCAGATTTGTTCCACCAGCATCCACTTTCCAACAGTTCCTTCCCTACTCACAACTCTCTAGATGCCAGTGAGGGTGGGGTATGGAAGGTGGATGCCAGGTGGATCAGATAGGACAGTGTATTCTCAGAAGAGAATAGATATGGGGGGAAAAACATACAACAACTTCCTATATCATAAAAAAATAAAAAAATCTATCAGCCTCAAACAAATGAAAATGATGGCTTGTGAATATTTAGAGTTAATGCAGGGGGGCCACTGATGTCATGAAGGAAATGTTAAGATAATGTAACTGCTTGAGGTCCCTCACGGCAAACACAGAAGAAGAGTCATTAACTGGTAGGGCAGCAGGGAGTTGTCCAGGAAGATGGATTGAAACATTCCAGGAAAACAAAGCCCACTGATGGGAAATATGCTGGTTTCCACCCAGCTCCCAGAGGGAATGCTGGCTCAGCCCAGAATGGATTTTGGTCACTGTTAGAGACAGATCAGCAAGCAAGACAACCTCATGGGATGTGGCACACCAAGGTGTCAATCCTAGGTTTGCAAAAGGACTTGAACTTGGGCCTTCAACATCTCCAGGGATTGCCCCAACCACCAGGCTCTTTGCTATTTTGGTGCCAGCTCTTATTTATGTAGTAAATGTATGCATTTATGTAGTAAAAGGAGAAAAAGAAAGACAAACCTGAGTGAATAACAAAAAAAGTTTTCTTCAGGTGGGCTGAAAAATTATTTGCTTCCCCATAATAATGACTTAGCAAGTACTTTACATGCCTGAAACTGTCCCTGATATCTAAGAAGCAAGCTGGATGGAAGGGATTTTTGTGAGCTGAGCACTACTGGACTGGATTTGTGAGCTTGGAAAACCTGTGTGCAGGTACTTACATCTGTCCTCACTGCAGAAATGATTGAAACCCTATTGATATCACTGGGGAACTTTCCTCTCTGATAAAGAGATATAAAGATCTGTCCTGCATCATTAAATGTGACTGTTATAAAATTTGCCCAGTGTTGGTGGTTCATTTTTCATTCTAACCTTTTTTGTCTTTTGGTTTTGTTGGGGTTTGGTGTTGGTTTTTTTTAAGGGAGGGAAATAAAGCACAACAGATTTCTTACCTAAAATTATATTATGTGGTTTTTACACATAGGACCATTTCTGATGTATGTGTCTGTACAGCCCTGCCTGTAAAATATTTGAGGAGTCTTGTGTGCAAGATGTGTTCTGATGCGGGTGGATTATACGTGAACAAGCAATGCAATGAAACCACATTCACACACTGCCCAAAACCCCTGTGGGATGGTGGACATCCAAATCAGAACCTGAAATTCCCTTTTGGAAGCCTGACATGGGTGCTTGGAGCTCTCCCCCTGCATTGGATTGACTGATTTACAACATGCAGAGCAGATGAATGGCTGTCATTTCCCTGCTGATTTTGACAGTGGCTGCACCCTCGTGGCAATCAATGGTCTTTAATGGAAAACACCATGTTTTTCAACTGAATTGCATAGCTTTATTTTGGCATTCTGTTTATGTCAGAGAATTATTTGTTACTGAATCCTTAGTGGTCCATAGCATCAACTTAGTTTTCTCCATTTAGATGTATTTGTCAAAACTATAACCAGAAATAAAGCCATGAGTGACTTGGCCAGTAAACAGTGCAGTTTGCTGACTAGTGTTTGTTTTACAACCTTTGGCACATCTTGATATGTACATAATAATAGTTCTTAACCCATAAATAATATTTTACAGAGGTCACACTGTAGTTATTTAAGTTCAGGGGTTTATTTCCCAGAACACTAAGTAGCTGTGAATGAATTATGTTTAGTCTGATCTGCCACAGAAGGGTCATAAACTTATAAGTTGTAGCAAACCATGGAATATTACTCCTGTATGTCAGGCAAATTGTAAATGTAAAAGAATAATGCTTGATAAGGGGAAAGTCTTTTTATTTTGTTAAAGTAAAATATGTTTCTAGGGAAAG
>NW_009953726.1:2636736-2644844 GCF_000747805.2 Chaetura pelagica
ACTATAAAAATTCATGTTAACTTAAGTGACAATTTGGGCAATCTCTCCTCATACAGCTTGTGAATTCTGCTTGCTACAGGGGACTCTCTCTCTGCATGTCTGAGAGGCTACAAACTTCATTCTCAGCAGGCCATCTTTTTCTCTCTTGGCTCCCTTTGGCTTACAGTGTCCCAGAATCCACAGGAGGTGATGAGAGAAACTTCAGTGCCTTTGCACAGGGCTAATAAAAAAAAGGGGTCATTAAATGTTGCCAATAGCCTTTTCAACTGCAACAGCCTTGACAAAGAGAAGGCTACTATATCCTTTATTAAATCTGATGAATACATAAGGGACAGAGAGGGAAGGGAACTGAGCTGCTGATCATCAGGTGGGGACTTTGGTCACTTTGGAGGCTGCTTGGGGTTACCTAACAAGGGAGGTATAGCAGGAAGCAGTGGTGGGAAGTTGAAAATGAGGAGACCAAAGGGACTGTAAGCTTTGGGAAAGATATTGTGTGCAAGAAATAGGGACGTGCTTTTATAACAAGAGGATATTTGCTAATTGCAAGACCAGCTGAGATAAAGAAATCCAGCCAAAGAGGTGCAGAAATGGCTCCCAAGTCCTGAAGAGATAACATAGGCAGGAAGGGTGAGAAAGAGCTGGACCTGCAAGAACTCTTCCTTGATCCCAAGGAACACACAAAAATGAGAGCAGCAGGGAAGCACATCTGAGCCTGTATGGGCTTGGTGTTGATTACAATAATGACTTCAAAGGAATAATTGAATTTAGAACCTGCTGCAAAATCTGAGTTTCTGTGTGCTTTCACCATCCCTTGTCCCCAGAGCAGTGAACTGCAAGGTTAGAGTCCTAGGAAAGGGCAGTTTTAAGCAAGGAGAAAGAAAAACACTGATCCTGAGGCTGTTCAAGCGCTGGACCAGTAACTCCCATTTCAAAGAATGGATCCTCTATTGGGATACAGAGCCCTCCCTGCCAGCTAATCTGATGAAAGGATGCAGGACAACCAGCTCATTGCACATGGGCCTACACTCGTGATCCCAGCAGCAGCTTCCACACTCCAGTCCCTGCCATGCCTCCCTTCCCTGGGGCCTGCCCCATCCCTCCTGTGGCAGCTGCAGCACCCTGCTGTCTCCACCTTCTTGGTACCAGATGAACTGGAGAAAACCAAGGGCTCTGAAAAATCTGGAACGTTTCATGGGTGACCTTTAAGGGATGCCTTACAGAGGTGGGGACAACTTCCCAAAACAGAAAGAAAGTGTGAACCAAAAGGTTCGATTTTGAAAATGGGATCATTCTGATTCTCCACATTTTTTCAACTCCAACCAACAACTTTGCTCCCAAGGGGCCCTGCTGTGAAATTCTAGCCATCCTGGAGACTTTTAAGAAGAAGAGATAAATAACAACAAAGCAAAACATCACCAGCTGTATTTTAAAAGTTTGTACCCCTAGTGCTGGGTGCCTAAATCCAGGATTAGCTGTTGTGAGGGTGCTGTGGCCTGGTGAGACAGGATCTAGTTCACCATCCAGCTGAGCCCTCTGTTATTTGCAAGTTGTGTTAATGTTCTGGCACTTCCTTCTGTACAAAATCAGTCCTGCCTAAATGAAGCCTTGCATACCAGTGGGGGAGATTTTTAAAGTAAAAATATGACAGTGAATTGTTGAATTCCCACTGAAAGCCAGCAGGAGGTGCATGCCTAACTTTTTCATTTGCCTTGAAAGACACTAATTAATATTATTTTGAAATTCATTGCTTATTAAAAAGAAAATAAAATTTGGGTGATTACTCTTGACTTTCAGAAACTCAAGAACCTATTATTTCTACTCTGTGTAACCTTTGAGGGAGATCTGTAGAACTCCTAAAAACAAGTCTTTATAACAAAATAAAAACATTCTTCAATGCTCTGTAGTGCCAGTATTCCAATTCATGGGCATTTTGTTATGATGCTGAATTCAAATTGCATTATAATTTCTGGGGATGAGGGTATAAAATCAAGGGCTTCTGTAAACTGCAGAACTTGGGAAACCTGGTTTCCTCTTCCTGTGTCTCATACTTGGACCATGCTTGTCTAATACAGCATGAACTTCAGCAGAAGCCTGTCCTGTTCTTGGGGTCTTCACTGTGTTCCTCATGTATTTCCCACTTGTGTTAACATAGCAGAGGCTGCAGCCTCTCTCTGGGGGGAACACATTAATTTGCATCTTTCCTTGTTACATAGACACCTGTTTCCATAAAACCTGTAGGAATCCTCTCTGAATCCTTCCTTTGAATCTTATTCCTGTTTATCTGACTCAGTTGAAATTCCCTAAAAATGTCAATATATTTCTTGGATGAATGGAAGTCAAAAATACAGATGTGGGAAAAATATGATGTGCTAGGTAATGTTATTTCCTTCTCCATAGGGGTAATTTCAGCTGTATTTTATAACTGAGTTTATTTATTGTGACATTTCAATTCAAAACAATGGGCAATTAAAATCAATTGAGTAAGCATAACATCTCCTATGCCCAGAGAAGTCTAAGGAACAGAGACCTTAGCTCCCTGCTGATCCAAACAAGCCACAGAGCTCCTGGCTGTGCTCTGTGACCATCCATTTCAGAGATACCAGCATGAGGTCATGCTGTATTTTTTTACTATCTTTTTACAAGCATTTGAGATTACCGTGAATAACATCACTGTTAGATAAAGCATAATAATTGCTCTGCCCTTTACTTGCCACCCTCAGCCACCAGCAGGATATAAAAAGATTCATAGGTATTTCCTAGGTAGTGAAACCTCACGAAGCAACATAGTATAAAGATCCCTGGGTTTGAAGGCCACTTTATACATCTTATGGTCATTGACTGGGCAGAAGATATGTGGTGCCATTCCTATATTGCTAGGGCTCATATACAGCATAGAGGATTGTGATCTTAATGCATGAACTTCTTACACTTGATTTCTGAGTGCAATGTGATTTGTTTCATTCTGGTAAAGAGGACATTTACAAACCAAAGTGTTTTAAAATCTGAAATAATTGTCTGATCAGAAGGAAACATGAGCTTATTACTTGCTCAATACATTGTATTTATTCAATGCTTTCAATAAACAGATGATGCCCTCAAGGATGCTATTGTGCCAAGTAATGTACAAGAATGAAGAATGGTGATCTTCTCCCAGGAGGCCTCTTGCCCATGCCTACTTCTGTTAAACATATGGGAACTTCAGCATCTGGGCCCATAGGCACATTTGTGACCATCAATTCCCTGCTGCCTACACAGGAACTTGGTGTTGTTCACAGGAGACATAACTCTGAGCTGCAGTTCTCCATGCCTGCACTTCTTCATGAATCAAAACCCTCCACTGGTGTCACTGAAATTTCCAAGGGAAGCTTAGTCAAGCAAGCAAAGTCAAGAGTTGTGTGTAGACTAAATAAAAGTGAAAGTGTCCTTTTGAAAATCCTAGCCCTGGAACTTGTGTTGCACCAGCAACACAAAATGAGACTCTTTCTGCTGCTATTACAAAATACAATATATGGTAATTTAAGGGTCTGTATTTATCATTTCTAGACATTAATAACTTCCTAGCACCACAAAGCATCACTCAAGCACCATACTTTGCTCCCCATCATTTACAGTGTAGTCAACCTTGACTAATTATCCTAATTATGTCTGGTACTTAGGGCTGCAGCACATGCCCTTCCCCTCAAAGACACAAGACCAGCAATACTTTGAACACACTGTGTTTTCTTCCCAACTTCCAAAAGCAGCATTTCTAAATAACTGACAGCACTGCTTACTAATTATAATAGTCCCTAAAAATTCCAAATACTATTTTTCAAACAGAACACAGACAGAGTGAGATGCAGAAGCTCTGTAGATGAAAGGCCCAAAGACACAATGAAGTCACAGCACTTTAAATTACCACAAGTCACCAAAAATGTAGTTACTGCCCACGTGCCTATTCTTAATTGGTTGCAGATAAGACATAAAATGCATTAACTCAAACTTCTTTCTGAGATGGAAGTGAATGTGTTTTACCTTGCTTTTTCTGCCTGGCCCCAGTGAAGAAGTGCTGCTTAGCTGTGGTGTTAAGCCAGGGTAAAACCTTGGGGCACCTGAACACCATAGCACTCCCCAGCTCACCCAGGAAGGGATGCAGTCATTCTTGCAAACCATGGGTACAAGGAAGCACAAGGCCAAACATATGTGCTTCCTCCCACTCCCTGCAAAAAAGGGCAGATGAATAGATAATTAATATGTATTGACTTGTCTTGTGGTGCTTATAAAATGTGTTTTGCATTATGTTTTTTTAACAGTTGGCTAGCAAGCCTTGACCTGCAAGGGTTAGTATGAATACCTGCACAGCTGGAGCCTTCAGTGGCCAATCACAGCCCTGGTCTCATCATTTCCCCATTTCATAAATGTAAATATTGGAGGTCTTGTTTAAACCTTCAGAACCTAAACATGTCATCACTATTAATAACATATGTTATAAGACACCACATGCTGACAAAGTAACCTACAGTAAATGACACCAAAAATATTGAAAAGCTTAGCATAAAATTGAAACTAGTTAATGGTACACGGTGCAGTTTGGCATACAACTAGAGGCAAGAATTCCACACAATGGGACTGTGTGAGTGCTAACAGCAGGCTCCCACAAGATAAAATAAACTTGTTTTATGGACATGAGGAATTGATTTTTAATGAGATTCTGCTCGGCCGTAACATCATCCTGGGAGGGTGAGCTGGTTTTCCCTTTGCCTCTGGTGCAAAATTATAGTTTGCAGAATAAAGACACATTTAAATTAGGCCTATGGATTTGCACCTTCATTGTATTAAGTGAAAAGTAGGTGTTATCCCAGGTCTGAGTATAAAATAGTTGTTAAAATGCCTACAAAGAAGATCTCCTCTTCCCCCCATTACCTATCTGTACAGCCTGGGATTGGGAGGTCAGTCTACAGCAGAACACTCCTTGAGTTCTTTAGGACATAAATTATCCTGCAAGCTTATTTCCTGAGGACAGATCAGTAAAAGAAGGGATAAATCTCTCTCTTCAGAGAAGCTGAGTAGAGGCATTTGAATTTATCTTTTCACATGCAAGTCTCAACTGCCTGTTAAGAAAATATGAAAATGTAAAGAGGTTATCAAACCTGCAGGTTGATATCAAATCACTGACACATTCAGTCACAGCAAGAAAGAACTGACTCTCTACTGCCTGTTCCCATTTGATTATCTTTCTTAATCATTCCATCAATTAAAACTAACACTAAACCTCCCCTTTGAACAGCAGAAAGAAAACCAGAGTCAAACAGATGGAAAGTGCCTTGTAACCAGGCAGCACCTGAGGAAAAACAGAATACAAAAGCAAGAACAACTATCAAGCCTCTTTAGTTTTAAACTCAAAACATTTTCTTTACAAAGAAATCACAGTTTTGCTTCCCAAATCAATGTCACTTGGCCCTGAACGAGCTGAGCTGCACAGTGCTGTTGCTTTTCTTTCCTCTCTGCTGTTATGGTTTGCACTGTTTGTGTGCAATCATTGGCTTTTAATTGCCTTCTATTGCCTATTTCATTTGTCAATAAATAGAAAGTGCAGCCCTATCACCAAAGGCCTTACATCTGTTTCTCATACAGCTTAGCCACCCATGGTGCCTCAAGCTAAAGCTGTCCCCTACTGCTAACCAGGCTACCAGTTTATTAGGGTTTTTTTTCTCTGCCCTTTTAAAAAGATGAAAGTTCCTAAAAGCTTTTTTTTGTGTGTGTGTGTGCAAGTGATGGTTGAAGTTAATGAAGTAAGCATCTGTTAGGTGAGAGAAGGTCACCCTGGGGTTGGGCACCTCCCAGTGGTGGAACTGGCATTAACCCAGCGATTAGTATGTGATGACAACACCTTAAAGATAATTAGTTGACAATGAGTTGAGAGCCTGTTAACCCCTTTAACACCTTATAGTTTATGATTAGAATGAAACACTTCAGGACAAAACAAAATAGATCTACTTTTCCTTGAGTGATTTACCAGTTCTTTTGGTGTTCCACTTCTCATTTTTGGGACCTTCCTCCAAAGAAACAGCTGCCAGCAGCCCAGAACATGTTTCTTTCTCTTTATCAACCTAGTCTGAAATGTAGCATCAGCTTTCTGCCCATTTTTTCCCCCTTGCTATGAGGCTAAAGAATCTTTGGATTGAGGTAGCAGCCAGTGCTGGGGTAAACACTTGAGAACAGATTTATGTAAGTTAATGGAATTTCTCATGTGTCTGAAGCTTGAAATGTCAAGCTACATTTTTTTCAGGTGTTTTTTTCACACTCATGTGGACAAACTCCAGCAATTTTAGGGGAAGCCATTGGATTTGACTCACCTGAGTGTTACAGCTGCATTTACTAAGGTTTTCCCCAGAAACCTGGGCAACTTGGCAAAAGAAGAGAGAGGCTTTTATAAACTAAGTGGTAAGAAAGGCAAGATAAGGCCACATCTCCATTTAAGTGAAGCAAACAGGAAACAGCATTGATCATGGGTGTGAGGAGATGAGGAGGAGGAAGCAAATGGAGAACAACTGGCAGTCTGCTGTGATTTATATACACTGGCATTTCCCATCTTCATTCATTCACTCAACGTGTTTAATCACGACATGAGAGCTCAAATGAGTTATTACTGGCAGGAGGTCAATAAATTTGGCAATATCAAAGTAAAACAAATCTGTGCACAGAATTCAATAAAAGCTTGTCTCAAGATTAAAAATAAAATTCCATTTAATTTAAAAAGAGATGTTTCTGGCTTCCCTCTTCCTTTTGCACTTTCCAGTTCAGGGTTATAAAGGTGAGAAAATTTTATGAGAACTTGTCCTTGCACCCCTTTTTGACACAGACCCAGAACAAGAACTGGTTTTGCTTTCATTAGCATAGAACTTTCCTTGATTTCAGAAGGAACAGGCTTTGTGTTTGGGAGGTACCCAAATCCAAGGCTATCTCAGCTGTTCTGTGAACTCTCAGAAATGTGCCCATCATTAACAGTTACCAGGGTAGAAGGATGTACAATAGTTCCACACAATTCTCATTTCTCCCATGCCTCCCATTACAGTCCTTTAAAGTCCTTTAAAAACATCAGTAAATTAAGTTCCATTGTGGCAAACTTTCCCTGGAGAGACTTTTATTCCCAGGTGACAGGCCAGGCAAGGCTTGCAAAGGATCCCTGCAGCAGTTACAGCCCAGACCTCCTGGCTCCCAGCCTTGAGCTTTACTGCTAATTAAATTCATCTAGCTGAATGCAGAAAATGTATGGAGTTTTGTTATGCTTTTTAGATTTAAAGGCAATATATGGATTCAGCACTGTATCAAATGTCTATAAGTTCTAAAATACAGTATTTCCAGCAATTTCTAAGTCCCCTGTTAACTAGGTTGTACTACTTGATAGTACCAGGCTTGAGAAAAACTTGCTACCATTTATCTTAATAGAATTATAGGATAGAAAAAGTGGCCTCCAAAAGTCAGAACTCTACTATCCAAAACTGACTCAACTCTCTTATGTTATGACCATTAGTTCTTTTAGGAGTGAAAAGGGCTCACAATAACTTAATCTTAAACACAGTGATCATAATTTTCTATTGCAGGTAGACATAAAAGGTCATAAAATCAGAATCCCTGGAAGACATAATTGATTTATTGAGTCTTGATTAGTAAATGTGATTCACAATTAATTAATCAATCTGTTCCACGATACTGCAGAAAAGGGTTTAAAATGCCTTACAGAAGCAGATTCTCTTGCCTGAGGAGTATTGTTCTCATATTAGCCTTTAGATTTACTAGTCCCTCTTCCTGCAACCCTTAAATGCATGGTTAGTCCAAAGTTAAGCACAGAATTATTTGTCTGAATATGAATTTCAAAAATACAGCCCATAATTAATGATGGAATTAAAAGGACAACTTTATGGGCTGAATCACCAGCCAGCATGAAAAGGTCTGGCTCCATTGTCTTCACAAGAGCTACAGAAATGTATGCCAGCTGAAGATCTGTCCTCATCTCTACTAAACCTGCTTTAGCCAGTTATTTCCTTTATCCATTTTTAAACTGCTTTAGAAGATCGCCCTGGGGAACCCATTATAATACCTGTTTCTAATGGGATTTTTTGTCAAGC
>NW_009953726.1:2644882-2733525 GCF_000747805.2 Chaetura pelagica
AAATGATGAAATGTCATGCTGATTTCAGCACACTTGAATCCAGAAAACACAAAGCTTGAACAGGTCTCTTGGAAAATAGAGCTATGCAGAAATCTTAAAAATAGCTGAATGTGGAATAAGTGGAATCATCAAGGATGTCAAGGCATGGGGCTCTTTTCTTGTACAATTTACAGTTTCTTTCAAAGATGTTTATAGCACTGTTGCTACCAGCCTGCTCTGCTGTGGGCTGCTGTCTCCTCGGGGTGGGGTCAATCCAGCTCACTTTCCAGGGGGATTTGCATTATCCCAGAAAAATGAGAACAGCTGGTTTGGTTTTGCGGATCATAAAGTATTTCCTTAAGAATTTTCAAGCCATATAGTAAAGTGTCCAGGCATTTTCAGCCCTCAGTGAATAAAAAAAAATTGTCCATATATAAGGTTTTGGATAGTAGGCATTTTCCTAATCTCACAAATGCCAATCCAAAGCTTATAGGTTCTATAGGTTAAGTATTTTGATGGAGCAACAGTATGTTGCCCATGTCTTATAACCAGGAAGGAACAGCACGAGCTGGACATTTTGACAGACATTGTTATTACTGCTTTCACAACGTTGTTCTACAGCAGTGTGCCCAGGGGCAAAATGCAAGGCCATGCAATGGCTGCTCTTCTCAGTAGCTTCTGGGAACAGCATTCCTACCAATCAGCAAAGGTCTCCCAGACTGGAGAGGAGCAGGGACAGGATGGACATGCACATCCTCTTGTTTGGTAATTAAACCCCTTGACTGTCTGCTCAGCACAATGATCACAGCTTAAGCAAATGTCTTCAACTGAAGAGGTCACCAACATTAAATCATTTGAAAAAAGAAGATCTTTGATGAGCAAGCACTGCAGATGGAGAAACTTTCCATTGGTACAGAACTAAATAAATATTCATCTCTCAATGTCAGCAAAATGCCTCTGCCAGCACAGCCAAGAAAAAGAAGGAAACCAGCATGGGAGCCAGCACAGAACCTTGTTTGGGGCTGCTTGAGACAGGGATGGAGTCTGATATGTTGCCATTTTCCATACACTGACCATCACGGAAAAATAAAGTGACAGAAATAAACTTTCTGGGACTTCAAAAAGATGAACAAAATTTTCCAGGCCCCCTCATGATTTGACAGTCTTAAAAGCTATTGCTAGATCAACCAACAAATTTGCTCCCAAGCTCTTTTCCTGAAGTTGACAGAGATCCTATCTACAGAGTATGTCTAGAACCAAATCCACTGAAATGGGAAATGTTGAAACCCTGTGAGAATATTTTCAGTAACAGAGATAGGGGAATGCCAGAATTGTCATAAATTTGCTTTGTCACCTTGATGTTTAGAGAACTTGATACAAGTTGCAAGCCTCTGTCATTAATTTTGCTTTCAGAGAATGCTAAAGAATTAAGTCAGCTTCCTTCTAGAAGGGTAATCACATGTCTCCAAAGGTCACTTGTCCTCATGTTTATGTAATAGCAGCCTATGTTTGTCGTGTCCTGTACCACATAGTTATCTGTGGCCTGTTTTTCAGGCCAGCAATATCACTGCAACTTCACCATATCTTGTTAGTACTGCTGCTCTGCCCACGAATGGCAGCTTTAAGACATTTCCCTATTTATACAGCAGCTGGTATCTGTTCTGAAGGCCCTCCCTGTATCTGCAGCTCACAGCCACACTCAGCAAGTAACACCAATCCTGTCATTGTCTCTGAAAAAAGTTGTCTAATTTCTTCACGCGGCAGCGCAGAAGAGAGAGCGGCAGCAGCACCGGCAGCGGTGAGAGCTGTTCCTTTAAATTTACTGAGGATTTGAGAGGGAGCCGGGCTTCCCAGAGACGGTGAAGCCGGGGCAGAGCCAGGAGACCCGAGTCTGAGCGGGAAGCCTGCGAGGGAGAGGAAGGCTGACGTGGCAGGGGGTGTGGCTGTGAACGGCGGCAAGGTTTGAAAAGCGGCCATGTGGCAGCCTCGTCTGAGCACGCGGCAGCGCAGGAGAGAGAGCGGCAGCGGCCTGCGGAGGGGAGACACGTGACAGGCGCGAGGGCAGGCGGTGAGGCAGAGAGCCGCGCGAGGGCAGGCGGTGAGGCAGAGAGCCGCGCGAGGGCAGGCGGGGAGGCAGAGAGCCGCGCGAGGGCAGGCGGAGAGGCAGAGAGCCGCGCGAGGGCAGGCAGGGAGCAGCTGGTGCCTTCTCATCCTAGGAAAAGCAGACTAGTAACTAGATTGATCATGGTCACAACGCGGCCAAAAACCATTGTGAAGAAGAATGTGGGGACTCAGACGGAGCTCCCAAGCAGGCACGCAGCAGTGCAGGTCTCTGGCTGCAGTGAATGCCTGAGTCTGGCACTGGTATCAGAGGGAACCAGTGACAGCGCATGTGTGCGGTGTGAGCAAGTAAATGATCTCCTCAGGCAGGTGGTTGAGCTGACAGAGGAGGTTGCAAGACTGAGGGCCATTAGAGAATGTGAAAGTGAAATAGATTGGTGGAGTCAAACCCTGAGGCAGGGGCAGATAGAAGACGTTGGGCAAGTGACGGATCCTCTCCCCTCCTGTCACCAGGCAGATGGAGAGGACTTAAGAGATATTAAGGAATGGAAGGAGGTTCGACCTCGAAGAGGCAAGAAAAAATCCTCCCAACCCCTTCCACCCTCTCAGTTGCCCTTGAAGAATAGATACGAGGCATTGGAAATTCAGGAACAGGAAAATGAAGTTGGAGGGGTAAACTTACCTAGTGAAGTGCCTAGGACTCGTCAGTCACCTCGAGTCCTTAGGACTTCTTCAATCAAGAAGGAAAGGAGAGTAATTGTGGTGGGTGACTCCCTTCTGAGGGGGACAGAAGGGCCCATTTGTCGGCCGGACCCATCTCACAGGGAGGTCTGTTGCCTCCCTGGGGCTCGGATTAGGGATGTTAAAAGGAAACTCCCCAATCTTGTGAATTCTTCCGATTACTACCCGCTGCTGATTTTTCAGGTTGGCAGTGATGAAATTATTACAAGAAATGTAAGGGCAATGAAGAGAGACTTCAGGGCCCTGGGACAGCTAGTTAGGGGGTCTGGAGCGCAAGTAGTGTTTGCCTCCATCCCTCCTGCAAGAATGGGTAGGGAGGTATATAGGAAGAGTTTGCAGGTCAACGAATGGTTAAGAGATTGGTGCCATAGCCAGGGTTTTGGTTTTTTTGATCATGGGATGCTATATGAGGCACCTGGACTGATGGTGGCAGGAGGGATGCACCTGTCCCAGAGGGGGAAGAGGCTTTTGGGGCAGGACTTGGCAGGGCTCATTGATAGAGCTTTAAACTAGATGTGAAGGGGGAAGGGGAGAAAACCAGGCCTGTTAGGGACAAGCACAAGAGGAACACACCATGGCCCAAAGTCAGGTCGTCCAAGGAGGATTTAGTCCCACCAGTGTGCTCTGTTCGTTTCCTGAAATGCCTGTATGCTAATGCACGCAGCATGGGGAACAAGCAAGAGGAGTTAGAGGTTTGTGTGCGGGCTAAGGGTTATGATCTAGTAGCAATAACAGAGACATGGTGGGACAGCTCACATGACTGGAATGTGGCCATGGATGGTTATGTGCTTTTTAGGAAAGATAGGGCAGGGAAGCGAGGTGGTGGGGTTGCTCTTTATGTGAGAGAGCAACTAGAATGTATTGAGTTTCATGCAGGGGCTGATGAGGGGCATGTTGAAATTCTGTGGGTAAGAATTAAGGGGCAAGCAGGTGCGGGTGACACAGTTGTGGGGGTCTACTACAGACCTCCTGATCAAGGTGAGGAGGTTGATGAGGCTTTCTACAAGCAACTGAAAGCAGCCTCACAACTACAGTCGCTGGTCCTCATGGGAGATTTCAACTACCCTGATATCTGCTGGAAGACTCACACAGCCAGCCTTTCACAGTCTAGGAGGTTCCTCCAATGCATTGATGATAACTTCTTAATGCAAATGGTGGACAAGCCGACTAGAAGAGGAGCGCTGCTGGATCTTGTACTAACCAGCAAGGAGGGCCTTGTTGAAGCAGTGGTGGTCAATGGCAGCCTTGGCTGCAGTGATCATGAGATGGTGGAGTTCAGGATCCTGTGTGGAAGGAACAAAATACCCAGCAGGACCAGAACCCTGGACTTCCACAGGGCAAACTTTGGTCTCCTCAATCATCTATTAAGGGAAATCCCATGGGACAGGGTGCTAGAAAATAAAGGAGCTCAAGATAGCTGGTCAACATTCAAGGACCACTTCTTGCAAGCACAGGATCAGAGTGTCCCAATGGTTAGGAAATCTAGTAAGGGTGCTAGGAGACCTGCATGGTTAAAGAAGGAACTACTGGGCAAACTTAAGTGGAAAAGGAAAATCTATAGATCATGGAAGGAGGGGCTGGTCACTTGGGAGGAATATAGGACTGTTGTCAGAGGATGTAGGGAGGCAATTAGGAAAGCTAAGGCCTCCTTGGAACTTAACCTTGCAAGTCAGGTTAAGGATAATAGAAAGGGCTTTTTCAAGTACATAGCTAGCAAAACTAGCAATAGAGGCAATATTGGCCCATTGAGGAATGAGGTGGGAGCCCTGGTGACAGAGGATATAAAGAAGGCAGAGGTGCTGAATGCCTTCTTTGCCTCTGTCTTCACTCCTGCAGGGTCTCCCTATGAGCCCCAGATTCATATAGCCCCAGAAGAGGTCAAGATAGAGGAAGAGTTTGACATGGTAGATGAAGATTGGGTTAGGGATCAGTTGAGTAATCTGGACATCCATAAATCAATGGGTCCAGATGGAATGCACCCAAGGGTGCTGAGGGAGCTGGCGGAGGTCATTGCTAGGCCACTCTCCATCATCTTCAGTAAATCATGGGCAACAGGTGAGGTGCCTGAGGACTGGAGGATAGCAAATGTCACTCCAGTCTACAAGAAGGGCAAGAAGGAGGACCCGGGTAACTATAGACCGGTCAGCCTCACCTCCATCCCTGGAAAGGTGATGGAACAACTTGTTCTTGTCACTATCTCCAGGCACATCAAGGACATGGGGGTCATCAAGAGCAGTCAGCATGGTTTTATCAAGGGTAAATCATGTTTGACTAACCTCATAGCCTTCTATGAGGAAATTACTAGGTGGATAGATGATGGTAGAGCGGTAGATGTGGTTTATCTTGATTTCAGTAAAGCATTTGACACCGTCTCCCACAGCATCCTTGTAGAAAAGTTGATCAGGTATGGGTTTGGTGATCAGGAAGTGAGGTGGATTAGGAACTGGTTGAAAGGAAGGAGTCAGAGAGTTGTAGTCAATGGGGCAGAATCTGGTTGGAGGTGTGTGACTAGTGGAGTCCCACAGGGGTCGGTACTGGGACCGGTGTTGTTCAACATCTTCATCAACGACCTGGATGAGGGTATAGAATGTACCCTCAGCAAGTTTGCTGATGACACTAAGCTGGGAGGAGTGGCTGACACACCAGAAGGCTGTGCTGCCATTCAGAGAGACTTAGATAGGTTGGAGAGTTGGGCGGGGAGAAACATGATGAAATTCAACAAGGGGAAGTGCAGAGTTTTACATTTGGGGAAGAACAACACCATGTCCCAGTACAGGTTGGGGGCTGAACTGCTGGAGAGTAGTGTAGGTGAAAGAGACCTGGGGGTCCTGGTAGACAGGAGGATGACCATGAGCCAGCAATGTGCCCTTGTGGCCAAGAAGGCCAATGGCATCCTGGGGTGCATTAGAAAGGGTGTGGTTAGTAGGTCAAGAGAGGTTCTCCTCCCCCTCTATTCTGCATTGGTGAGGCCACATCTGGAGTATTGTGTCCAGTTCTGGGCCCCTCAGTTCAAAAAGGACAGGGAACTGCTCGAAAGAGTCCAGCGCAGAGCTACGAAGATGATTAGGGGAGTGGAACATCTCCCTTATGAGGAAAGGCTGAGGGAGCTGGGTCTCTTTAGCTTGGAGAAAAGGAGACTGAGGGGTGACCTCATCAATGTTTACAAATATGTAAGGGGTGAGTGTCAGGGGGACGGAGTTAGGCTTTTCTCAGTGATGACCAGTGATAGGACAAGGGGTAATGGGTGTAAATTGGAGCATAGGAGGTTCAAGGTGAATATCCGAAAAAATTTTTTTACTGTAAGAGTGACAGAGCACTGGAACAGACTGCCCAGGGAGGTTGTGGAGTCTCCCTCACTGGAGACATTCAAAACCCACCTGGATGAGTTCCTGTGTGATGTACTCTAGGTGACCCTGCTCTGGCAGGGGGGTTGGACTAGATGATCTCTCGAGGTCCCTTCCAGCCCCTAAGATTCTATGATTCTATGATTCTATGATTCTATAAGTTATACATTTGGTCTAATGTTGGAAACAAAGACCAAGGCATGTTGCTATCAGTGGACTGATAGATTTGGAAGAGAAACAGAGAAGGTAATCTGGGGGAACACTGGAGGTGAAAACTTTTTGTAGATGGCAACATTTATCTGTCACCATTAACTGACTTCTGTTCAGGAGAGTGACTTAGTATCTACTTTTTTGCTTTATGGGTGATTTATCTGTATCTAATGTTCAAGAGGCTGTAGATGAGCCCAGCAGTATAAACTTAAAAGTTATAAGTCATACTAGTTTTCTACTTTGACTTCTGATTTTGAGATGTGAATCTTACAAGTTAAGAAGTATCAATTATGAGGAAAGAGGGATTTAAGCTAGGCCAACAGTTAATGGACTGGGGATTAAGTGTGGGTTTATTAAGGATTACTAGAACTATGAAGTTCGTAGAGTCCTTATTGAGCAATCATCTTTGGTTTTCTGCTTTCTGAAATGTTTCGGTAATATTTGGTGTAGATGCTATCTGGTTTCAGTGAGCTATGGTAACCTAGATTTTTCTTTTCTACAGGTTGTACCTTACAATACCTTGAATTAGTGTAGTAAATATGCTTATTTGGCAAAAGATATCATATATACGACACTTCTGTCTAATATATAAGTCCTTTTTAAACGCTAACATTTGTTTTGCTCTGTGCCTTAACATCATTCTAGCACTAATAATACTTTTATTCATGTTACATCTCTTTTTAGCTGGTATGTTTCCTATAATGGATGTCAGGCTTCTAATCTGCAACCCTAGGATCTCCTTGGAGTTCTGTAAAATCATTTGCCATGGACTATGAAACCTCATTGGCTAATTCCTTTAGTACTCTCTGATGGATTTAATCTGGCCTTGCTGATTCAAAACATTAATTCAGTCCAGGTAATTTCTCACTTGCTCTTTACGGTGTTGATGTCTCTTCTCTTATGTTGTTCATCTACTCCCAGCATAATTAATCATTTCACAGAAGAGTTGTTTTGAGTGAACTGAAGCAGAGCAAGTACTTAGAAATTCCACTTTTCCTCCCCTCTAGTGTATTTACTTTCTGATAATTAGAGCTCTTACCTTCCCTTTTATCTTCTCTTTTTCTCTGAAGTAGCTAAATAATTATTTTTTTCATTATCTATTATGAAATTATATTACTACTGAACTTTGCATATCCAATATATTTTTTTTTGTAACTTCTTATCCTCACTTTGCTTACCCTTGCAATAAAATGTTGCAGTTGCAATGAATTCTCATCTCTGTATATTCTAGAACTTCTACCTCCAAAGCAGATTCATTTCTCATGTTTCATTTGTGGAATTTCCTCTTAATGTGAACCATGCTGCTTCAGGGATTTTCATGAAGTTGTGGAAAAAAAGGCAGTGAACAGAATGTAAAGTGGGTATGACTTTGGTATGGATTCAGGACAGCTATGATGGAAAATATGAACAGAAAGAGATGAAGGCTCCAGCATCAATAGACATTTGTGTCTGCTACCAACTTCTCTGAACCTTGATCTGATTTGAATATTTATTTAGCTTTTGACAAACAAGATACCCTCTTTGCTCTTCGGCATATATGGAACTGGTGTGCTGTATCACATAACAACAGCAATGAATTAGCCTTTTTTATTTTCTCAAAAATAATGCGTGCTTTGATAGAATAATGAAAAAAAATATTATTTTAATACCCTTTTACATCTTAGATTTAATCTACAAAAGGAGAGTAAAATGTCAATGAGGACAAAACAGACAAGACAATTTGAAAGTTAAGTGATATTTCTTAACAGCCTCACTATGTTTGGCACTTGAAAACAAAGCTTAACAATCAAGGACACAAAAATTAATATTAAATTCAAGACTGAGAAAAGAATTCTTAAAAATACAAAAAGTCCTGATTATTGAGGATCATTTTAATTTTGCAGCCTAATTCAAATCAAGCTGCTGTGCACAGCCATTTATTAATTGAGAAACCAATATTTCCAAGTGCCTTTGAATCAATAGATTTACCTATAGAATACATTAGTACTTATTAGTTCAACCAATAGGACACAAATCAGCCTTGTGGCTGAAACACGAAACACAGGTATGAATATATTTGCTATGAGTTGTTCCTTATGTATATCACTCTGATTCTAAACACAAACCAAAGTGAAAAAAATTGAAAAATTGGATAATAAAAGGTTAAAAATTACAATATACTATTTACTTTCAAATCCCATTAAGATTATCAATTCTCCTTAATTAATGATGGGGGATCAGTTATGAATTACTATATGGTAATAATTTTCATTCAGAAGTTGATTTCTGAATTTTAATATCTGTTTGTTGTGGGTTTTTTTAATTCTTGGTATCTAAACTTTCTACCAGACAAAAAGGAAGTTTCTAGCAGGTTCTCATAGGAGCTACCTCTGTAGCTCCACCGCTATAAAAACCTTGCCACAGAAACCAAATATACTGACATAACCTGATGGAACATGATAGACTTGGCAAAAACTTGCATGTCAGTGGTAGGACTGTGGTTGTATATGGATGTACCTCCTTAAACCGCTTCAAAAAAAATGTACCTCCTTTGGAATGGAATCTTAGCTACATAAGCAGAAACAAAACCTCATAGTTTACAGAACCCTCTTGATGAAGTAAGTGGGAGCTTTTAAAAATTCTGTCTATTGTAGTTCATACTACAAACCTAGGAAACTATCTTTGCAAAATTAGTTTCAAAGGGCTAAATTAAGGTTTCTACATCAATGTGCAAAAAATTGAATATATGGCTATATATAATTTAAAGACAAGGCATTAGATATGAATGTGATGGGAGTGTTTAGAAAACTGACTCATCAGGCCAGTTTTAGACTTGAAAAAAACCAACACCCTATACTAAATTAATTCATTAATATCACACTTCTGAATAGCTGTACAATACACACTAATGGCTCTGATCCAGTCTTGGGCCCCTCAGTACAAAAAGGATATTGAGATCTGGAGTGTATCCAAAGAAGGGTAATGAAGCTAGCGAAGTGACTAGGACACAAGTCTTACAACAAGCAGCTGAGGGAACTGGGGTTGTTCAGCCTGGACAAAAGGAGGCTGAGGGGAGACCTCATTGCTCTCTACAACTGCCTGAAAGGAGATTTTATCAAAGTATGTGTTGGTCTCTTCTCACAAGAAAAATGATAGAACAAGATGAAATTGTCTCAAGTTGTGTCAGGGGATGTTTAGATTGGATGTTAAGGGAAATGTATTCACTGAAAGGTTTGTCAGGCATTGGAACAGGCTGCCCAGGGAAGTGGTTGAGTCACCATCCCTGGATGTGTAAAAGACATGTAGATGTAGTGCTTAATGACATAGTTGGTGTTGAACTTGGCAGTGTTAGGTTAAAAGTTGGACTTGATAATCTTAAAGGTCTTTTCCAACCAAAGCAAGTCTATGATTCTCTGGTGATTCTTAGTTGCAGAGGTCAAAGTTATCAGGTTTGATAGATCTTTGACACAAGAAATTGGAATTGAAGTAATCTTGCCATCTTTTTAGTCCAAATTTTGTATATGCTTGATCTTTTTATGCTTTTGTCCCTCTCCCCCCCCAAAAAAGGTGCTCCCCCTGATACAACTTTCCTTTTGGTTTTGCCAGTCATGTTCTGCCTATTGACATTCTTCTGTGTATATTTTGTCTTCTGTCTGAAAACTGTTTTCCTGTTACTTGGATGCTTCCTATGTGCAGCTGCACACGCCTTTTCACTTCCCACATACTCCTATAAAACCTGTTTAGATTAAGCCTGCCTGTACTATTCACAGTATTGCAAAATAGTATTGTATTATTGTTAGTTACACTATTTTAATATATTTACATTTGAGCACAAGGACAACTGCTGCTCATTATATCCTCGTTAGTTCATTTATAATTTGTGGGTGTTTCAGCCTCTGACTAAAAGTACTTATTTGATGGCACTTTTCACATTGATGATCTCTTTCCCCCCCCCTTTATTTTATAAAATACATAGATGTACAAACTCTAACGCAGTGGGATTCTGTGTGTTGAACTGATAGCTTTGTTTCACCCATCTCTGTCTGTACAGTGGCCACCATTAAAAGCTGGGCACAAAGTAAATAAAACAAATGTACAGGAGCATCTGAAATATATATATTTATTTTTTTAAATTCATGCACTTTGTAACAGAGTTTGCTTGATTTTCTCGTATTATTTTATTGTAACTACAGCATTTCTGTTGTTTAGGGATCAAAATTTACCCAAAAAAAAGTAATCTTAGCCCACCATGTCTCCAAACATTTAGTTTGCTAGAATGGTGTCAGTAAGATATTATTTATATATTAAAAAAAAAATAAAATTACCTGATCTATTCCTCCTCTTCCTTATGTTTAGATCAAAATCTGAATTTCATTACAGGAACTCTTTATTTTTAATCTAATGTAATACATGATAGCCATAAAAAAAGTGATTAGCTTTGTGAAAAAAGAACAGAGCTGTAAAATGCGATCTGTGGCACATCTCCTAAATAATCGGATTTTCAGTAAAGAATATTATAGAGACATGCTAGATATAGAGAAGAAGCACAGCACCACAAATTTTGATGTAGTTTCTAAGTTTCAGTGGTGATGAATGACAAAATCAATCCATTACTGACAGTGACATGGATGAGTTCCTGTGTGATGTACTCTAGGTGACCCTGCTCTGGCAGGGGGGTTGGACTAGATGATCTCTCGAGGTGCCTTCCAGCCCCTAAGATTCTATGATTCTATGATTCAAAATTACAAAGCTAAGTGACTGAAGAGCCATCACAAAGAGGCACCAAATCTTAATAATCCACTTTCCATATTGAAGTTTCTGTGGATTAAGAGTCTGCTTCTGCCCAGGTCAGACTAAATTTTTATTGTGGAATTTAAGGGCAGGAAGGGACTTGGGCAACATGTTGCCACACAGGGGATCTTAGCCATTTGACAGACCTGTCCAAGTGACACCTGCCATGGTAGACTGGAAATTATAAAAATAATCTCTTACCAGCCCTTCTAGGGAGGGTCAGGCACTGGTTTAATTTTCTGGAGAAATGAACAATAAACAACAACAAGGAGATTTACTGTAGAATTAGAAGGTTCTGAGCAAACACAGGTGAAGAAACTTTAAAAAGCAAATACATGACAAGTTAAGTGTTTGGGGTTTTTTAAATACATATATTTCTATGAGAAGCTGATATAGATTAGTGCTATCAGTAATTAACAAAATTAGAAAACTTTATTAATCAATTGTTTGTGTTCCAGCTAATATGTGCCTCTGAAAATACGACCTCTAAGACCAGGGAACACAAAAGATTGAAGCTGTGCAGAAGATATTCATACTAGCTGGAGTGTCCTTGAGGATTTGTTGAGGTTTCAAGTGGACAAGGAGGTCTGGTTTTGCAAAAGAGAACAGAGAAAAGGCACTTTAGGAAGCATGCCAGCCACAGGAGGGCTGAGGTCATGTTATGCCCAATACATGCCAAGGGAAGATTAAAGATAAGCAGGCCTTGTGTGGTGAGTCCCACACCTAGGAGCTGGTTGTGTGTCCAGCTGGAGAAACTCTGCCAGGGCCACATGACACGCAATGTTGAGTTTTTCTTAACATCTGTGTGGTCTAATTTTCTATTACTGTCAGCAAGTTATTTCTAGGAGTGCCAGGTTATTTTGTCCATAAACATTGTCCTCATCACACATTTCTAATTTCAACCCTATTTGTCTCCAGTTGATTTACATCTGGCCAGAAGCAAATTACCTATTGGAAGCATTTATTGAAAATTAATTAGGTGGCTAAAATACCTCCAGCAGATTCTGTTAACAGTGTCTGTTCCTTGTGGCTCTCCAGAATTCAGCATTTTCCAGTTAAAACACCTAGCAATTAAAAAAAATCCATAAAGTAAATTATATAATTAGTTCCAGAATGGAACTTAGTCTCTTTGAAATCAGATGCTTTCTTCTAAGGCTACAGTGCCATACAAGAGCAAGGGGTTTATAGTGCCAGGAGATTTTTGATAGAGGAGAGACTAAGCACTTACAAGAGCTTATTGAGCACTGCAAGAAACAAAATGAAGGTGTCCTTGCTAACATAAAATCAGCCAGGCATGCAGGATAACTGTGCAAATACCAAAGTGGGGAACAGGAGAGAAGACAAGACATATGAAGTAGGATTAAAAGGAAAAAATAGAGGATTAAATCAGAGGCAATCACAGCACCCAAGAACATGGAAAAATACGTTGCATCTCTCTAAAGAAAAGCCAGGATGTTAACATGATTTACTGCAAATAGTTCCACAACATTAAAATGAGTTTTTATTTTCTGTGTGTGCTGCTTCAAAGAACAACTCTGTGGGCTCATAAAAATGCAGAGAACAAATAGGGGCCTCTAAGACCAATTTATATGCCATGCCCACTGTGCACTGAGACACATATAATCTGTAAAATGTCAGCTTCAAAGTTCCACAGAGATTGGTGTTAACCCTGACCCCCGACCTTGCCGACTCTAGCTGGGCCCTCATGCTCTCTGAACCAGCTGTTTTAGATAAATGTGCTCCATTTTTAAAGAGATTGTCTCAGAGTTTTACGTGAATAGTAGTAATATTATTAACTCTCGCTGAAAAAACCACCTTAACCGAGACTCTTTACAGATGGGCCAATCAAAGTCTTGCCCCATGCAGAGAGTGGTGGGTTAATAAATATGTCATTGGACTGAAAATATTTAAACAACACCGGGAGAAAAGAGCAAGGCATGCGACAAAAGGAAAGCATATTAGTACTGTTTCCTGTCAAAATACACAGAGGAAGCACTTTACTTTGACCATTTTCCTCATAAAGAGACACGGTAGGCCAAAACAAACACAGCTAAGGAATCTGGTTTATCCCACTGCTGGACACCGAGGACTATCAACTTAAATGAAGTCAGGTTGAGTGACCAAAACCAGGTTCTCCTTGACAAGACTGTTAATTGAACATATCAGCAAAGGCAGTCACACAAGCTGCGGCCCCATCGATCAGGACTTCCATTCTATAAGGCCTTCTCTGTGTTTTTCATGTCTGACTTGATGTACCTCTCCAAAGGTGAGGAGGGGATTAGACATCCATGCTCTGTCAGAAGTCCAAAAATATGATGTAGCCTGCTGGTTTGGCAAACCATGGGCAAAGTCTAAATCATCCTCTTGGAAGGAGAATGTTGAAGTTCAAGGGCAGACAGTATATTTTAGACAACAAAGACACAGCTGGTGTCCACTCATAATAAATAAAAATAAGTTGGGGTCAGAAATACAAGTCAACTGGCTGCCCATTCACTGAACGTGAGCCAAAGACAACTGAAGTCAAAGGGAAAGCTCAGAAAGATTTCACAAGGTTTTGACTCAGACCTACTGTGAATCCAGGCCTAGTTCTCATGTAGATGGGGTGAGAAGACAACCACAGATTTCTACAGGACATGGGTCTTGCTTCCAGAAACCACCCAGCCTTCTTTTTTTGCTACTGATACATTCAAAGGCTTTCTGAAGAGATAAAAAAATAAAACATAGCTCCTTAGAACACAACAAACAAAGCCACAACAAGCAAAAAAATACTGAATGTATGTTAAAAAAGAGAAGATTTAGAAATATTCCTGTTCTTTAAAAAATGAAAAAGTATTGCACTCTAAGCCACTGTTTAAAATATTGTAGCCAAATTGTTTTCACACTATTCACGTTCAGGGACCACAGCACAAACCAGTCTTCTCACTGTGCTTCTAAACCCTCATTATAGTCTTTCTGGGTTAGCAGATCACCATAATGTTGAGAAATAAACACACAACTGTCAGAACATGGAAACTGAAAGCTCAACTTTTGCTCCCTCCAGTGCCTTGTGACTCAAAAAACAAAACTTCCATATCATTACCAGTAGTTTAGTTGTTACTGTAACATAAACAACATTCTTACTCACTCGCAGTTCCCTGCCTGCAAAATTGAGTCAGTTTTAAGCATCTAAATGAGATTGACAAGAGAGTTTGAAGAATAAATCACGATCACCCAAGCTTTAGCATATTGAAAATTTGCTTTCTCAGCTGTCCTTACTTTAAAGTTTGAAATTTTCCAAATTCTTTGACAAGGTTTGAAAGTTACTCTCCACATTACTGGAGTCATGTTTTCTAAACAGAGCATAACCTACCACTAGAAAATGCAAAACACACAAACACACTGATGCCAGAAGTTGACAGAGGTACACAAATTAAAAGGGAGAGAAACAAACAGAGGCTTCAATAGACATAATAAAAACATATAAGCAATAAATACAATCCTATCATTGCTTAATATTTATCATTGCATTTATATAGCATGTAATTTAACACTTAATGTAATATAAAAATTTAAAATACTTTCCAACAGAGGGAAGTTTTGAGGACAGGATACACAGAAATTCTTTACCTAGGACTGATCTGTGGGTGCTTTGCTTTTGTCAGCCTTGTTTAATACAGAAACTGGGTCCCTAGAAAATATGTTTGCTTTTGAAATTTAATCCTATTAAATGGCATGGGCGAGAAAATGAGTTTAAGTAACAGGCAAAACAAGTATGTGAAGGTAAACCTTTTGTTTTCTAAATCCCAAAAATAGGTGATTCGTTTTCAGTTCTGTGACCTTCAGGACATTTGTCTTTCCCCAGATGAAATATTTACTTCCTATTCCCACTTGTGTCAACAGAAATTCTGTTGACTAACAGGGAAGCAAAAAAGTACATGAACACATGAACCAACCTAAATAAGAAACATGTTTCTCATCTCTTGTTTATAGTAAAAATCCAATTACCATTCCTCAGGATGTCTGAATAGTACAGCAAAGCCCTTGGGAAGTAGTAGAGTTTCTTGATTTCAATTACAGCTCTTTTGAGGAATAAGAAGCTGTTCATCCTTGAAGCTGATCAATATTTTTAAAACCAAATATTGTTTTTACTAGAGCCATGAACCCATCTTTGCCTCTTATTAGGATACTATGGACTGTAAGGGAAAATTCAACAGGAAGCACATCATGGAGCAGCAGTAACTCTCTCTGTAAACCCCCCATGGATTTGTAAATCTAACCTTACATTTATTTCTGCACCAGCTCTGTACTTTGCACATCCAGCACAGGGCTTTTTCCTCCCCCTCTTCCCTCGTGGCACAGCCTCCTTGTTGGTAGCACTCCTGAGTTATTTGTTCCCTTTGAAAACTCTCAGTGGGAAAAAAATACCACTTTTCTTGCTCACCTTTAATCCAGTCACTGCCTCTCTGGTGTTAACAGAGACATCACAGCCCTGTACCTAAGGTACTGGCCTCATATTTGGCCAACTCAGGCTCACATCCTTTCTGTACCAAGGACTTCCTCTGTGGCCTTGGGTGAATCACAAAAGGCTGAATCAGAAAGCATCTTTTGGTGCCCAACTCACAAACACCAACCCTCAGTACTCTAGGTGCAGTGCTCTTTGAGCCCATACACCTAGGTGACCACCCTCACCATCTCTTGGTGCTGGGTGTGTGTACAGCCACTCCAGCACTTGAGCACACCTACAAGAACTCCAACTGTTCAGCCACAGGGAAACATTTACCAGATCCCACACAGCTCAAACCATCAAGAAGAGAGAGATGTGTGGAAAGGTGTTGCTTTTATATGCCCAGTACAGAGAGAAGGTGGGAGTTTTCCCCACAGATGTGCTAAGCTTCACATTTTTTCCTGCCCAATTCAGGCCTCTCACCTTCCTAGAGATTTTCCTAATTACTGCACTATAGGATATTAAGAGGTAGGACTTTTTTTGGTCTGTCCTGTTTGTACAAAATAATTAAAAGCTTATTGGAAAAACTGCTGTTGCCTGAGTGATTGTGCTAGCCACCAAGCTGGAATAATTCACCCTCTGACCCTTCACACACCTAAGTGTTTAGAAAAATTACTCCTTGTAACATTTCAGAGCTGCAGTTTTCAACAGTTTTCAATTTACAAGCCCTCTAATTTATTTATTTATTTTTTTTCCAAAAGAGGTAGGAAACCTTGTAGAGAGAATTTAAACCAACTGACAATAGCTTTGCTTCTGTTAGTTGTTTTTTCATGGACCTCTTGGAGTATTCTGCAGATTCCCAGAGGTGCACAGACCACAGGCTGAAAAACACTGTTGCAAAGGAAAAAAAAAAATAGCACAGGTTTAATAACATTGGCTCCTTCTCCTGAGACCTTAAGCCTGGTCCCTTCATAACGCATGGGCTGCAGCCCTTGGCTCTGAGAAGATGGAATATGAGACACAATCTAGATGTTCACCTGCCAAGTGAGGAAAATCCTTTCCCTTCCCAATGAGACATACATATTGGCACAGGAGGTCACTAAAACCAAGTGTTTGCTGTTGTGGTGATGTGGGTTCGAAAAAGACAGATGTGTGTGAAACAAGATCCTCTGTTCCATAAGATCCCACTGTACTATAAGAAAGTCATACAGGAACTCTGACCCAAGTGGAGACTGTCAAGTTTTGAATTGCAAACAACTTGGTTTGCTCCCCTTCCCCCTCCCTGCAAATAAAAAGGAAAAAAAGACATGTTTCTGCCTGATGTTGATGGAAAGCACATTTCAGTTAATCTCGAGGCATTTCTGAGCTGCAGTTTATGGCAATAATGTCACAGCTGCAATACCTGATTGTTAGAATCACCCTAAGACACTCATGACAAGTAGGAGCTCAGCCTGAACAGCATGAAAAAAATTGCAATAATGCAATTAACAAGGTAGCAGACATTCTGTCATCCTATTTCTCTAAGGAGTTAGATTGGATTTTGCACTTGAAGGTCTGGTTTGTAATTATTTTATGCTCACTTTAATCACTGGAGAGAATGAAGATGAACTAGACCACTTCCAGATCTAGTTCATCTGAATTGATTCAGACATCTCCAATAACATCAATCACACACTCTATGAGCCTCTCTCTCCATGGAGTAAAAAGAACTGCAGAATATCTGCACAGTGCAGAGGACTACACTGCAGGCACTTCCATGTGGACAAATGAAACCCACCCCTCACATTTAACTAGTACTTGTTGAAACTTCCTGGTGGAATAGCAAAAAAGCAGTGTCTTCAGCACAGAAAACATCCATATCTGTAATCATCTTTGCAGACACATTTTTATTTTCCTCTTGGGAGCCTGGGATATTTACCTTTGGTCAATATTCATTTCTGCACACATGACTCACCAAAACAGGGGCTGCAGGCCAAGAGCACCTCAAGGTTCTGTAGGTTGTGATCCATAGCTGGACTGTGTTTCCTGTGATGGACTGTGGCAGTTTTGGCAACTGGGAGAGAAAAATCCAGCTACTACTTATCTGGAGTTGGAACAAACTCCTGTAATCTGGACTTGCATATGAAGGGGATTGGGATGAAAATGCTGAAGAGCTGAAAGCCAAATGGCTGAGGAGCAGAGCCTAAGCTAATTCTAAAAGAAAACCTCCTGGAAACAAGGAGGGACCTGAAGCAGCTCAAGAATCCTGTGACTGTGGTATAATTGAAACAAAATCTTGCTTCAAATCAATTGCTTAAGTACTTTGCCTTGGGAAAAAAAAAAAAATATATATATATAGGCATTTTAATAAATTCCAGTGTATTTCTGCAGCACATAGACTACAAGAGAGTCATGAAAATCATAATTGAATTTTCAGTAAGAGGCTACAAAGGGCATATGAGGAATAATGTAGGTATTGGTGGACATTGCACTGCTGTTTTTCTCCACTCATTTCAGTAATGTTACCTTTCCATGTTAAAAAGGGAGAAGGGCACACAAATCTAATGAAAGGCAAGCTGGGCATACAGTAAAGCTGTTAATTGTGCAGAGAAATATCTCTTCCATGGACAAGTATCCAGTAACAACTAAAGGAGTCCAAGTGACAGAGGTTTAAGCATTCTTAGGGAATACTTTTGGTGTGATGATCTCCTCAGGACTATTGCACTTTTTACCATGACCTCCTTACAGCTGTTTTTTACATGATAACTTGAATTTTTTTGTCAAAATTCTCATGTCTGGCTCTACATTTGAGATCCTGATGTAGTTGCAAAGCCTCTTTGTTCTCTCTCTGCCCCCTTGGTTATTCTTGCAAAAAGAAATATGTCTTTGTTTAAGTTAGGGTTGCTGGAAAAACAAATCTTCTTGTTTTGACCATTGGTTTTATATTCTTCCTTTGCTAGGTATCAAACCCACCACTTTTTTTTATAGATAATTTTAGCTTTATTTCCTTGAGGAAGAAGGGTTGTGCCCTCATGGTGTCTGTGGCTGCAGTTCAGTGTGCACTTAAAGCAGGAGCTGCCAGTGTAAAGAAAAAACACTTGCACCTCTTCACCCCATCCTGTCCCTGCAGGAGTGTTTGTGCAGCCTGCCAGCAAATCAGAGGGAATAGTGCTGGCTGAAAAGAAGATAAGCCATGCAGTATTATTAACCCCAAACCTAATATCCAAACCCAATCATTCACACATTTTTAAGTGTGATCAGTTCACCACCCAGCTGTGTAAATACCTGTGCCAAGAACTTTCAGAGAGGAGCAATGGCTGCAGTGAGCACAGAGGGAGAGGGCTCCTGTCTTAAAGGGTCACCAAACTACTCCACGTGTGCCTCTGTGTGTGTGCATGTGAGTTCATCAGCCTTTGCTATTCCCTCCTTCTACCTGTGTACCTCTTAAATCTCCCTGGCAATCTCAACCAAACCTTCCAGCAGGGCTGAGGATTCCAATACATCAAGTCCCACTTCTTGCACAGACAACAGAAAAGGAAAGGGATTGTTTTCAGAAAATCCTCAGAGAAGAAAAACCACAATATGAGCTCAGTTCTTATCAACCATCAGAGAATCCACACGTGCAACCACTTCAGAGACACTGATGTTGTTAGACACCAAAGCATCCACACTGGAGAGGCACAGGAACTTCAGCTTCACAACTGAGCAACTTGTTAGATTTACTAACTTTTATTCAACTGTTTTGGGGTGTCCAAAGAATCTGCAGTGCTGACTGTACAAGAACATCTCACTCTGGCACTGGCAAGTGATTGGAAGAGAACCAGAACAGCCATTAAAGCAGTCAAGACAACTTTTTGATCCAGGACCCTCAGGAAAAAAAAACACAAACAACAAACAACAAACTTAAACTAAGTTGCAGCATGTAAGAGGAGAAACACTTCCCAGTGTGCCACACAGCCCTTGTCCCCATCTAGGTTTGGTCCTAGGGGGCTTGGAAAACTGTTAATACCCTTTTCAGTGTTAGGCTGAGCTTCCCCATCATGTAACCTTCCAAATTCATAGCAAAGTGTGGCCTGTCCTAGGGCCTGACACACACTTTGCAAGGAGGTTTTTCACTCTGAATAAACTTAGCGTTGGTGTTTGTTACCCTTCACACATTCTGTGCATCAGTTTTGAGCCAATGAAACTCTCTTTGAGGAGATCTGGACCTCACACAAAAACTGTGCCTGCACTTTTCTGTACACACAGACTATGAGCTTGAGTCAAAAGAATAGTGAAAGAGGAAAGACTTTCTCCCCCCCCCCAAAAAAAAAGGGGAGAATGCTTACTTTTTATTGCTACTACAAGCCATAATTCCGTCCAGTCTCGTTTTCCTTAGCCTTGTTTCACTTTGTCCTGCAGAGGTCGGTCTTGCCTGCAACACTGCAAAGCAGCAAACCCTCCTGCTCTGCTAGCAGCAGGTCTATTCCACTCTCCTAAAACACTTCAGGGATTAGAAGAATTGAAGTTTGGGAAGATTTCATCCCATAAAAAAGTTTTGTTGGACTTTGTATAACAGAGATGTATTGTTTTTACAAGAATTTATGTTAAAAAGCTATGATGATCCTCCTAAATTCTATCATCTATCCTAAGTAAAGCAAAGAGCAAAGGACAAATCCTATTTCCCCCAAAGGTCTGGTAACTGGAGAATAGCCTGGCCTTAGTTGACAAGTTTTTATATAACTATGCTGAATCAAAGCTTTTTATTGCCTTTTTCAGCCCAACATCTGCACTTGCCCTAACACTGGACACAAGACTGGATGTAAAGCAAGCCCCTAATGCAATCACCTTTTCTTCCCTTGCAATGAGAACACAGGTTCTCCACTTTGGGATCCAGACTTGCTCCTGAAGTGCTAGCAGAAAACAATCTCAGAGACCACAGCATGCTTTAAATCCTGCTCTTACCCTGCAGTTCTCAAATGTATGACTGTAGACATCTTTTCCTGACGTGGCACCCCTCGGGTATCCCGCACCAGACAGGCTGTCATCCTTCAGGAGGGCAAAAAAACCCATTCCAGTTCCACAGTGCAATGATGCACTGTGACTTTTCTTATTTACCCAACTGCAGAGTTGATGTATCAAATGCTAAAAGCTCCTTCCTTGCCTTTGCACCAGGAGGGGGGTTCCTTATCTCCTCTGTGCCACTGAAACATGAGCTGACTGGCAGGTCTCTGCTAAGCTGGTTTCCAAGGCAATTTCACTAACATTTTCCAAGCCAGTTCAACTTTCCCACCATCTCAGGACCAAGCCACAGCTACAAGTATTTACTGTGGCAGCTGCTTCCTGAGACATTTGGCCTCCTGAATGCATTCCTTTGGGACTAGGAAAAGGATTTGAAGGAAGCTGGAGGTAGTTCACTTTTCAGAATTTCATAGTCAGCCTCCTTTTCTCATCCACAGCCCTGCAGGGATCCTCAGATTGGAAGGGAAGAGAAACCCCTGTCATTTTAACTAATTTGGAAAGATGCAGGGGCTCAGAACAGAGGCAGATTTTCAGCTTGTATCTGTGAGAGAGCAAATCCAGTCAGGAAACCTGTTAAAGACCCAATTGCTGTCAGAGGGAGGACAACATATTTGATTTTTAGTAGGAAGATTAAGAATTCACTAGTAGGAATGAAGGCAAAAGTTCACCTGAGGAAACAAGGGGTTTGTCTGGAAGGCAATAGCATCCTTTATTTAGATTTTATCCTGCCTTGTGCATTCCTGTCTATTGCTTCATATTGTCATGTGCTGATTTGGATGAGTAGCTAATAGCAGCTGGCCTGATTTAACCCACATCTTGAGATCACCTTCAAACCAAGAAATAGAAATTTATGTCACTGTTGATGTAGGATGTAGACAACTCCCACCTATGCCTTCTATTACCAGGCAGGATTTCCTTATAGCCTCTCAATATTTTCCAGGTGACATCACTGAATACCTGCTGGGGTTTACATATAGGATGGATCACAGAGAAGTGTATTTTAGTCCATAGCTATTACATCTCATTATTCTTGTCTGGCAAATGTAGAATCTCACCTTTATTTGCCACCTTTCCCTCTCTTACAATTCTACATGCTCCCCACAAGTTGAAAATATTTCTGAAGTGACTAGTCAAATATATAAAACAGATGCACAATTGCATCTTGGGATGAATTAATTCTGTCTGTGTGTGAGCAAGAGAATAAATGTGTGGGTAGATCAGGGAATACACTGGACTAAGCACACCAGCTGATTTTTACATCTCTAGATCTTGATCACAGTTTCTTTGTGTAGAAGAGAAATCAAACAAGGATGTTTTAAGAGGTAACCCCATGCTGAGTACCACTTTTTAATTTAAATTCAACTACCTGAGAATAAGGCCAAAATCTACCAAATAATTTTAATTTCCATTTTCCTGTCATTTGAACTATAACTTAAAAACAGCCAAATTGGCAGGATTTTTCCTTTAAACTAATAAGGAAGCAGCCAGCTCTGTAGAACTTCTCTCAGATCAGTTCCTCTAACCATCACCACCAGCAGGCAGTACAAATAATTACTGAGATTTCTAGGTGTAAATTAGACCACCACACACACCATGGCAGACGTCCACATGGGGAGATACAGGTCCCCTCTGTGTATTTGGAACAACTGTTCTTTGTCTGAGAGTTTGACAGCTTGGCCCTATGTCTCAAGTGTCAGGGCTACAGGGAGTTTTATGGCTGGGCTCAGATCCTCTCAATTACATATATCATCCCATACTGGGAGAGACAGTTGGACATTGCTCTTCAGAGAAGGCAACCAACACTTGTGCAATTAAATCCTCACCTCTGAAAATCTGCATTATATATTCACAGCCTCCAAAGACAGTACCTCATGACAGAAGTATTAACAGTGACCACCAAAGCTACAATTAATGGCAGAAGGTATGGCTAGTGAAGGAGGTTCTGCATAACCATATGACCACTTAGGAACCTAGATGAGGCATTTGGAACACTGAATCTAATTAGGGGTACCATCAGCAGACCTGTCATCAGTGTTCCCAAAAATTAAAAGCTCTGTGCCCAGGACAGCAAGCACTTGCTACTTTCATTACCTATGGAGCATGGCTTGCTTTCACATAATCTGCTTTATTGTCTTCAGCAGGGCAAGTGTTAAAATAAATGATATGCATGGTATTGGTTTGGCTCTCAGAAGAGTTCGATTCAATACCTGATACCTTCCCACACAGCCTTGGTCATGGGAAGCCCAGATCCATCAGATACACTTAGTCCATTTACGTCAATGAAAATTGTGCACTGAACCATTCTGAGGTGATTCAGGTTTTGGTGATCCAGTTTTCAACCTGAAAAATTCCCTGTTTGTGTATTAACTGTGGTCTATTCCATGGGAAGATTGTGAGGAGATATGCATGTCTTCCTCACATGTTACACTGATGACAAACATCTAGAAAAGCAACATGAACCACATGGAACTGGCAAGATTTGGTCCTCTTTGTTTATATGGTTTCTTCTGTGTTCCGAGTTAGAAAGGAGATGTGACAGGGCCAAATCCAGTTTATTGTCTCACATGCTTATTATATAGTTGTGTGTAAATATCCAGACTCATGCAATCTAAAATAATGCATTAATGCCCTTGTTAAAAATCAGCCCTTCTACTTTTCTAAGGAGCCTGCTAAAAGAAACAACTACAGGGTCAATCTCAGGTATAATAGATTTTTCTTTTAGGTTTCAACAATAAAATAGTTGGTGGTCTCTAATGCTACTACCTTTAAAACATTCCTGGGTTTTATTAGGATAACCCATAAGTCTGGAAAGTCCCACCCTAAGAGCAGCAGCAGCTTTTGTTCAGAGAACACAAGTTTTTTCTTGTACAATGTTGGACTCAAGGGTGTCTGAACTATGAATGGGTGGCTAATGGCATAATAGGCAACAGGTTTCAGGCTTTTATGGGGGGAGGAGGGAGAAAGGCAGCCTTGCCTTATGGTGCTAATGTATAATACTACCTGGAACATGAAAGGACTTCATCCAGCTCCTGTTATACATGGTCAGATCCTCAATGGGTATAACATAATGAAGCTCCATTGATCTCCGGGGAGCTGTGCTGACTTGCATCCCCAGATCTGGCCATATATCTACACACCATATGTTGTCCTTAAGCAATCAGAGAATGCACAGATTTCTTCAGTAAATTCTTCTATGAAACCACATGCATATGAACGTGGTTTCTGAAGTGCATGAAACATACCTGTGCAAAGCTGAAAGACAATTTCTGAGATACATTTTGTTCCACTGCAAACGACCAAATTGTTTCTTTCCTAAAGGACTTTCTAAAATGCCTGGAAGATAATGCCATGGTGCACTGTTTGTATGAAACTGCATTTCTTCTTGGTTTATTATTGCTGACTGACCTCATGAGCTAACTTCTCAGAGGAGCACATGTGAATTTATTTACATACGTGCCAATTATATTAATAGCAGTTGCAATGACTCATCACTGCACATTGCTAAATATCCTCCTTCATCTAATCTTCACAGTGAGCTTTCTGTTCCATGTGAATTGCCTCAGCTTACCTTGCTAGAAGTTCATACATCCTTACCCTCTTGGAAAGAAAAGTTCACTTCTCTTCCTGAGGTGGCAAACACAGCCTGCCAGCCCAGTGAGCAGACCTGCAGCACCTTGACTTTGTTGCAAGGGACACTGTAAACTATAATCCTATTTGGCATTCACATCCCAGCTATCTTCCTGGCCTTGAAAAGCAGCTCATTCTGCCACCTCTCAGTCCTTGTTCAGAGATGGTTCAAGACCATATGTATATACAAGCAGTAAGAACATATCCTTCAACTTTTGCAGCATTACCACATTTGTGTAAGATCAGATATATCTCATGAGGCTGGAGCTGGCTGGACTGTTACATACCTCATACAGATAATATTTGTTAATTAATAGTTTTTCTCTGTCCCCATTTTGCTCTTTCACATAACTTCCCTGTCTTTGTTTTTTCCCCAACCTTCCTGCCTTTCTCTTTTTCAATCTCATTTGATTTTTCTCTCTATTCTTTCTTCCCATGGCCTCACCTTAACAAAATGCAAATCCAGCCACAATCAAACACCTTACAGTGTTTACATACATGCAAGATTAAGCAAAATGCTCAGTATATGGTAAACACCTGCAGGTTAGTGGGCAGCCTAACTCAAAGTACTTGTGTCAGGCTTTAAAGAACTGCTCAGCACTGGCCCAGCACAGCTTCCAAAGGGAGCTTTTGAAAATCCCACTGCAATATTTTCAACTCCTGATTCAGAGGAATTATTCAGTTGATGTTCAGAAATTATTCCTAAAGAATATTGTTCTCCTTGAAAAATGTCACTGATGGTGGTGATTTGTAGGCAAGAGTCCAGACAGGCTGCTTCTTCATGAGGGCTACAAACTTGTTCACAATACTGTCAGTCTGACTGAGTGAAAGACAGACCTGGATAGCTGAGGTGCTTTGCATAAAACTGTCCCGACAGTCATATTTTAGATATGCACCCACGTGGGCAGCTATTTTGGTGCCCTCCTTTTAGTTAAGTACCTGCAGGTAATCTTAGAGGGTAAAAGCAGCATTTGTCAAGTGAGTCTTGGCAAGACTTCCTTGATTAGAGCTAATAGGTGCTAACTTTACAGTACCTCAATAATCAGAGCTGCCGATGGCACTGCTAGCAGGACACTTCACACAATGTTAGGATCTCTAGAAAGGCACCAACTGAAACACTGTTCCCTGCCCCAAAGAACCAGCCTTCATGTCAGATGAAACTAACAATTGTTTCCGCTTCTGTAGTGATGCAAAGAGGCAGATAAGGGTGTGCCTTTTTAGCACTAAAACAGAGGAAAGAGGGTAAATGCTGTGACCCAGGACCACTGGGCAGTGTAGCCATGGAGCCTGAGAAAGCATAAGCGACTTGCCTTAAGAGCTCCCAGGTCCCATCACAGAGCTGAGCCGAACTGAACCCAAGTCTGTGAAGTCCCAAGCCAGTGCTTTAACCATCCTTCCACTTAAGTGGCTCTACCCAGGTAGCCTCAGAAGTCCAAACTCTGCTCTGGGGTACGTGTTGGCCTCATTAACTTACTCTAAATAGGACCTGTGAGGAGAACTTAGCCCACAGCAAGCAAGATTTATGGACTGAAAATGCCACATACTTTGCTTTCTACTCAGTGAGGAAAAAAAAAAAAAAAAAGCTTGAAACAAGCTGAGGAAAGTAAATGAATCAAGGCTGCATATTTTTCATTCTGCAAACAAGAAAATATATACATGTGAGCATAAAAAACACAGGTGCTCAAATACTGCAGTCGCCTCCTAAATCTGCTATAAAGCACCAATGGCTCTTAGACCCTTCTCCAGACAGATACATAAATTACTTTTTCTTTTTTTTTTTGAGGGGGAAAAAAAATCATCTTAAATCAGCTTTGGTTTTATATCTTTTCCCCTAAGATCTTGTGGCCTTTTTACTTGAATTAAGAATGTATAGATGCTATGTTCTTTGAATATAAACTGCACAAGAGTTTGTTCTCAAGGAGAAAAGGCAAAGCTTTGGTTGTACTGCATTCCTAGTATTTTTTGCAGTTTATGGCAAACTCTCATAAACAGAGTACAACACAGTAAGCTTTCTCTGCTAATATGCTGTCTAGACTGCTTAAAATATGAGTTCTCTTTGCCTACCATGTATCATGGCTTAAACTTTTGACCTTGGGTCTTTTCCCTTTGACCACTTCATGGACTTTGACCCTTTTCAAGTATTTAATACCCAAATGGCGCGTCCTCCCAAGCTGCTCGGGATATAAGAACAAGAATTCTTAAAACCTCTCCTTTATTAAGAAGTTGAGAAAACTGATTGCCATCCAACATAAAAAAATCAGCAAATATCTTCTACCTTCACATAGCCTCCAACAGAAGGCACCTTCACAGGCTGGGAGACATTGACAGATTATAGAAGTGACAGCAGACTATTCTGTAACACCATCACAGACGTGCTAGAAGGGGCAGAAGGTTCGTGGTGGAACCAGGCAAACACTGGGGCATTGCTAATGCATGCCTTTGATTTCTGTTTATGGCCCCCAAGTTGAGTGATCTGTCTTGTTGGCACCAACCTGACTATTTTTAAACGATGCAGCAGCTGGCTCAACACATACTTCAAAGATTTATGTTTATGTCGCAAAGCTCTCTTACTGAAAGGGAAACCCTGGAGTAGCTTCTACTACCTTACCCCATACACAGATACATACTTTATCCCAGGCCATCATAGCACATGTTTTAACTAAAAGAAAGCAGTGTTATGTATAAGTGAAGGCAAATATGAAACAACAAAGGCAACAATGAAATATTCAAGTGTTTACAAACCTCAAAGGTCTTGAATTACAAGGCATAATTCTGGAGTTCTCATGCTGCAGAGTCAAGACAATATCTCAGTGGGCATTAAGTGCAGGAAATTGGCCCTTCCTATGAAATAAAATACAGAAATTGAGTTAATTCCTGCACTTGCAGAAGTACATGGATAGACACACACACAGGAACTTAGATGTGCTCATATTTCAGGAACAGACCAAACCAGCCCCACTGGAGATCCCTGTGCTGATTATCATAATCAGGTATCAGCTGATGGAGGATATCCAGCAACACACCTCTGATGCAGAGCCACAGAATATTTCATCAAAGCTTTGAGCATGTTAGCTCTAACAATTCCTAAAGACACTCTTTTGCACGGAGGCACTTAATATGATATTTGGCCTACAGTGCCCCTCTGTTACAAATAGTCTGAGTGAAATCCTGTGATTAACAGTCCTTCCAGAAGTAGCTGATCAGCTTTGCCTTCACAGAGCTATAGAAAGCCAAGGGTCCACAAGGGAATATTTTTCACTACTGGCTAGAAAATTATACGTCATTCCTGGCACTATTTTCCTAGCTAAGTCAAGGTGGACACTTGTATGAACCAGAGATCTGTAGAATCACTAACAGCGTCCCTAAGCAAACGTGCCCCAGTACAATCTGTATATTTAGGCCTGTTGTGATGGGACAGGCACTTACCAAACAAGCTTGAAATGTAAATCCCATCGTAAGGGACCCATCTTGGTGTGGGAGGTGTTTACTGCTGTTAGCTGTCACAAATTGCCCTGACTTTATTGCAGCTCTGACACTACAAGGGAAGACCTCCCTACCCCAAAAATCTGAAGGAAGAGAAATGATCTCATCTGACTTGTTGCATGGGTTAGCTTTGATTCAGGTGTGTTTATTGAAAGTCGGTTTTAAGATAAGGTAACAACACATGGCTGCCTTTATTTGGAGAGCAAAACTAACTGAATGAATGAAATAACGACAAGCCAACTTCTTCCCCCACATCACCACACAGTTGAACTTGTAATGCTGACTTTAGAGGAGATTCCAGGCCTTTGGAGCCTGGGCAGGGCTCTGAGTGTACTGGCAAACACGAAGCTCCTCCAAGACAAGATGGCACTGGGAGGCTGTGACTCTGCACATCCCATTAAATCATGCAATGGCTGCAAAGCTGCTGGTAAGAGCCACACACACACAGAGGAGAAGGTGTAAATACCCAGGACTCTCCTCAGGGGAGTCTCCTCTTTGCCTCTGAAGCCCATCCTGTCCCAAACCCCAAGCTAGACGACCTGTAGGGTGCCATATAGCCTTTTTTCTCCCTTAGCCTCTCTGTGGCATGAATCATGGCAGCAGGGTTTAATCTCTCTTCTTCCATTTGAGAACTCAGAGGGGCTGAAAGTGGAGGGGGAGCTCTGTCCATGCCATGACAGGGGCATCCTGAATTCAGAAACTCCTTCTCCACAGAGTCCTGCCATGGAGGTAGCACTATAACTGCATCTAATTTTGCTCCTTCAGCTGCTCCCTAGCTGTTTCCTGTGCTGTCTGGTTCACCATCCTAAAATAAATCACTTTTAAAAGAGATATTTCATAAAAATGTCCAAAACCAACTAGTGTTCAAACACTTGGATTATGGAAAAAATTTAACAGTATAAAGATTTAAACCACAGGGAACATAAACGAGGAGATTTTTCCTCCCTCTCTCAGCCCTATTATAAGTTGGTATTGAACCCATTTGTTCCCTGTGGTGAATTCCTCACCCATGCAATCTCCAGGATTTCTCCAGCACTGGTGGTGGTGATCACAACTCAGTGTTCCTGGATAGTGTGTACCTGGAGGGTAACCAGACCCAGATGTATTCCTTTCCAGGCTCTTCCCCTGCTCCAAAAGCATTTCAGTTTACTCACAGGAGGTTTCTGTTATCAGAACCAACACTTTGAGATTCCTGCATACATTAGCTGAGTTCTTAGTCTGCCAGTCAGCCATAGCTTTCTCTCCTTCATTAGTGCCTAATTAATCTTTCTTTTCCACAGCTGTTCAAATCTCACTCTCCCAATGACCGAGCTTTGGCTTCTAATCTTTGAAAATATGAGCAAACAAATCTTCAGTTTCTGTTCATCCCTTGCCAAAGTTTGTGCCAGGCTTTTTCTGTGCTAGAAAGGGAAATCCAGCTCCTTTCCTTTCTCATGAACTATTTTTTAGGGGGTTTATACCCTATACAGGGACCTTTTTTTTTTTTCTTTTACAATTTAAGAGGTTCCACATCTGAGGAACCAAACAAGCCACAGCTTCTCATCATAGTGCCACCAGTACAGGCAGCTTTCCTGCCCTGTGCCTACGTGAGCATTCAGCTCCTCTGTGACAGCCTCGGGACCAGAAGAACATCTAGCCCACCCCTTGGTTGGGGCTGGAGCACACTCCTCCCAGGCCTCATTTCTGAAAAAAAGAGTCTCTGGTCACAGAAAATCAGAGCTAAAAAATCAAGCAATGGCAGTTTATTGGAAGGGATGATGAGTTGACTGACAGAAAAAGAACTTCATCCAAACCGGAAAAGCCAGAGAGTCAGTCTGTAAAGCCTAAGCTGAACATATAGAGAGAGAGATACATGTGCACACACTTATGCACACACATTTCTCATCCCCTCGTCTGTTTCTCAGCTTCCTTCAGGCCTAAGCCCAAATCCTTCCAATCTGTATCAGGCCCTGTGGCTGTCATCCCTGTAATATTTCAGTACCTCACTGCCTCTAATGATTTTTAGCTAATATTAGGAAATATTAGCAAAAATCCTTTGAGAACAATAGGAATCTTTCCATCAGCTCCCTTGGGCTTCAGATCAGGACCTGAATTCCTGTTCTAAGCCAAAATCTGTCCTCTTTTCACTCTGATTTTTCCATGTCTGCCGTAAGTCCCTGTCATTCTTACAACATCTGGTAGAGTTTTTTATGCATCTATATCCGAGGGCTGAATTAGACACATAACTTTTAAATTGTTTAAAATATTTTGACATATTCCAACCTACTCCTAAATCCTACACATGGGTCAAATTATCTGCTCAGATCTTCTCAGTGGGTCCCACTCTAGTGTTTTCTTGTCCTTCAATGTGCAAAACAATTAGGTGAAAAGGGAGTTCCTCCCATCTCAGCTGAAATTTATGGTGCTGAGCTGAGGAGATAAGTTGAGCTAAACATTTTGTCAGCATGCAGCAAAGCAAATGTGAATAAGAAATGTACATTCCCTGTATGTCTTCTTGGTGTTCTTGTCTGCATTTATACTTGTCCATCTTAAAATCTAACATTGTGGTGCTACAGATTTCAGGCATGGATTGAATATGCACATGCCATAAATATTGATACATTTATAATGGTCTTCATATGGAAAACTCTAGCCAGTTCAAATGATTCACTAAGATTTTGTTTAGGTATTCATGTCTGAACCAGAAACTCTCCAGAGGGTCATTTGCTTGTTTGATAAATCCGAAAATAACATATTTTTGTACAAGTATTTTAATACAGGAAATATGAGTCTAGTCAGTATCTTTCCAAATACACGTGTCTGAGTGGTTTTTGATGTGAAATGCTGCTTAATGTCTTTTAAAGTACTATTTAAACAACTTCACATGAGTAACTACCAATCAATATGTCTCCCATTTTCTAACACTAAAAGACCAATGCTAAATAAATGCTTTTTAAAATCACATATAATGAATAAAACAGAAAAAGTAGAAGAGGAGGAAGAGAAAACAGCAACAAGTCATTATTTAGAATACACATTACTCAGAAAAAATTTAAATGGTCACCCTTAGTTTGGCTCTCTAATGGAAAAGAAATAACATGAAATTGGGCAATTACAGACACTTTGCTGAAGTCTGACTCAGCCTGCTGCATTTTGTAGCACTAGGAGAACTGAGCAGTGCCCAGGCAGGGCAAAAGTGATTGATTTATGACATTAAAAAGGGTGTAGCCAAAGAATAACTTCTAACAAATGTATCTGAAAATGAGCTGTAAAGAAATGATAGATTGATAGCAAAGAGCAGGCCCCCAGGAAATCCTGGGGTTTGAAAGATCCCATTTAACTCTGCTTTAATTCTGTTTTGAGAGGAGGCTTTTCCCAGAAACCATATTTTTATATTGTAAAGTGTAGAGCCATTCAGACAAAGAGTCCCAAGCATCTCAACAGAGGAAATGGAAGACAAAGCTGCTTGCCAAACATGGACTAGCTATGTTTGCAGAGCTTTCCTTTCAGAAAAAATAAAATCCAAACCTTTTGGTAGTGTGGCTTATCTGAGGGATTTTTTAACAAGCATCCATATGTGGGGCAGGAAGTGTGGTCTGTAATACAGTGAGCCACATGAATGGGAGTGGTCACTTCATGTTTTGGATGTGGAGTTTTTGTGCACCAGAAATGCAGATCAAGGACTGGAAGAAACACTGGATAGACACCTAAACAGCTCTGGCTGTTTCACTCATCAAAAGCAACAAAGAGAAGGCTGAGAAGTGACTAAAAGGCAGTATATAAGTTTCCTCCATCCAAATGCCAAGTACTAAAGGCTTTCTAACTGGAAAAGGAATGGAATTATAAAATCCCAGGGGTGGAATACAGAGTTTTAACTCTCAAAGAAATACTGAACAGATAGCCTAGTTAGTTGCAGGGACTCACAACCAAGGAAAATGAGAGGCTTTCTGTCTCTGTGTGTTCAGATCAGGACACGATGCCTTTCTGGAAAAGAGGTTGCAGCCAAACCCAGTGGAGTCTCGAGCCAAACTCAAATTGCTTGTCTCAAAAGAGTTACCCATAGTAAGTGGATTACTCTTCACTAAACTAGACTAGATAATCTAATGGCCCACTCTCTCCCTAAATTATCTCTAAATCTGTATCTACCCACTTCAATGAGTGTGGGTACAAATGGTGATGTTGAATTAACATGCCTGTTGAGATTTATATTAGCATATGATTTCTGGGTTGGAAAAGCCTCAATCTGGTTTAAGGGAGCACTTAATTATAAAGTAAAGTTCCACTGAATCCCCCAAGACCCAATCTCATACCCTCATGTGCATTCCTGAAGCACATTACAGAAAATAAAGATACCCATGCAAAGTGGAATATGTAACTCTTGGCAACGCAGCATCTGTGTTATCCACTTTTCTTTTTTAGTGATCATAGCGTGTAAGACTTGTTATATTTAAAACGTTTCTCTTCCCAAGTACAGGTAGTTCCAAAATAAGGAAAAAAATGCATAATGATGTTGATGTTAATTGTGATAAATGTGGGACCAACCCCACTGTTTTTTATTCTAATTGCTCAGCTTTTGCCATTGTAATGTTGTGAGTTTGATTGCTTCCAATTTATGAAAATGGAATTACATGCACTGAAGTTTCTCATACGTTCCATAAGGCTAAGGGTGAATATTTGGGATATTTTCAAAGATGCATTTATTCAAAACAAAGGAGTTGTCTCTCAAAAAAAATAGAATTGCGAGAAACATGCTGGTTTATCTATGTTAAAACCATTCCAGTGCCTTTTGTATGAAAAGCTGTTGTGCTTCTTACCTTCCGAGTGAAGAACTCAAGAGCTGGCAAGTTCTGGGAAGGTGACTTTGTGCCTATGAAAACCCCTCCATACAGCATAAAAAAGAAGCCTCTGAAAAACTCACAATTCCCACAAGCTCAGAAGACACTTTAAAAAACCCCATGAGGATCCCACAGGCAACCTTGGTTTGGGTACTTTCAGAGTTTTGTGGACCCCATTTTGCAACTGTGATGTTGCTCCTCAACTGTATGTTTGCAGGAGATGTGTGATGCCTCAGCACAACCAGTGTGCAGTAGTGAACTCTACCACAGTGGTATCTTTCACTCTCCTTGGCAGACAAACAGCAGACCTTACTTCTCTGACTATTTCTCCTCTCTCATTTTACTTTACTATTTTTTTCCCCTCTCTAGAAGTTTGCAGTCCTGCTGGTCCTCATTCCCACCTGTATGTGTAGGCTTTCTTCCCTACTCATATCTTCTTTGCTCTGTGTCCCTGTACCTTCCATGTGTATTTTACAACCCATCCTGCACAGCTTGCGAGGTTGAGTAGGTCCTTTCCAGATCGGTTCTTCTGTCTCCCCAGTGTGTTTTCTCATTTCACTTGCCCTTCTTCTTTGCTATACTCTTCCTCTATAGATCTTTTTTTCTAATTTCTCTTGTTTTTCTTTTCTCTGGCAATATTTTCTAGTTCCTGTCTCCCAATTCGTGAATCCATTAGACTCTTCTAAGTTTTCATCCATTATCCCCTTGAAACCATGAACCTTCTTGTATCCATAATCCCTCTGGTAGGGATTTACTCAGGTGTGAAGAAACTCTTCCTGTTGTTTTCAACCCAACTCTTACTAGCTCCTGTCATGCCCACTAGTTCTTGTATTGCACAGGACAGTGAATAGTTGATCCATGCCCAACATCTCCTTACCACTCCTGGTGCTGTAGGCCTCTGTCATGCTCCCACCCCCGATCTGTCTCTTTTCCAGATCCAATCACTTCTCATATGGAAGCCATTGCAAACCTTTAATCATCATTTTTGCCCTTTTTTCAACCTTTTCCAGTTCATTCTATCATTTTTTTCAGATGAGGGGACAGAACAACACATTATTTGAGGTGTAGATGACCCACGGCTGTAGAGAGTGATGAAGTGATTTTTGTTTTGCTTTATATTCCTTTCCTAATAATGTCTAACATTCAATTTGCTCTTTGTTCTGGTGGCTTTTGAACACTGAGCTGATGTTTTCATTCAAAGTTCACTTCTTAGTGGTAATAGTCAGCTCAGAGCCCATCATTTTACAATCAATCTAGGATTGTTTTTTTCCCCACATGCATTGCTTTATGTTTATATACACTGAATTTCATCTGTCATTTTATTGCCCAGTCACTCAGCCTCATAAGGACCTTCTGCAATTCTTCACCCTTCACAATCGCCACTGTTAAAAACCAACAGGCAGCCCGTGGCTCCTTTTTCTCAGGCAAGCTTAGCAGGGTCTGGGCAGTGCAGAGAGACTCATCTTCGTGCAGAGTCATCTGGATGAGCTGCTGTTACCACTTTTCCCAGGACAAACTGGGCACTCTCAGGGAGGCTGGGCAGGCAAACAAGAAGACTACGTAGCACAGCTCCACGAATGCACTGCAGTCTTTGCTTAAACAGGGCCTGAAAGCAGGGGTATGTGAGCACAGGGAGGAGCAAGGCAGGCTTGGCCTGTACAGCTGCATACATTGCTTGGGAGTTAGACTGGCTATGGTACAGCCACACGTCTGCTAATGTCAGCTCATAAAAGCAAAAAAAAAAAAAAGAAAAAGAAAAAAAAGAAATCGCCTTTGGTTTAAAGTTTGCCCCCTCTGTGCCCCTCCTTTTTTTTCCCCTCTCTGCTTCAAAAGAAAGACAGGTTTGCGTCTGACTCTGAAGCACCCTCTGCTACAGTATGTGCCATTTACTTTAGTAAAGCTGATTAAGTCATGCATTTACAAGTAGACCTTCCATCAGAGCTAATTTAAAGCAGATGTTCTGGGTTCCACAGCCAGGGAGGCATCAATCTGAGAACTGCAAGGGTCTCTGTAAGAGCACTGTTTTTGCTGCATTTTATAGCTCACTGGGAGGAGGTTAATTGGTGTAAAAGTTTAATTTCAAATAAGGATCTCCTTTTAAAGTTGCATATATGCATATACTTTTTATGGAGCGTTATATTACAAAGTCAAAGTGGGGGAGAAAAATCATCCAAAAACATTTCAGGATCAAAGACACCCAACCTGTCAAATGCTAAGATATTTTTATGAGGAAATAAGACTCACATTTTCTCCAGAAGACGCAGAAAGAAATAAGGAGTGGAAAAATATTTAACTAGATTCCATGGTATATTAGGAGAAGGAGAAAAAAAAACACCCATGCCAATATGTTGGTTTCAGAACCTTCTGGCTTGGCTTCTGCTGCTGAAAATATTGGCAAGAAAATGCTCTTTGCTGGGATTATTTATTAGAAAAGCAATAGATTTGTACAGTTTAACAATAGAGGGAGGATTCAGAATCGTTCATTTGTGCCGTTTTTTAACTTTCAACTACTTTTGTTTTTTATTTGCAAGCCAGGATAACTATACTTATCCCTTGAAATGATCATCAGCTCTAGCTTAGCATCATTTTACTGTTTGATTAATTTTATTGCCTGTGGAGGGGTTATGGCCTGTTTCTTACACCAAAAACTGCACAGGGTACTCTGATGGGATATCAGTTTTCTTACGAATCTTAAGCCATCTAGAGTTACATTTTATGTTTATCACAAGTTACCAGCTTTTTGCCTTTAGTGAAGACAGTAGCAACAGAAAATGCATTTACCCTGAACATCAGTCTAGTTTTGCAGGTAACACAGACTGTGGCAGTATTCAGCTCTAGAAAGGCTCTTCCTCCCTCCCGAGGGAGAATCTCATGAAATTTCACTGCTTTTCCTGTCCTGTATTACAGGACCACCTATGGGCCTTGGCCAAACTTGCTTAGAACTTTCTAAACTGTGGCCTTGACAAAGCACCTTTAAGTCCACCACAGCAAGACAGATAAAGACAGGCCTACAGTCCCTGTCTGCAAATGAGAACTGAAGAGTCAAGACTGGAGGAAAACTATGCCTGGAGACTTAATACATCCTTCTCACACCCCAGCGTAGAGCCCAAATCACAGCAGCTTCAGTTCCTGCTCCTGATTAAGTCTTCTCATCTAACAGCAGCAAAACATGCAGCAAATCTCTCATCTGTTACTCCTCCTTTCCCACCCATTTGATGCATGGAGCCGTTTCAAACTTGCGTGACTGAGGGAGGTTTTTCTGGAATCCTGTGTAGAGGGGAATTTCAGACTTTCTGGGCTGTAACCTACAGATGGAGCTCAGTCAAGTCTTGTGCTCTGAGTGTAAGACACAGCCTTGGCCCTGTCTTTTGCTCCTCTTCTCCTTGGCAAGGACTGTACTTCAGGCATCTGTAGTCTTGGGCTACAGCAAGACCTCCATGGAGATGCTTGAATCTGTTGCACGGGACCCACATCACATGAGCCAAAGTGCCCAAGTTCCTCACCTCTGTCCACCTGTCCATAAGTGACACTCTGTTGATACAGGGAGGGCACTGGCTGAGGTCTGTGCAGCTCAGGAACAGGGAATGATGTGTGGCACCTGGGAAGGGTGGAGTTTACTTTGGCGAATTCCTAACAGGAGTTGAACAGCAGGCAGGCTGGAGGTGCAGCCCTGCAGGACATGTCACAGGCAGCACAACAGTGCACGTGGTGTAACTACACCAGCTGGATGGGTTCTTCTATCATGGGCAATGTGGTGAAGGGATTTGGCAAGATTATATTGTTTCTGAAAAATTCTTTTACCCAAAATTAAGGGGAGCTGTGTAGAGGGGCTCCATCCACATAGCAGGGCACACCAAGCCCATCACTTCCAAGCACAACTAACTCAAAAGGGTATTGACATGACAAGTGAAGTTCCTGTGCAGGGTTTGCACCTATTTCTTATAGTCTAGTGGTACAGAGACCTGAGTGGGCTTTGTGCCCAAGGAAGAACATTATCCTGCAGGGGATACAGAACTAACAGTTTCATAATTTATTGGAGCAAAAACAGGCAGAATACACTGGGCCAAATGCATCCTGACTGGAAATCCTGCTATTTGAGAAGGCTTCAACACAGATGAGTCTGTCCCAATGTGCTTTGACTTTAGCATAGATGCCAAGTACTAACCATTCCCACGTGAAAATTACTCACACATCTCTCTGAGCCTGTTGTGTTCCAATGAATTGCTTGAATTTAAGGATTTTTCTATTTCCAGGTGAGTAATGCAAGAATAAATTAAAACCAGGAAATCCTGATAAGTGCTACAAGGATGTCCATGCTACAAAAACATCAATCCCCATCTTCTCTGGCTCCCTGTTTCAACACCTTCTTCCTCATTAATCTCACTTTCAAAGTTCTAAACAGGCTGCTGCTAAGCCTGGTATCTGAAGCCAGGTGGAGTTTTTATACTACAGTCATTTGGAATATATATTGCAGCTTTTTTACAGTACAGGGGGACAAAAAAAGCAATTACTACCCAGTTTATATGAAACAACAGTGAGCTTCAGGTTCTTTACCTTTGTTTTGTCTTTGAAATTCAACTCTGAAAAGATTGCTTCCTAATTCCATGCAGTAACTTTCATCCAGCCAAATGCAAACTGTGAGGTCTTCCAGTTAGCAAATACTGGAATCTGAAGTGAGCTTTTCCAAAAGATCTCCTGGAGCACATTAAGAGTCCTCCTAACTTTAACAGGGCCTTTTGTTTTAGCCTTTATTGACATCAACAAGTCCCTTGTAACTTGGGATCTCTTCACCATTTAGGCCCTGGACTCACACTGCCCCAAATATCTCTTTTCCCAGACAAAATAGGAACACCTATGAGGAGTTTTGAGAGATTTGGCACTTGCATTCAGCCTACTAAATTAACCAAATTCCTCTAAATGATAGGAGTGGTGTCAGTGGAAAAATCCTGATAGGCTCAGAAGGATAATTAAACTGGCTTTTTCCTTCTGAGCCTCCCACAAACTGTGACAGCATCTAAATCCAAACTTGAGATCTCCAAACTCCTATTCATAAATTTTGCAGGCTTCCTAGAGACGTGGATGATGCCCCAAGACTGTCAGTGTTTAAGAGACATCTGGACAATGCCCTTAACAACATGCTTTAACTTTTGGTCAGCCCTGGATTGGTCAGGAAGTTGGACAAGATGATTGTTGCAGGTCCCTTCCAACTGAAAGATTCTATTCTGTCTTTCAAATATTAATTCCAAATCCAAGAACACCTTTCTTAGATACTTCTGATACAGAACTATCCTGTAGAGGGTATAGATCACAGTGAGCTAGTACTATGACTTTCCCAACAGCATGGAAATCTTAAGATGAGTATAAGCCAGATACTATCATCTTTACACTGCAGTGAAGGCTCCAAGTTGCCAAGAGTTGGTCAGATCTGCCCAGATGAAAGATTTCTCCAAAGATGAAAGATGATGTCCTGAGCCAGCTTTCAGCCATGACATTCATGGCTCATTAGGGACAACTGGTATTTTATCTTAATTTTCAGCTGCTCAGATGTCCACAGGGGGGCTGGAAAAGTCTGAACTGCTCAAAATTTCAAGCCAAAATTTCAAGATCCAATTGCAAGAGTGGAGCTGACCCTGGAGGTCTGACACGATCATTTCCATCTTTTTCCTTTCCTCATCTACCTGCTCCTCGTCTTTAACATCGTTGTGGAGCTGCTTGCCTAGAAACATCAGCACAGGCAGGACTTCACAGACAGTGAGATAATTCTTAAATCATTCCACTTTTACAGTAAAACATGCTAAATAATCAGATGTGTATTTTCATTGTTATTTTTTCTCCCCCATTTCTAAATACACAGATCATTTTGATGTTCATAAAAACAGGAGACAAAATGCAAGACTCTGTCCTTGGATGCATCTCTGTGGATCCTGGAGTGTAGCTGCTGGTGCCAAATGGACTCTGTGCACAGCACCCCATTCAGCTCTGCCAACACATTTCTTGCTCCCCCACTAACTTCTGATGTCACTTGGAGCAAAACTCATCTCAAGACCTCACTTTTATTACGGTAACTGTGTTGCAAAGCTGAAAATAAAAGCAGCGGTACCCTGGCTTCTCAGATGGTATAAAAAAGGAGAGCTGTATCACTTTATGCCAGATAAGGATGTTGTTCAAGCCATCTGGGGAGTTTGGGTTTGGGGTTTTTTCCCTGCAAGCTGTTTGCCATAATTGCAAGGACAGTAGAAGAACGTTAACATCAGCCAGTTGGGGGCAGGAGTGAAAAAAACCTTGAAAATGTAATATCGTTGCAGAGCACTTTGTTTTTTCCATTAGATGATATTCTCAGGTTACTAGAAAGGAATTCATTGTACTTCTCTACATTCACTGCTAGTGAAATAAGAGATTGAAAGATTTTAGAATAAGTGGCCAGGCTGAAAACTAGCAGTGCTTTTGCTGGGGTCTGGGTTAGGGCCTTTACAAATTCAAGGGTGATGAGGCATCTATTTCCTGGTCCTCTGCAATAAGATTAGGAAGTGCAGGAAATCCATTGTCTTCAGTTTGCCACTGCTGGCCTGCTCCAAGAGCTATACATCACACAATGGACTGACAAGCCCAAAATGTCCATGTCAATCTGCAGCTGCCTTTAATCATAGACTGATTTATGCCCCATGTGGAGATCTAGAAACTGTGCTTTGTTTTGACTTGACATACATTTTTCCATTTAAGATCACAAAGTATGAGCCCTATGAGATTGTATTGCAGCTAGGAAGCAGAAGGGGTAAGGCTCTGTCTGAAATGGAGGAAATGATGATGTAATTTTGAACTGTTAAGGACTGAAGGGATTAAAAGATTTGGAGTAGGATTTGGAAAGTCTCTGGTGTTGCATACAGAAGGGCTATATTGCCTGCCTTACCATCTGGACAGAGAAGGCCTTTTTCCTATTTACCAGTTTGGGGGTTGTTGTTATAGCTGTGCAGCTCATGAGCCCTTCATACTCCATCATCATTTCCATCATAAACCCTTTTTTCCCCTTGAGGAACTACAACATCGCAGTAAATATTTGCTGCAGGGTGAAGTTTGCCACTAAGATCTGGTCTCAGGCCTAAGAGCAGCAGGGGCATGAGGCAGGATCAGGCTTGGAAGGTTTCCACCTTATAGTAACATTACACTTACCTCATTTTCTAAAATGAACATTTCTAGCCATTATGGACCACAGGCTGATGCTCCTTTTCCATGGGCTGGGACAGCTTGCTGTCAGTCATAAACCTGAGCAGTCTGGTGGTGGGACGTGTGCCCTGGTTGATCCTTGCCAGCCACATCTCTCAGGAGGGGATATTCAAGACCTCAGCAAGCTCAGCAGTCTTGATGGCACCAGGAACTGGCCTCTGGATTCCATTTTGTGCCTTCTGATGCACCAGGCAGGAGCTGTATGAGGAGGGAAGTGGCTGTTTTCCCTCAGTCTCCCCTTTTCCATTCTGCTCTTACAAAGGAGGTCCAAGAGAACAGGGATGAAGTCATCATGTGCTATAGAAACTACACTGTTGTTGTTTGCTGCTGAAGTCCTAAGATGGGTCCTTTCAGTGTTACCTTCCAGCAGTTTGATAGTAGTTGGGATCTCACTAGTTGTTTTCTTTAAGAGAAGAAACTTTTTTTTTTTAAATTCCATAATCAAAACTTCTTTATGAGCCAAGTCGAGTTTCTCTGAACAGAGCAAGAATCAAAGAACTTGTTGGGCAACCAATGGTCCTAGTGCAAACAACTGCTCACCTGTTCTCTCTCCCTTTCTGTGTTATTTTCTCAAGGGCAGGCTCTAAGCACACCTACAGCTGCAGCCCAGGTCCCTTGCTACCTTCATCACTTTGCTCCCTTGCCCACTCTGTTCCCCCTTTTCTGTACAGACACAAAACCCCAATCAGAGCTGTACAGTGTCCTGCTTATGTTAAGTTTTTCACAGACTGGAGAAAAGAAGACTCTGGGGAGACCTGATAGCAGCCTTCCAGTATCTGAAGGGGGCCTATAGGAAAGCTGAGGGGCTTTTTACAAGGGCTTGTAGTGAGAGTACAAGGGGTAATGGATTAAAACTGGAAAGCAGGAGATTTAGGTTAGACATGAGGAAGGAATTATTTAGTGTGAGAGTGGTGAGACTTTGGGACAAGTTTCCCCAAGAAAGTTGCAGAAGCCCCATCCCTGGAAGTGTTCAAGGCCATGTTGGATGGGGCTCTGAGCAACTAGTGGGAGGTGTCCCTGCACATGCAGGGGGGTTGGATCTGGATGATCTTGAAGGTCTCTTCCAACCCAAACCCAATCATGATTCTATGATATCAAGCTAAGAGTAAGTTAACATATGGCAAGAAAACAGATTATTTGTTAGTCTCTAAGAGTAGAATTGATACTTTGACAGGTGTTCTTGTCAGGCTTTAAAGGATGAACAAACCCCATCAACACTCCAAACACCTGGAAAGTAAATATACATGCAAAAAATATGCACATCCTCCAGTAAAAACCTGATTGAGAAACTGCATTGCAAATATATTTTCAAAGCCTCTTCTGTAATTACTGTGCTAGATGAAAACACAGCATGAATTTGTGGTCTGCTCCCATTAGTTGCAATAACAAAGCTAGCAAATAAAACTAGCTATTCAGACATCTTGAAATAACTTCAAGGGCCTGATAAGTTTGAAAGAGCCATCACAGTTGCAAATCAGAAGTTATTTAAAAATCAAAGTGTATCAGTCCACTTTAGATCTGCTTTCTCCTCTTGCCTCCAGAATCAGAAATAATTGCACTTAATATGCTCCAATAACAACTTTCACGAGTTCCTTATCTGAACAGAAATAGCAGAGGGACTGTCTCACTAGGGTGACTGTAAATCAAAAGGGAAACAACAGCTTGAGTGGAGCCTCTGGGATTTATATCAGCTGAAGACTGGGCCATGCCATGATAGCAAGCTGGCCATAAATACAGTGTTAAATGAACCTTAAAAACTTTAGAAGAGATCCATTTTACTTTCAGAAATGATCAGTGATTTACAGGATTCATATCCCTGCATTATTTTTATTGTTCTTTTATTAGGTTGTTCATCCAGGGTCAGTTGGGACACCAGGGCCCTGCAAAGCTGAGCTGTGCCTGGTGCAGGGGCTCATCCAAGACCCAGTGCTGAGGAAGGGAAGTAATTTGTAACTGTCCCATAACTGGGCATTCATTTGTGCTGGGGAGTGGGGTTCTGCTTGGTAGGGAAGAGTCCAGTGCTGTACTGCTCCCAGGCAGGGCTGGGGATAACCCATTGGAACCTTCGTGGGTCCCAGCAGGAACATTTTGAGGTTGCCCAAAAAGAACAGTTTCCAGCAGCATAAAACAGTCTTAGCAGGTACATCCTTGCTGGGCTCCTGAGATGCAGCTCTGTGGTAACAGAAAATCATCCTAAGCAAGTCAAAGGAGAGCTTGTGGACATTGTCCCACATTTCTGCTGGGATTCATATGAAGCTGGTGATCATCTTAATTAAAAGAAGACAGACTGGATGACGCAAGTACCCACATGGTTATGGTATTCTTATTTGGAAAGGCCAGAAAACCATAATTCCCCAGAAGAAAAATATTGGGCCAAATCCAGAAGTCCTCTTTGCTCAAAAGTATTCCACAAAGAAGAGTGTCTATCGAGGGATCCCAAGCAGAACCCCTTAGAAAAGACGCAATAATACAGCAAAGTGGTTTTATAGGCTGCCCCACCATATGCAATTAGGGAATAAACATTCACAACCAAACCCACTATTGCTTGCCAGGGCCTGAGAACCAGAGAAGTTACAGTTTTGACTCATTTTCTTCTTCTTTTCCTTTCTCTGTACTATCTTCAGAGCAATTACAGCCACCCATCCAGCAGCCTGCAAAGCTCAGACTGAGTTCTGCAGCCGTTATGCAGATCTGCTGTGCTCATACAGGTACTAGAAACAACAGTGGAAAAGTATCTCAAGATACTTTTGGTACTTGGAGAAGTATCTCCAGATACCTTGTAATAAGTGTTGCTTTAGTGATTGTGAGCAGCAGTTGACTGGTAGGCTGAAAACAACAACCCAAACTATATTTTAAACCCACAGTTGTCACCAGGATACTTAACCTGTGCCATCAGTTGGTCCTTATGTCTGGAAAGAGTTTGGTCCCTCCTTCACTGAGCCCTGACAGACAGGTGGACTTTTGCCATCAACTTGGGGGAGGCTCCCCTTCAATTCCCAGATGCATGAAATTAAGTCTGTAAGCTCTGGTCAGTGTTGCCATTTCTGGCTTTGACAGGGTTGTTTAAAAGGATTTTTTCCCATTGTTTTTCCAAGGACCTGCCCAAAAATGTTTCCATCCAAACCACCATCACACAAGACTCCAGCAGAGCAGTGAAGAACAATAGCACACAAGGTTCCAAGTTCAATAGCAATTTCAAGGATTTCAGCTGTCACAGTTAATTACTGGCAGTTTCTCTCAGGCCTCCTTTGCTTAACCCCTGAAGGACAAGGCTTGGAAAACTGCTTGTTGAGAGGGCAAGAGAGGTGAAAAGATCAGTTTTGGAGCAGTCAAGAATTACTAAGAAAGTAAAGCTAAAAAATGGGATGTGTTGTGAAATTAAAATTTCAGGCAAAATGAGCTTCAACTTCTATTTCCACTTTTGCTGAAGAGAGAGGAATGAGACTGGAGGGTGGAGTCCAGAGTCTGGATTTTGGGCAAGGTTATTTTAGAAAGCTGAACAAAATCCAACAGTTGTTCTAGGGCAAACGCTTCCCAACTTCAGAGTATTTAAAAAAAATAAAATAAAATCTGGATCCTGATCTGAAATCTGTGGCTTGAGCTTGTTTCTAAACATTTCTACTTCTTGAAGAAAAAAAGAAAAAAAAAAGGAAAAGGCATTATATGGTAAAGCCACTGGAGAAAACACTGGAGCTCTGCTTCCATACAAGAAACTACCTTGGCAGGTCTCTCCTTCCAAAAGGTCTGGTGTGGTTGTTTGATGCAAGACTGAAACCCAGAAAAACTGGGAAATCTGATGTTCCCCAGCACTGATGCACAAACCACCTCTAAGTGACACAGCAGAGCAATTCCTGACTTGCCCAGGCCCCTGCCACCCTGAGCAAGCAGCTCCACACAGAGCCAGCCAGAAGGTGCTTTCTGGGTGCAGCCTCCGCCTGCAGCTCAAGGGAGCTGCTCTTCCCCAGCAGCTGCCAAGCTGCACCCTGAGGAGGATTGCTGGCCTTTTGTGGTCACCACCTATGAAGAATAACCCCAGGACACAGCTCCCATGGCCCAATCCATAGGAGGGCTCACATCTCCATTCTGTGAACTGACACAGCACAAGCAGCACCTGAGCCAGCCCAGGTCCCATGAGAGGGCCCTGTCCCCTTGGTTGGATCAGGTCATGGGGATGCCCCTTATTTCAGGATTTATCACACAGGGAATAGCAGGATTAAACCTCATCCCCCACACACAGCCAGGGGGCTGTGAGAGCTCCTCAGGCCAGAGCTTGAGAGGAGGAAAACACAGCACTTTGCTGCAAGAGGAGAAGGCCCCTGTTTTCTGGGAAGCTGGCAGCCCTGCCAGGCACTGCTGGCTGCGTGGACTCTCCAAGATAGTTTGTCACTCCTGCAGCAGAGAGAAGGATTAAACCTGTGGGAGAGAGGGAGCACCTGAGCCAGTGGGGCACTGAGGACTTAGTGCTTTTGCTTCTCCCAGCACTGAACTCAGCTTCCTGGAAAATTTAGTCTCCAGACATCCTGCCCAGAGGTTTGTTCAGCCCCTGCAGCTACTGGCAGGAGCTGCCCTGCAGGAGCCTCCTCTGTGGCTGCCCCTTTTTTCCCCCTGTGCTCACACACACACCCCTCTGGAGCAGAAGCAGCAGCTCAGCTCTGCCCAGGAGATCAGTACAACTCTCTGGCAGAGCAAGATTGGAGGCCTGAGACCTAGTTTGTCACCAGTCCCCTACCAGAGTGGGATCAGGTGGGTCCCTTTGCCTGACCAGTGAAGTGTGGCATCCTGCCACCATCTCACTCTGCTGCTTGTGCTGTGTGTCACAGAGCAGGAGGACATCCATCCTCTTAGCCCAGCTTGCTTTTATGCTGACCACGAGAGAGAACATGTTCACCACACCTTCCTGCACCTCTCTGGGGTCTCAGGGCCCCTGCTGACCCCACACAATACAGGGCTTTGCTCCTTCTGCTTCCATCTCAATCCATTCACATTCTGTGAGGTGAGTGGTGCCACAGATGGGAACAGACCAAAATTAGAGGTTGGCCTGCAGGACACAGCAAAAGTAGCTCAGTAAAAATCAAGGGTCTATTCAAAATATCTGCACTTTGGTGTTACCTGAGACACATCATTTGTAGCTGCTGGTGGTATTCCTAAGCCTTCTGTCCATCTTGCAAGCAGCAGAAGCATAGGTAAACCCCACAGCACATCCACAAAGAAAACAAGAGACCCTTACATTCAAGGAGAATGCTTGTCACAGCCCCTCTGACAGAGCTCTGCTTTTATATGAATGAGGGGGGAAAGCTGACAGCAGGTGGAAATCTTCAGGCTAATTACCTTGAATAATTTGTCTGCAGGTGCTGTGCAGGTGGTCTCAGCCCTCAGGCATTGATCTAGGAAAAACTAATAGGAATCCTGCATCCACCACTGCTCTGTCTGAGCTGCAGGCCTGGGATGCTGAGAAAAAGTCTGGATTCCACATGTTAATCCACAGTTAACAGTTTCGGGTCGTTCCCCTAAATGTTTTGAAAGAGGAGGAAAAAAAGTCTGATCCCATGGAAAAATTTCATTCTCTTCACCTCAGGATCTTGCTCCATGTTGGCTTTAAAATAACCCCCAAGTGGAGAATTTTCTTGCAGATTAGAAGAGCATCCAGCAGCTACACCCAGTAAACGTTTAAAAAACAAACCAAAAACACACATTCCTTCCTGAGGCTGGCAAGGCAGCTAGTGGGAGTCACACCCTCTTGAACAACTGCCTTCTGATGTTTTCAGATATTCTGGGGTTTTAGTTGGTTAGTGACAAACATTCCACTTCCTGGTGAAATGTGCTCAAATTCTTCTCCAGACCTCTGACCTGAGGGCTACTGTGGCTGCATTAAGTTTTACAGCTCTTTATTTTAAGCCAATTTTTCAGGTCGTGTGAAGCTTGAGAATCACAGCGATTTGTAAGGTGAAGCTGTAATTTATACTGGTGAGAGCAAGACTCTAGGATTATCAGCAAATCTCATTTGTGGAAACAACAAAAAAAAAAAAGCTACAGCAGTATTCTGTGCTTTGGCATACAGGAATGTGTTATGAAATAAGGTTACTAGTTAATACTCCATGCTCTACTGGGTTCTAAAATCAGATACAGGCCTGGGATTAAGTCAGAGTTTTATCATGCATTATTTAATGTTGCCTGTGCAATGGTTGTGTTTTATCCCAAGAAGCATTTATGAGCTTTTCCACATCCAGGGAACACACTGGTCAAGACTCACTACAGGCTGAGCCCACATTTCCCAAGAAACTAAAGGCTTTACTCACATCCTCAAGGCCAACCTTCTGGGTAGGGGTGGACAAATACTTCCTGCAGACTTCTCATTCAAATGGCAGAAGATTCCCTTAAACCCAGCGTGGCCTGCAGATGTGAATGTCCCCACAATGAATTTTAGGGTGAAGAAATGCAAAGAATTCAGAAACTGCTTCAAAATCCATTTCCTCTAATGTCAAAAAGCTGAAATGCAACAAGGAGGTACAGAAAAGGAGCAAAAGAGATGACTGTTCAAAGAAGGAGAGAAGAGGAATATTGAAACCAAAGAAATTCTGGGCGTGTTTGGGGTCTCAGAAATTCAGGGTCCTCCTTTGCGACTGGGAACCTGCCTCACCGCGAAACAAACCATGATTTTAGCACCATTTCTGTGAGTTAAGGAGCACCCCATGCACCACAGGAGCTGCGCCAGCCCCGAGGACTTTGAAGCTCTTTGGAGGGGACCTGACAGCAAAAGGGTTCTGCTCCAGCTCTGGGGCAGTTCTGTGGCACAGAACGTTTAAGACGAAGCGTGTGCAGAGCTGTGACTGCTGCTGCACACACATGGCAGGGTCTGGTCTCCTCCCTCCACCTAGATGGCTTCAGAGTGTTTCCACGAGGAGAGCACACATGCTGAGCTGCAGGCAGGTGCCACTTCGCCGCCGTTCTGTTTATTTTTAGGAAGTGCAGGCTGATCCCATTTGCCAGGAGCCGCTGGGATCACACAGCGGGAGGCTGCGGCTGCGCTCACCCCCCAGGCCTTGTCCTCACTGCCACCCTGCCCCAAAGCTTTTGGTCTTTGTTCCTTTTGCAGGATGTGCCTTATGTTTACTTTATCCCTTGCTGTTCTTGCCCACTCTGCCTGATCAAATAGCATCAGCCCCTTTATTACAGGAATGTCCTGGGAATGTCCTGATACCCTTCTAGTGTTGAACCATTCACGCTGGGCTCTGCTCTATGGTTTTTCCAGCTGCTGCCAAGTGAAGAAGCTGTTTCACAGCAGAAGGGAGGACAGCAGTTAGGCCACCACCACTAACCTGGGACAAACACACACTTTAGGAGCCTTTTTTCCAGGGGAACAACATACCCTGCCCATCTTCTCCTGCCTCTTGCTGGGCCCACACCAAGCAGAGAAACGAACTGTGGACAGATTTCAAATGGTACAAGAATAATCAGGCAGCCGCTATTTTTTGTCATGATGTTTTCATACCACAAGCTCAATCTGAGCTCTCTCCTGTACAAACCTCCTGGGGGATTTTTAATCTTCCTGCTTGTTTTTGTTCCATCTGTCTTTTCAGAGAGTCCCTGAGGAATATTTATTCTTTCTTTGGAATCTGCTGTCTCTTTCATAAACTCTTTCTCACTTCTCCTATAAAAACATACCCAGGACAGAAGTCCTTCCAGTTTCCAATTTAATTTTATTCCTGGGCAGTTTATACCTAGTTGTTTCCATGCTATGGTTGTGCCTTAATTTGAGTAGCTCTTTTCTGTCCCTGGTGTTCTCCCCCACAATGTGTGAAAAGTAAATTATACCTTGTCAGCCCACCCCACATTTCTTTCTGTTCCAAATGGGCTCCCTTGAGCTTATCACAGACCACTTAAAACCAGTTGATGAGCTCCCCTACAAAGACTTCAGCACGCATCAGGGTACCAGCTAGGTAGACACACTGAGCTGAAGACACACACCACACAGCAGCTTTATTAGTGAATGGTTCATTTTGAGGCTGAAATGAGTACAAGCCCTGTCCTGCACTGTTTTTCCAGATCTAATCAGGAAAGCCTGGCTGAATCCACTGCAGCATTCTGAGCACCATCTCTTCATGCAAGAAACAGCCATCCTTTAAAAATGATTAAATTTATGGGATGGAATACTGTGTTTGGTGATAATAATTGATAATGATAATAATAATTTAAAAATTATTAAATTTATGGGATGGAATACTGTGTTTGGTGAATTTTGGGTCACCTTTGTCATCTACCTCCCCCCTTTTCCTCCCTTTCATTTCCAGCGCATGAGAAGTTTGGCAGAACCTTGGGTCTGCAAACCATTCTCCAGCTATAATGATAAACATGGAGCATCATCAGTCCTAAAAGCAGACACTGACTGAAAAGCATGCTGTTAATTTCTAAAAGTGCAATTATTTAGAAAAGACTTAACTGAAAAGTAAAATTACTAAAACCAAAACTGGTTCTGTCCTGGCTCAAACCAGGACACCAGTGTTCACTCAGAAACTGTAGCTGTCATCTTATTTCACAGAAAGAACTGGAGTCAAGGCTTGACTGCAGGTTTGGTTTTGCTTAGTTAATCCATTTTCTCAGCAGTGTTTAAAGCCTCTTCTTCTGTTAGTGGTGAGTGGTAGAATGATGGCCCAGTGAGCCTGCTTCTGCCAGCTCCTGGATGAGTTTTAACACCTATACCTGTATGAAAGCTGGAAAATAAATCCTGATTCCTTTTCAGAAAGTGCCTTAAACTGTTGTTTTCCCTCATTTTGAGGTACTGCCCTGTGCTGGCACTCGTCCAAGGACAATTCTGACAATTTACTTGCACTCAACCTTGGTTTTCAGCCCTTTTTCCACTGCTCCCCCACCTGTGGTACCAGTGTTTTGCAGTCATTCTTCATTTTATAATATTCTGCTGTTTATCAGAAATGCTCAGTAGACAAACAGGAATTCACACTCTCCCCAGAGAAGCCCAGATTCCCCAGACTTCTGTGCAGGTCTCAACTACACTGCACTTCTCCTCTCTTGGAAAACTATCACAGGAGGAAGCTGCTAGGATTGTTTCTGTCCCTGGAGGCGAATGGAGTCATGCACTGCAAATGAGGTGCATCTACCTGCCCTCCCAGCCCTGAGCTACATGTTAAAAAGGGAATTTCCACCAAATTGTTGCAAACACCTTTCCTCACCCTGGCCTAGTGAAATTGAGAGTGGTCAGTACTTTCTTTGCTGCCTTGGCTAATCAGTCTTTAGTCTCAAACCCAAGATACTGGGATTTTAATCCCTGTTTAAGCCGTTTTTGGACAGATTCCCCCATCACTGACAATAAAAGACTCAGTTTGGGATCCCTTGTTCTCTACCTGTTTTCACATGCCTACGTCCACTGCCTGTGCACGTTCCCAACTGGATAGTTCAGCTCCCAGTGCTCCTCCTCTCCTGTTATTTGGCTGCCATGACCTAACCCTCATGCTCCTGCTGCAGCTTTTCTCTCCCCTCCTTCTCTAGCCCATGTTGGAAGAGAAGCTTGTACTGGGCACTTCTGAAGTTCTGTTCTGGATTATTTTGTATAGTTAAAGGCTGTTCCTGCAGCCAGGATTGTTTTTTTTTTCCCTTTAATTGCAAAGTGGCAGACTGCAGCAGAACTATTTTTCCTCCTTTTAATGCCAGTGCAATTTTCCTTGTTTTACAGGGCTTGAACAATGTTTCAAGTCAGAAGCCACCAAGTTTCCCCTCTCAGCACCACTACATTTAGAACGATGTACTTGCATATTCCTCTGTAAAAGCTGCTGCTGTTTCTAATGAAGAGCTGGAAAGACCAAGTCTTTTGGTTCTGTAAACCATTTCCACAGCCTCTTGGAGTGGCTTTTTCTTCTTTCACTAATACTGAATGTCAAAACCCCCTTGTGAATTTATAAATAGACCCATTGCCAATTCATCCTGGACAACCTCACTGTGCCAGGAACACACATTTCCTCTGCTTCTCTACCCTTTCAAGTAGGGCATCTCCTTTTTGGCTCTTCCCAGGCCAGCTTGGGTTAGTGGCTGGTGCCAAACTTTATACCAAGTCCAGATCATTCATCTTCCCCTCCAGTCTGCCAGTAAATCTTGCAGGAACATCAAGGCTGGGCTACTCAAGTTCCTGCTTACAAACCCATCTGTGTTCATCCTTCCCAGTCAGACTTTGAGACCATAATGTTGAGCTAGGCTGAAAAACCTTCAAGGAGTGTCCTCCTCCCACTGCAATTTTTGCATTATTTGAGAAAATAAAATCTCTCTTATTCAGACTTCTCAGAGTTACTGATAGGTACAGAAAAGTGCTACAAATGTCTTGTTTTAGCCAAATTCTCTAACTGGCCAAGCTCCCACATCAGCCAAAGAAGGCTGGTTGTCACTGTCCTCTTCAACTCTTCTGTCACCTTAGTCAGGCCATTTTTCAGCTCCTGACAAGCAATTGCAGAATCATGAATTAATTTGCTGCATCATCTTCTACATCATGAAGCACAATGTAGCTGGAGGACTAGAAGAAAATGTATCAGTCTTCTTTTTACACTATATTTTTAGGCTTTTTCGGGTTCTATCAATCTGTTCTTCTACCAGAAAGCTAACCTCTCTGCTCACCTTCTGCTGGTTAGTCCTGACAGCAGAAGAATTTTTGAAGAAGTTGAGTGTTCAGGGCAGCCTCTTGTTCTCCATCCCAGCTGCATTTACTCTTTGTGCCAAAGTCATGCATGGGGAAAGGGCACAATGGAAAAAGCACTTCTGGGTGTAGCAACGGGAGGAGAGGACCAGCAACTACCACATTTCCTACCATGTAAAGTTCAAGTAAAAAATGTAGCAGGTGATTGATAGGTGAGTTTAAATAGGTGAGTTTAAATGTGTGCTGCCACTCACCTTTCAAGAAGCTCCACGGTGCTTCATAAGAAATGGTTCAAAGTTTGAGTTTGGTTTTTGGAAAGAAAAATATAAAAACACAACTTTCCTATATGGTCCAGAATGTCTGAGCAGATGAAGTGCCTCTCTCCCTTCCCAGTGGAAGACCACAGGATCACAGACTGGTTTGGGTTGGAAGGAGCCTTCAAGATCATCTAGTTCGAACCCCCCTGCATGGGCAGGGACACCTCCCACCATCCCAGGTTGCTCCAAGCCCCATCCAACCTGCCCTTCAACACTTCCAGGGATAGAGCAGCCACAGCTTCCCTGGGGAACCTGGGCCAGTGTTTCACCACCCTCACAGGAAAGAATTTCTTCCTAATATCCAATCTAAATCTCCTCTCTTTCAGTTTGAAACTGTCCCCCCTGATCCTCTCACTCCCCACCTTTGCAAAAAGTCCCTCCCCAGCTTTCCTATAGCCCCTTCAGGCACTGGAAGGTATCTAAGGTGTCACAAGCTGGTACTGGGGAGCTACCCACATAAGGTCTCCCCAGAGTCTTTTCTTCTCCAGGCTGACCAGCCCAAACTCTCTCAGCTTGTCTTCACAGGGGAGGTGCTCCAGCCCATGGTAGCACATGGTCCTACATCAGTGATATGCACATGGATCCACAGCCCTTCTCCTGTGCCTCCTCCCTGGGACCAGGGCCACAGTGCTGGGTTCAGGCTGTGGGAGGGAGAGAGGGAACACAGATATTGCTTCTCCTCACCAGCCGTGGGGTATCACTACCCTATAGCCAGCATTCTCCTGTGTCTCAATCTCTAGCACACAGGACAGGATGAGAGCTGGAGTGGCAGGTCACCTGTGGGGGTGAAGGACACTTTGGATCTTCTGACAGGGACAGGGCTGGGGGAGCATCCTTCTCCTGGGACACCTTTAACCACGGGGATGGTGTTGGTGGCACAACCTGATCTGCCCTGGCAGCAGAGTGCCACCCCCCTGCTCTTTGCTGGGGAGCCCAAACACCAGTGGTCCCCCAGCTGCATGAGGTGCCAGCAGGATGATGGGTTTGTGGGGCAAAACAGACCCCATGGTGCTGGGCTGTGACCTCAGGAAAGACACCCTGGGCAGCCGGGGTGGGAGCTGGCAGCTGGCTGTGCTGAGAGGAGCCAGCTGGGTGTGCAGCATGGCTCTGCATGCAGAAAACCAGCAACACACCACTCACATGGACATAGGCACCAGGAACACAAGACTTGGCAGCTCCTCAAAGATGAGCAGGAGTTTGGAAAGCAAAGATATTTTTCATTCCCGAGCATTTCCATCATATCCTCTGGGTGTCTTTGACTGGATCCTGCAAGGAGAACAAGGCAAACAGAAGTGTGTAAAAACAGTGGAGAAAACCACCCTTCTCAATCTGACACAGTTTTCTACCATTTCCTAGAGGGTGATTCCAACCCCCTTTCAAATGTGAGTTTATTTCCTTATAGAAATACATTCTTCTCCTTTAAAAGCCAATGGAATACGGACCATTAACAATTTCACATTTAGAAGCCAACTTTTCATCAGCATTTATCCTTTTGATTTGGAAACTGGCTCATTTAAGCTGGAAAGTTCTGTGAAATGTTGCAATAAAAGAGGCTCTATTTTTGCTTGAATTAAAATGTGCACACACAGAAACCCCAGTGATACAAAAGCAAAGAAGTATCCAGCCCAGAAGCTCCAACTTGCTTCAAACTTCTCATTTCAAGTACAGATGCCACATAGATCCTTGCCATCTCTAGGAATAATGCAACCTGCCACCCAACAACAGCAGAACCTTTCCATTAGGCAGGGTATTTTTTCCCTGTGAAACATGATTTAGTGAATGTGGCTTCAGCTGCTTAAAAGTCATCTCAGTCTGTGGCCACCTGCTGTAAACTTTCAAGATACTGTTCCTGTATCGTAGACTCACAACAGTTTCTGGATTTCCTTTAGGACTAAAATGTTCCTGGAAAAAAACAATTCACTCAAGGAAGAAATTCTGTCCTCTAGGTTTTTTCCTGATTCCCTACAAGGGAAGATTCTCACTGATTTTTTTCCCCTTTTTTTGCCTATTTCTGTGCATGCCATTTTACTTTATAAGGCAGCTCCATCCCAGTTACAGAGACCAGAAATGGGAGTATCTGAGAGTAGGAGAGTATCTGAGTAGGAGAACCATGAGGATGGTGAAGGGTCTGGATGGGGTGTCTCATGAGGAGCAGCTGAGGTCACTTGGAGTGTTCAGCTTGGAGAAGAGAAGGCTGAGGGGTGACCTCATTGCAGTCTGTGTCTTCCTCAGGAGGGGAAGAGATGGGGCAGGTCCTGATCTCTTCACTCCTGTCACCAAGGACAGGCCTGGGGGAAATGGCAGGAAGCTGGATCAGGGGAGGATTAGGTTGGATATCAGGAAAAGTTTTTTCACCCAGAGGGTGGTTGAGCACTGGAACAAGCTCCCCAGGTATATGGTCACAGCACCAAGCCTACCTGAGGTCAAGAAGCATTTGGATTATGCCCTCAGCCACATGGCGTGATTCTTGGGGTGCCCTACACAGGGCCAGGAGTTGGACTCAATGATCCTGATGGGTTCCTTCCAACTCAGCATATTCTGTGATTCTATGATTCTATCTTGATTTTTCTGCGCTGCAGAGCAGAGCAGTAATTGCATGTGCTGTTTGAGGAAAAAAAGAGAATCCAAATCCAGGATAGGCTTCTGGCCAAAGCAGCTCAGATTTTCCAACCCATCCAGAACTGAGATATGAAGAGCACAGGTTAGGACTGGGCAGCAGCCTCCAGCAACAGAAGCCAGATTTCTGGCAATCCTCTTTCCCAGATTTGTGTGACTTAAGTGAATGCATATCAGAACAAATACAGGTAGGTATGAGGATATCTTCAGACTCTGAATCAAAGTCTAAGGGCTGGGTAGGTTTTTTACATTCATATGAAGCCCACATTTACTGGCTGGTGGCTATTTATAGAGTATGACTGTGTGGACTCTGGTCCACAGTCAAGAACTGGGATAAGTTACATCACTTCAGGGCTGCCAGTTCAACATAATTTCCTTTCAACACCATGACCAAATAGCCTTGATTTTCACACGTGTAAAATGGGGATAATACTTATCCCTTTTACAGGGGATAATGTTATAAACATGAGTTATTTGGAGAAGCACTGACTTTGTACTGTAAAATAACTTGGTCTGTGCTGGCTGGTATTAGGCAGGAGGAGCTGAAATCTACACCAGGAAAGCACAGGAGAAAGGAAGCATAATTTCCTGTTGGTATGACATACTCTGCATGTGCAACTAAGAATAAAAAAACCCAAAGGGCCTTGCAAGAAAAGGTTTTCTCATCCTGCTTCCCCACTTGCACCAGGTTGTGCTCATGCAATGCCACGGTCCTTGGTAAAGACATTCCTCATTTACCCATTTTGAGAGGAGAACTTTTCACCTAAACCTTATTTTCCTTAGATATGGTGCTATGTGCCAGTGACTCCCTGCTATCTTGCATGCCCATGCTGTGCATAGTTGTCCCCTCTGGTTGCAGAATAAATTAGAGCTGAGAAAGCAATGGAAAATCCAGCCAGCCAGGAAGCTTTTTCTTCTTGATTTCTGTGAAGTTCTCTATGTTTGGCAAGCTTTGTAAGCTCAGTAGTGGGAACTGAAAAGGAAAAACCATCACATACAATTTTTCCGTGTCTTGCGAAAGTGAAATAAATCAAGATAAAAGAGCAAGGCATCTGTGATACAAGATTTGGTTCATGAATGTTTAAAGCATCTAATTATTGTCCCTCTGGCTTCCTATTCTAGTTGCTGGCACTTTATTATTTTACCTATTTTGTAAGGTATAACCACTAAAATCTCAAGGATTGTCTGGCTATGTTCCATATTCCCCTTTCCGTGTTGGAGTTTGCATATTTCCCCTCTGCATGACCTGGATAAATCTCTGTAACATTGTCCATCTGTCCCTGTTTTCTATCTTCTGGTTTATCATTGGAAAATTGTCCACAGGACATCAGTGAAGTCCCTGTTGTCACCAGTGAGACCAGCTGTGCCACCTCGTTATCTCCACCCCTTTGCTGCCTCATCAGAGCCAGCCCAGGTGTCTCTACCTGAGCCACAGTCACTCTGCTCAGGCAGACAGGCACCCCCATGTGCCCCCATCCAAGGAGCAGGCACCATGTGAACTTACTGTTGCCACCACAGTCCTGTCCATCTAGCCAGTGTGCCACAATACACCCTCTTCTCCATCTCTTCACCTGCAGTGATGACAAGTAGCACGGGAGACCTGGGGAGCCACCACAACCCCAGCGTGAAGCTGAGGCTTTACCAACAGGCCCTGGCAGTCTGCACAGAGGAGAAAAACAAGAGGTGAAAGAGGGGTCAGAAAACAGCCTAGTGTCTATTTGCTCACTGGTGGAAGACCTGAAAGTAGCCCCTGCTGCTTTGCCTTATGAAGTCCCACAGGGTCTCCTCTGTCTCCAAATTCTAGTTATCCCAGGGGTGTCTGGTAGGTGTCTGTCGTGCCTGGACTTAGATCTTAGCTATGGCTGCCTAATTCTCATTAAATAGCCAAGTTTCCTTTAATCTTCCTCCAAAACAAGGAACTTAAGACTTAAAACAACATCTCCTAGGAACTCTCAGCTCTCCTTTGGGGAGATATTTCCTGATACTGAAAAGAAAATGTCCCAATAACTCTTTTCTGTTGCCAGGCACTGAGACAGTGCTGCTCTCTCATCATTTCCCAAGGGACTCGCCCATCCTAGGCTGTGTCCTCTACCTTTAGTTTCCTGCTCTCCTTCCAGCCTGGCTGCTTGAATTCATTCAAAGGTGGAAGGAAAAAAAAAACCCTCTTGGGACAGTCTGTCCCACGCTGCACCCACCACCATAAAACCTCGGCGGCCGTACTACTGGTTCTTATCAGCCATCACACCTTAAAGCAGGGAAGGTGTGTCTAATATTAGCCAGGAAACGTCGTGGTGAAGACCTGGACTTTCTCAGCTAATCCGTATTAATAACTTCCTATGTTTGAAGACAGCCCATAGGAAATGCAGCCTGACTCATCTACCCTGTAATTAGGTGAGCTCCTGGAAAAAGTGCAGGTGGCTGCACCACAGAAGGCACATCAGCCAAGGTGCAGAATGTGGGGCTGACCAAAGGGCAGATAATCACAGCAATAACTTCCTCCCACTGATAGAATATTAAAAAAGCAGGATTTCTGACAAATTTGGCATCTGGCTGAGGCTGGAAACTCAAGAAGTCATTTTCTTTCTCTCTCTTATCTTGCTCAAGGGAAGTCTGTAATATGCACGAAGCCTTGATTTATTTTTTACACTCTCCCAAATTACTGGAAAATAATTATGCAGCAAAAAATTCATGAAAACCAGGAGATATTCAGGCCAATTTGCTACAGAGGTTATAGCTGGACTGTGATTCCCTGGGTTCTTTTTTCCTGCCAAGTTCAGCCATATATCACTTTTATGTATCTGGAGGCTACAGTGTGATGCAATATGAAGCTATGAATGGGATAAAGTTACATATTCTCCATTGATTTTCCATTGTGTCCATTATCTTTAATGCTGGAATGCAGGTTAGGCCGGAAGCCTCCGCACCTCAGCGCTGGCTGCTGCCTTATGAAAACCATCCCCTGGGGGCAGATAAAATCAGCTGCAAGATGCAGAGGGGAGACAGGAGCTCCTCATATTGTCCAGCTTAATGGGGGAAGTGGGCGTCTCACCCATCTGGAGGAAAGGGAGAGGGAGAGGGTCGGCTCAGGGAGTGGGACTTGAGAGGGGCTGGGAGGAAACCAGAGAAGGGCTGGAAGTGAAGGCAGGGGAAGGAGGAGAGGCACTTGACAGAGCTGCCTCACAGCTTCTTGGCAGCAGAGAGATGCTTTTTTAATGCACAGCAACAGAGGGGAGGGGGGGGGAAATAAAGAGATTTATGGTCCATGATGCTGCTGTGATGCTGTTGTTCCTGCTCCACCAGCACTGCTGCCCGGGAGAGCAGCCAGAGAGCCTGGGGTGCTCCCAACCCACTGCCCCCCAGCCCTGCATCTTGTGGGGAGCAAGCTGAGGGCTGGCTGCTGCTGCTGCTGCTCCACCCCGTGGGTCGGGAAGAGCAGGGAGGGTGTTGGAGGCAGCCCTGGAGCTTGGCATCACGGCAGCTCCAGCCAAAGCCTGAGCAGGGGTGTGAGGAGCACGGGAGGGACGGGAGGCGCAGGGCAAGCAGGACACCCCAGGGCCTCGCTGCCCAGATGGGCCCAGTCGTGCCAGGGCTGGGTGTTAACACCAGCTCTCTGACGAGCCTCTCAAATCACATTTCTTAAGGCTGTGTGTTAACAGAAAACAACTGTTCGAATTTAGCAAGTCCCAGCACCACTTTCACCCTCGCTGCTGACACTTCATTCTTCATTCCTCTCGCGAAGGGTTGGAGTGGTTACTCATGTACATGAGTGGTTGCCTTGGATGATCCCACACAAGCAATCCCAACAGGATTTCTCTCTGTGTGACTGACTGCTTCTCCTGGGAGGCTGGAGCTTCCCATCGGGAAGGCAAAGGGCTCCCCATTTTAGTGGCAGAGCTGTCTGTAATCTTACCTGTGGTCAGCACTGCTGCCCCTGTCATGTATTTTTAACATCAAAATTCTTCTGCAGGACAAGTGACCTGCTCATCTTTGCCTGACCTTTACTGTTCTGGATACTCTTGTTGACATCTGTGACTAATTTGTGATTTATGAAGCTGAGCTGTGACCAAAAAAAAAAAAAAATCTTGATTAAAACCCTTCCAGGTTGATCAATGGGTGCTCCTCAGGAAAGCTGCTCCAGAAGAACTAGCTCTCAGTAACTCCAAGGGATGATCCTTCTGGAACGGGCATCTCATCCCAACTTAACTTGAAGCACATCAGCTCACAGCTGTGGACAAAGCTGCTTCACCTCTAGCCCTGGGGTTGGAACTTAGGGAACCTTCATGCAAATTTCCCTTCGCTCACCGGGGCTGGTGGAGAAGAGGCCATCACAGAGCAAAACCTTTCCAGCTAGTGCAAGAAAAATCTGGTGCCTTGTTTTGCTATTTTAGCCAGGGGAGAACCTGAGCCAGGCCCCTTCCCCTGCCCCCCTCACTGCCAGTGTGTGGACGTGCATGTGCTGCACAGCAGGACCCCTTTTCTCATTTAAACAGCCAATTAAAGCCTACTTTGGCACTTAGCACATGACATCAACTTGCAGTACTTAAGCTGCCTAGCACAGTGTGAATTTAATTTGATAAAGGGGCAACTAATAAAGATCTTGGAAGGCTGGTTAAAGTTCATTAAGCCTTTCCTTTCAAGGTACACTACCCTCCAGTGCTAAAGCTTGCCTCTATTTTTTTTATTTTTTTTTTGCTTTTTAAAGCTGTGTTATATCCTGCCACCAGAAAAAGGTGCCTGTGTCACATCCCGACAGGGTATATTTAAAGTCTCACTGTCGAAGTCGTGTCGGGCCTTGGTTCTTTGCCCAGAAATGTGCAGAAAGAAGAAATAAAAGCCCCTTTCCCTGAGTGTGGGGTGAGGAGTACAGGGGGTGTTGGTGCAGGCAGGGTCCTGAGAGGGGAACCGGGCTTGTGTCACACTGAGCTGCATTCATCCTCTGCCTCCTGAGCCATCCAGAATTCCAGCTGGTTTTCATAAACAGATGAGGAGGCTCCTCCGAGTTCACTGGTTTAATGAAGCCCGTATGGCTGACTCATGTAATAAGTATTTAATCAGGCTGATGAAAATAATTTTTAAAACCTCCACCACACACAGTGCTGTTCCCTGCGCTGCCACGGAGCTGATAACACGACATCAGAGCCAAGGAACCTCCATCTTCCAGAGCAGCTCCAGGTACCTGCCTTGACTTTCACCAAGGAGCTACAAACGTGCGTTTCTGCATTGCCACCCTCAGACAAGAACCCTTGGGAAGACTCCTCAAATCACCCACAGAAGTGCCACAAAAGGAATTATTTTTTTCTTCTTTTTCATTCCCCATGCAGCTGTTTCCAAGGTCACTCAAGGGTTAACATTTCAGTGTCCTTCTCATTAGTTTCAGTTTGTGCTCTCAAATGCCCATGCTTAAAACTTTGCAGAGTTTAAGCAGTTTCCACTTGTAAACAGAGAAAAGCCACGATATCTTGCAAGTACTGAGTTATCTCAGGTGGAAGTCCTTCCTCTCATCACCAGAAGTAACAGTCAATGCCACAAAGGATGTGGGCCTGCATCATTTTCAGAGCATGGGCACAAATGAACACATATAAGTCCATCAGGTGGCAACTGGTAGTCCACACAATTTCAGTACATTTTAAGCTAGTGCCAAAAATGTCAGTTCCCCCTCCAGAGGAACCCCAGGGTTGATGGTCCCTTCAGAGCAGGCTGCATTCACTGGGTGGGGGCAACCCTCCCTGGGACAAAGCTGGAGAGGCCTTAGACCTGTTCTTATGTGCTGCTGTCACCCAAATAGTCCCATGTGGGCTGGAAGACCCAATGTCAAGATTTTTAACTTAATCCTTGGAGAACAACGCCCATAAATCACTACCTTGGAGGGTGAGGAAGGGCTGGGAAAGTCAATGAGTTCTAAGAACAAGAGAGGCCACCTTGTGTGGGCTGTATCACTGTGGAAGTCCAAGGTGCTTTGCCAGGTACTGAGTTTGTTTGCATGAAAGGCTGAAACAAGGAACATTATTAACTCTAGGGCTGGATTCATGTTGCCATGTTTGTCCTTAAGAGCTGGCTCATCACTGTTCATCAAGTCCAGTCACTTCTTCTGAGAGCTTCTGGGAGAAGAAAGATGGTAAATCCTGTATTGTCCTGCAAAGGCTCCCAGCCACAGGCAGAGGGAGGCACCCCTGGTTCTGCCTACACAGAATTTTGGTGGATCAGTCCAAATTTTGACAAACAGGTATTTTTTTTTATCATCAGTTGAAGCAGAATTAATTTTAAGTGTTGGAGGCAAGGCCACTTGAAGAGCTTTGATTGGTAAGGTTATCTATTCCAAACTCTAACAACGTTGAAAGCTGAAGGTGTGTTTGCAGCCTGTTACAAGTTACAAGATTGCTTACATCCTGCTGGGGAAAAGGCTCATTTTCTGACCTGAGACCAACCAAAAGCTCCACTTACTGTCATTACCAGCTGGTTTCCTTTTGCAAGCCATTTATTATTCAAACCACTGAAATGCAGCACAGCGCTCATGGCTTTAGAATTAAGTTTAATATCCCTCATTTGATTTTACAATAGATATTTTTTTCACTTCTAAACACACACAAATATTGAAAAGATACCAGTACAGGCTGGGCAGAAAGGTGACTGTGATCCTGCCTCATCCACTTATAACCAATCTGTCCAGGAACTACCCCACAATTTCACAGTGAAATGCCCTTGCTGCCTGGTAGGTGCTGCTATAAATACTTGTTCCTTGGTGGTTAGTGTTTAAATCTTCCAGATTGTGAAGTCTTCTTGTTAACTTTGAATCATGTTCGTGCACCAGCTAGATAGATGCAGCTGGAATTATCTGGAGCCTTATGTTCTTTAGAGGCTTGATACCAAAACCCAGAGTTCACTTTATATAAGCACTTCACCTTCCCATTCATAAGCTTATGAATTTTGGAACTGCAGGATCAAACTCTGCAAGTGCAGGAATTTTTCCCTCCTTCTTTTATCTCACTCCAGAGCACCTAATTAAGATGTGGTCGTGGCTTTTCAGAAGAGCACCTTAAATAGAAAAACACTGGGACAGTGGAGAGGCCTCAATTTCCTTGGTGATGACTTCAAATCCAGAGCTAAAGGACACCAAGAAGAGACTTCAATGCCTATAAATCTTGCAGCATGAACTGATTCATGACTCAGGCAAAATGCCCAAGCCCCTGAAGAGTCAGGAGAACAGCTCTTTAAATACAGTTTGCTACTATTGCTGGAAACTGTAACCCACTGGCTTCACACTCAGAAGGTTTAAGCTGCAAATGGCAAGAAAGGATTTATGGGTTCCTCTGAACAAAATATGTCAGGGTAGGAAAACCTGACCCAACATTTTCGAGACATGCCTGCTGTAAATAACTGATTGGCTGGCTCACAAAGTCATCAGCAGGCAAGAGACCCAAACACCACAGAAAATGCTGGAGGTGCCAGCAAAATGGACAGGGCAATTGGCTTTGCAGTCATTATCCCAAAGACAGCTCAGGAAGGCTCAGGAGGGTTCATCTTGTTTGGTTGACACCATAACTCTGGGAGGGACAGGATCCAGTCCGTCATGAGTGAAAGGGGAAGAAGAGAGAGATAAAATTACCACCTTGTGCTTGAGCAGTAAATCATCTGGAGGAGTAAAAGATTTCAAATTAAGTTGGAGATGGTGCTTTGACAGTTGCAGACGATGAGTCTTTTCTGCTGTAAATCATCTCAGCTGCCAAGTGGCACTGGCAGGTCTGAGCTAATGGAGCTTTCCACCTCCTGAAAAGTGGCAGCAGCAGTTATAGAAGGGAATTTGATGACTCAGGTCACAGGCTGTCAGGTGAGAGGACCAGAGGATGTGTTTTACTATCTGAGAATGGGTCATTTTTACCTCTCCCCTCCATCCCTTTTCCCTCCCAATTCAAGAGAGATCTCGAGGTGCTGGAGCAAGGACAGAGGAGGGCAACGAAGCTGGTGAAGGGCCTAGAGAATCAATCTGATGAAGAACACTTGAAGGAGCTAGGAATGTTTAGTTTGAGAAAGAGGAGGCTGAGGGGACACATCATCAGTCTCTGCAACTACTTGAAAGGTCATTGTAGAGAGGTTGGTGCTGGTCTCTTCTCACATGTCATTAGAGACAGAACAAGAGGGAAGGGCTTCAAGCTGCAACAGGGGAGGTTTAGACTGGATATTAGGAAAAAAATATTCACAGAAAGAGTGGTTAGACACTGGAATAGGCTGCCCAGGGAGGTGATTGAGTCACCATCCCTGGGTGTGTTTAAGGGTGGTTTGGATGTAGTGTTGGCGGAGATGGTTTAGGGGAGAACTTTGTAGAGTAGGGATGATGGTTGGACTCGGGGATCACAAGGGGCTTTTCCAACCTGAATGGTTCTATGGTTCTATGAACTAGTTCCAATTAACTGCATTTACACAAAATGCAAATATATACTGACCAAGTAGTGACATGCTGCTGCCCAGGTGGTTTCCTGGTGGTTCCTAAAACATCAGAAATGGGGAACACCAGCAGAGATTTCATCTGCTTACAGAAATCCGGTCCTATTCCTATGAACTCCAAGCCTGTACAAGATTGACGGTGCCTAAAATCTCACCAGGTAACCTCAGGCTTTACTACAGTTCCCTGCAGTATCCCAGCAACATCTTTTGAAGAGGCAAAACCACACTGATCTCCCCACCCAACTCTAGTCCCCCCATTCCAGTGCCACAAAGATACACACTTGCATGCAGTGCTGTCAGAAGCAGTATCTGCTTGAACAAATCTTCCAGCAGAGCAATCTGCAGGACAAGCAGCATTGCTGGAGCAAAGACCTCATCCATGCTCAAAGCACTGACCTCAAAACTCATGGCATTACTTTAGACAACACATTCAAGACACTGAGTGTTGGCACTGCTGGAGGCTGGTATTCATGACTCCTCCTCATGCTGGTCTGGGCTGTGGTCTCTAAAACTGGAAGCTGAAGAAACAAGTACAGAAAAAAAAAAAAATAAAAAAAAAAAAACCACAGAAAAAAAGAAATCAGCTAAATATTTCCCATGTCTAGAATATGGAAAGATGGGGGGGTTCCCAGCCCAGATGGGGTGTCTCTGCTAGTAGGAAGAAAAGGAAAGAGAAGGTCAAGGGAGAGATATTTTGTGTTTGGAAAACACAAACTGCTGCCAATTACTTAAATTTATTTTCCCTTTTTGCTTGTTTGTAAACTGAAATCAGCCTTAGGCAAGGGATTGGAGGCAAGAGGCTGTTGGGATCTTGCTTCTGTTTTGCAGCCAGTTCTTTTGAGCTTTCATGTAAATCAGGGAGTTAACAATTATCATATTCAATAAGCACAGGAGATCAGGATCTCATTTCTGATGGTAGTTGTCAGTGATAAATACTTTGGAAACAAGAATCAGAAAGGGAAGAGCAGTTGTCCCACACCCAGCCTGCTCCCAGCCCACAGTATTTTAGGGTTTTCTGAAGATGGGTGATGTATCCATAGAGCTTCTGCAGGGGACAGGCACTGTTTGTGCTATTTTCCATGAGTTTGCTGAATCCCTTTGAAAGCTTTAGCCACCTCAAAACCACCAGTGAGGACTGGTTTTCTGCAGGGCCATGTTAGAAAAGCAGTTCCTTTTCCTTCCTTTACCCTTGCTGTTGGACAATTTTTTTAGGCATCATCTAGTCCTGGTTTTATGGAATAAAGTGAGTAACAGCTCCATGTTCACTTCCTGACCACCAAGGGCTCAACCCATGTTCCCTCCTTGCTAAGCTTCTTTCCAATAAATGTCTTGTTCTCTTCGAACTGCCCAGTTTTTTTGAAACTTAACACTACATTTTGTACAAATATTTTGCTGCAGGAGAGAAAGTACTTGATTTTGGAAGTGTCATTTTAATACACACATTGTGAATGTTTATAGATACATACCTGCACACAGACCCAGTGCTTCTCAAACCACATTCAAAAGATACCTAGGTTCTTTCACGTATTACATACTCTGAGTGAAAATAACCAGCTATATTTAACCCAGATCCAAGCCCTGACTAAATTATTTTAAAGGTCAATTAAAGAACAGAAAATCTCACCAGCTAAGAGATAAACAGCTCCCATTCATCTGCAGTTCCAAGAGCTTTAACAGAACTAAGCACCAAGCAAGAAACTGTGATTAAGTACAATTCCATATAAAAATCATCGACAACGCCAAGTTTCTATACCTGCCAGGACCTGAATTCAGATGACTGCATTTGGCCTACAGCAGTTGATGGAAACTCCATCACTCACCACACTGATGTAGTTGTTTGGAAACCAACAGCTCTTGGCAGAGAAAATACATTTCAGCTTCTGTTGAATGCACATATGATGAGCAGAAGATGAGATCGACCAATAGCCAGCCCTCAGATTTGGATTATGTTTTGGCTGGTGCTTAAAGTTCAGGTCTGAGGCCAAGTGAAAGCTAGAATTTAGCCTGCAATATAATCCTGAAATCACATGGACTCTTCTCCTCAGGTATTGGACTCAGCAGCAGAGACCTGCGGGTATTTTCTCTCTTGAGGTTGAGAGTCCATCAGTTTGGCAGGAGCTGCTGTTCTTGCTGCATTCCCTTTCTTCGGCCCAATGTGAGTCAGTTCTGGAAAACTCTCACCTGACCACAACTGGAAAAGAAAGAGAGAAAAATACCCTGAGCCAAAACCCACAGATCCAGTATGTCAGATGGGTTTGAACCACCAAGTCTGATTTCCTACCCCAGCAGCCTGCATGATCTCAGCTCAGAGATCCCAGTGCCGTCCCCACAACAGCCACAAACAGCTGAAGGAAGCACTGGTGGAGCTGAGACCTCTCTGCAATCACCCACCCTGAGCCAGGCAGGAGAAAGCAGTCCAACCTGGAGAGCACGGAACACAGCAACCTAAGTCCCTAAAGAAACACCAGGACTTGTTCTCTCCAGCTGCTTGGAACAGCTATTTCCAGACCTTAACTCAACACCTTCCTTCAACCTCCTTGGGTAAACATAATCACCTTCCAGGTTTGGGCCTTACACAGAAGGAGATCAGTCCACATAGGAATGATATTTAGCACAGGTCACAGTTTAAAATTCCATCAAAAATATCTGGAAGGGCATTCACGTTTCAGCTTTGCCATCAGCCCTAAGGTGAGGACACCTCAGTGCATCTGGCTCAAGGTGTGGATTTGTGATGTGCACCAGAACATTTGTGCAGTAAGCAGAAATGATGGCCCAGCTCCATTTCTTGTGCAGTCTGCAGTTTCTTAACGTGTCTGACACACTGGGAACCCATTTGAAAAGCAGTGATGGAAAACTTGGAAGGCAAATGGAAGTGAAGAAAAGCCCTTGGTGTAATTTTACAGCGTGTGAAAGACTTAAAGCAAGAAACACAACCAGATGCCACAAGGAAACTACTTTCAATTAGTTCTGCTTTGTGTTATACCTACTGATGAAAAATAAAAACAAATTCATTCTGTCAACAGCTCTATCTATAGCATAATCCTTAAATGAACTCATCCGTCAAACTGGTCTCCTCTGGCAAAACACATTACAATCCCTGTTTCTCAGCTGTGGGAATCAATCATCTGTTTCCCAAATGCATTGGTCAACATCTTAGGAACCCAATATATTTTTACTGCACTGAACAGGCCAGCTGCAGGGCACCAACCTCCCCACACCACCCATCTACAAAGTCCTCATCTATTAGCAAACTCTGCACTTCCAGGGCAGCTGTTCCCCTGTCAAGGTTATGTGGTACATGTGCCTGACCTGGAGCAGAAGCAAACCTCAACCTTCTTGTCCCAGCAGAACGTGTGGGACATGCTCATGGCTGGACAAAGCAAGAACACAGAAGAACAAATCAGATTTTGTTTTCTAGGTAAACAGATGATGTTTGAAAGGGCACAGACCTTGTAGAAGATGTTGAGGTGGATCTGCGTGTGTTTCTAAGACAAAACATAGAAGTTGCAGCAGCAGAACCCCACCCAACAGCACAGACATCCCTGGCAGTGTTAAGTCATGTTTACAAGTATTCCTCAGTGGTGTGTGTTCCCTATCTTGGATGCAGGAGGACCTTGAAGGGGATCTCTTTCCAGGCCTCTGCAGGCTGCTGCACGCCCAGAGCACACCCTCCTTCAGGCAAAGAGATCCTGTGAGAGGAAGATCTGTTCTCAGTTCCATGGCATTGATGGGAATATGCAGGTACAGCCATACTCCATCCTGGATGTACAAAGGGATAAAGGTGTGGGGGTTTCTGAGAGTATCTGTGCCTAACCTCCCCTGAGGCTACAAGGCAGGGACAAGGAGTGCTGTGCTCTCCACGAGCCACATCAGAACAACTTCAGCCATAGTGACCAAGAGCTGAAATGTGCTTCAGAGTAATCTCTGAAATGCTCTTTCCCACCAAGACTCACCTGTGCTGTCAGCAGAGCCTTGTGCAGTTGGTGCATCTGAGCTGAAACAAAGTCACACTTCCCCAAGGAACAAAAACACAGCTCCTGGACATGTGTACACCAGGGGAATCTCAGGGCAGGCAGATGCCTGGCCTGCATCCGTGTGAGGGGATGGACGAGGAATCTTGTCATTGACGTGTTTCCAGCACCAATACCCTTGGGAGGAATGAAAAGTTGCCAGCAGGGTTGGCCAAAAAACAAAGCAAACAAGGCATGGATTACTGGAGAGTCAAATAATCCTCATGTGGCAAACCAAGTGAAGAGTAAGGAATGAGATCTTTAAGGTCCCTTCAAACTCAAACCATTCTATGATTCTATGAAACCTCACTGCTTGCAGGAAGGACATGTGCTCTGGAAAGTCATTTGATGTTCATCTTCCCTAAAGCTCAAAATAACCATCCCAAATCCCCTGGCATGCCCATGGAGAAGCAGTCTCAGCACCTTTCCTGTCAGAGGAGCCACGCACACAAGACACACCGGTGCAAGAAGCAGAAGGGATGCACTTTGCTCTGCCCAGGAGCTCACTCCCTTCTTTATTGAAGGATCTGCTGTAATTCCCTGCTCTGCACCATGGGCTGAGGCCATCTGCCCATCTTACCATCGCTGGGTCATCATTCCAAAGCTCATCTGCAAATGAAGCTGAAAGACCTGCTGAGGGCACCACCAAATCCAAGTGTTCAAGGCCCTGAGTCAGCCCCACACTCTGCTCATCAACAGGTGTTGGACACCATGAGGTGAAAAACACCCTCAGTGTTCACAGGATTTTCAGAAAGAATAAACAGTTAAGTGGATGAGGTAGCCACAAGAACTAAAACCAAGCCTAGACCCTGTTGGTCACTTCCCAGAATCTCCAGAGGAAGACAGAAGATGCCCAGGGCCCTGGCTGTGGGGTTGGGGCTGTTTGGGGCTTTGTCCACTGCAAAGATGCTGGGGGCAAGGGCAACAGTTTCCTTCCTCAAAACCATGCTTGTTTTGCTGAGTTTTTTGGCATAACTAAATAAGCAGGAGCTGAGGCAAACAGTGTGATCATCAAACCCAGCACAACTTGAGACTATTTCCTCTTGTTCTGTTACTTTTTACTTGGGAGAAGAGACCAACTCCCACCTCCTTACAGCCTCCTTTTAAGGTAGTTGTAGAGAGCAACTCTACACATGGATGGATGGGCACAGGGGACCGTGCTGCAGACCCCTGGCCCTTGTCATCAGGGCATTTGTGCTCCCGTTCACCCCAGGGAGCTGCCCTGAACACTTGTGCCCTTCATATCCCTGGGATGACCATCAACCCTCAGGCCCAGCACTGAGACAAGCTATAAATAATTCCTCCCACCCCTCCCTCATCACTCAAGCCCCTGGCAGCCCCATGGTGGCCACAGCAGCCCAGGAAGGATGGGACATCCCAGCAGGCTTTCCCAGAGACACCAGCAGATTAGCAGCTCTATTTTTCAAGCTGATCCTTTCCCACCCCCTCCAACTTTCATTCAGCCCACAAGAATTGAAGACAACTTGGCAGGACAGGCAGGGTCTATATTTAAACCCTGGTGGCCATTTTGTCAAACAAACCCTGATGAGCAAATGGCCTCTGTACCTGGAATGTGGGTTTATGCAAGGGACAGGTCAGCAAAGCAGCTGCCTTCTTTCCTCACAGCACAATGGGGATAGCAGAGATGCCATCAGCAGTATTTTTTTCCTACCCTGCTGTGCACTAAAAAATTTATTCTAGGAACATTATGGAGCAGGGGAGTAAAAATAGATATGCAGGTTCAGCAAATGTCTCCCTCCACTCCTCGTGTTCCAACCTTTTTTTGCAGAGAATAGAAGCAGAGAGAGTTGTCTACCCTATTAACACTGTGTGTTTGCTCAGCAGCTCCAGAAAACACTACTTGCTGCTTTCTGGGTTCCTTTTAAAACTGTTTCCAGCAACCTGAACATTTTTGTGGTTCTGATTAAACCAGAAAAGATGGGCCTTTCAATAGATCAGCCTGGGTGGGAAGTGTCAAAATGTTTGCTGCAATGGCCCCAGCTGAAGCAAAGTTTTGCTTATCACTATTAGCAGCAACCAGCGTTAACAATGGTAAAGAAAGTTTAGAGATAAGGTTTACTTTGATCCAAGACCTCTTCCCTGGGGGTGAGCAGCCTGCAGAGCCATCCTGGGCACCAGTCCCAGCCCCTTGTGCTCTCACCACCTCTGCCTCAAGCCCTGTATGTCCCTGCTGGGCAGGAGGCAGCTCCTGTGGGGCCTCCATGAGGTTTGTTCTTGGTGAAGCTCAGCTCCCTTCACCCCTCTACTGTCAACCGCCTTCCTCCTGCCCCAGGGATGGGGAATCCCTTTGCCTTGGTGGTCTTTAGCCTTGGCCCCTCTGCAGCTGGAGCAACCTCCAGCAGTCCTGCAGCTGTTTCAGGACCAGCCTGGTGGTGCCAGAGCCCAGACTGGGCAAAGGGAGCCCCTCTTGAGGGGCTAGATCCTGAAGTATCAGGCTTTATTGAAAGCTTCCAGCATTTAGGCTCCTGAACACTTCCATGACAGCAGGATGACACCAGAAAAGGGGACTGACTCTCAGACACCCATGTCACCTGCTTGTGCCCCTCGTCTGGCCCAGGACAACAAAGAGCTTTTAAATTCACCAAATCACCAACAAAACCTCACTTGTTTTTATAGGCAACATCCACTGAACTCAGCTTTTTAGACCTTCCCAGTCAAACACTTTCCCTCAGCAGCACAGAAAGGGACTTCAATCCCCAGCTTCCCAAGAGCTCATTTAAGAGCGAGCTGGAAGGACGACAAGGAATTTTAATAGAAGGCAAATTAAGCACTTTACAAGTCACTTCCAAATTGATTTATATGGCCAAGCCTGCTCTGCTACCCTTTCACAGCAGTAAGACCCCTAAAGCAAGCACTTCCATAGGACTGATCCAACTCTCCTTGAAGCAAGGAGAGGCAAACCATGCAAGCTAAAGCTGGGGCTGAAACTTGCACAAGCCCCTCAAACCTCTCCAGATCTCCACGTGATAGATCACTTCAGCCACCCTGAGTCCCCAGTGCTGAGCTCTCAAAGCACAAATGTACATGGAGTTTCTTTATGCCTAGTGAAAGGCTGTGCTTAGCATTACATTTTTTAAAGACTCAATTTCTCAGCATTAAGGTTCATTTCAAAGCAAGGAATTTCACTTGGTCTCTCCCGGGACCCCTAAAGCTCTTGTGTTTGTATTCCACCCCCATAGAGGGAGCAAGGGCTGGCGGGGAGGTGCTCAAGCCAAGTATTTCCCCCTTTGCAGCTGCTGGAGAATGTGTGGTGACACCTCCACGCAAAGGAAAAGCCTTGTTTAGACAAGATGTGGCAAACACGAGGCCCCTGCCTTGGTGGAAAGGCTTCAGTGGCTGGAAGGTCAAATATAAACTTTCAGAATTTGCAGGGGGGAGGGGGCAAAAAAACCCCCATCCATGGTTTCCATGTATCTCCAGCCTGAGGCTTTGTGTCCCTCGGGGAAATGTCATTCCTTGGCTTCCAACTCACCAAATTGAACTGTCAGATTAGGGAACGGCAAGACAGACGTCTTCGACTAATGTTTGGCAGCCAAGCCAAGACAATGTCTCTCCACCACCATTCAAGTAATCTCCCCTTGGAAAAGGACCAGACGAATGTTCCCCTTGCTCCGATGGTTCCAGAAAAAACAACTTGTAAACAGCAGTGGAAACGGTGCCAGGAAATACCAAAAGGAAAATTCTACCATTTCAACAACAATTTGGAGCTGGCTCCAGCAGCAGTGCTCTGGTGAGCATTAAAAATGACCTTATCTACACAGCTCCCTGTCCCACCAACACTGCCAGGGAGCATCCAGGCAGCATGGGGTGCACCTCCTCCTGCAATGCCTTCCCCTGGGGCATGAGCTGTTCTCCCTAGTCCCACCTGGTGATCACGCTGTGAAAGATGCCTGGTTGCCTTTGATGGTACCACTGCTTGCTGTTCTTACTCGTCCCCTGTGCCCCTTTGGAAGGGATGTGCTGCAAGAAGAGCCAGCAACTCCCAAGAGTGCCACAGGAACGACTCAGGCGGTCTCAGCACCCATCAAATCTGAAGCTTCCTGCAGCAGAGCTCATAGATAAATATCCATCGATACAATAAAAGGGTTTTCAGCTCTTTCCTTACTACTAGAGCCTGGCAAGTTGTGGTCTGCAAGCAGGACCTCACTGTGCTTTCTCATGGCTCAGAACAGCACTGTCCAGGAGGGGGAAAAGGACCAATGTCCTGAAGGTGCAGCAGTGTTTGGGTCATAAATTCCACGTCTGCACCAAGACAGTGGCCTTGTATTCAAACATGTAGACAACATAAAAAGGGTAGTGAAGGCTCTAACCCCTCTCTGGAGCCTAGAGGAACAGATTAGGGGAATGTTGAGTCTTAGACACTTTCTAGTGACCTCAACTATCCCCATTTGAGCGAAGTCCCTTCCAGACAGACCTTCCATCTGCATCCCTTACCTACCACATGTGATTTCACCTATAGCTCTCTGCACCACTGAACTCCAAGCCCTGAAAAACTTGGCCAGCACCTGGTCAGTAAACAGAAGTGGAAATTCCTCTGGACCCCTACCCAAAGCTCAGGGGTGACAGAGCCTCCAGACAGGCTCCTGTGACCACACAGTGACTGGCAATTAAAATGGACCAAGAGGGCAGGTCAGTGCTATTTTAGAAGCTCGCCCCAATGCCATGAAGACACATGGCAACAGGTACCCCCTTGGCACAGCTTCTGCCCAAGCTGTCTCTGCATCCACTTTTGGTACCCACCAACATGAACCTGATTCTGTCTCATTGCTCAGGTTCTTCAAAGCTTAGACCTCAAGGATCAAATATTGATGTGTACATCCAGAGAAAGACACATTAATTACAGACAATACAAACCATTAATTCAGCCATTTCTCTCCTTAAGAGGGTGGAAGTGGTTGATCAGAATCTAAAAATCTAAACATGCATCCCACGAGCTAACCCCAGTGCCAGACCTGTAAGAAGCTATAAAATACACAGGTGACTTAAACCCTTCCTCCAGGAGAGTCACAGCCACGAGCTGCACAAACCCAGCTGGGCAAACACTAGGCTGAAGCCTCATGTCTGGACCGATGTACAGAATGGAACAGCAGAGCGTGACTGGAGGAGGTGACAACATCGCCTGAGACTTCCCTGGCCCACCACTCCAGTCCCACAGGTTCTGTGCCCTCGTAACCATCTCCCAAATCTTTTCTGTGTCCCTGTGTGTAAATCTCATTATAGAGCAGAGCTACCTGGCAGGGTGGAGAAACCAGGCTCTTGGGAAACCGTCCCACTCCAGTTGACGGAGCAGCAAGACCTGGCTCCTGAAAGGCAACAACCTGGAGCAACCACCCTGAGCTTCCAGGGCTCGTTAACTCTCCTCTGGCCAGATCTGTGACTTGCTACACAATGCACAGAGCAATAATTTCCACCCTTGGTCTCCAAAAAAGTAGTTCTGCAACCCAGGCTGATTAGCCACCAGCACCAGCCTCCCCGTTCGCCGTATAAATCTAGAGCCTTCAGTTACATCACGCCAGAAAACTGAAATATAAGTCAGATGGCAAAGGGATTAATGGCAGCGCTGTACAGGCTCAACAATGCAAACCTTCCCAAAATGAACTGTCTTGACCCTCGCTGGGCTGACAATAAAAGTGTGACATCATGTGCAAACGAGCTTTAAATTCGAACCAGGTGCAGGGAGCTGCCTGGCGTCGCGCGGCTGCTGTATAAACCACTAACATGCAAAGCAGCGATGCTGGAGGCAAGAGGAATGCCAAGCACGGACAGGACCCACTCAGCAACAAAAACAGGTACCAGCAGCTGGTGCAGAGCAAGAATGAGCTCTGCATCGTGCCTGAAAAAGGCTTGTGGTGATTGGTACCAGTTCTAGCTGGGGCAAATGTCCTTAAGTAAACACAACTTCACCAGTATTTGTTTCCACGTGTGTAAGTGCTCACACAGCTCTGGAATTGAGCCAGCAGTGTAATAATGAGGGTTTTATTCCCTTTTTTGCCTCACTTCAGGACTCCCTTAGACCCTGCAAAGTGCCTTGAGCTGTGCTCATGTGTAGTCAGCCTGGACAGCTATTAGAGAGCACCATGATTTACAGCCGAAGGGCACATCCCTGCTCCAGAGCCCTTCCAGGGCAGCTGTCACAGAACCATAGCATTTTTGGGTTGGAAGGGACCTTAAAGATCAGCCAGTTCCAACCCCCCTGCATGGGCAGTGACACCTCCCACTAGACCAGGTTGCTCCAAGCCCCATCCAACCTGGCCTTGAACACTTCCAGGGAGGGAGCATCCACAATTTCTCTGGGAAACCTCTGCCAGTGTCTCACCACCCTCACAGGAAAGAATTTCTTCCTAAAATCTCATCTCAATCTCCCCTCTTCCAGTTTAAAACTATTACCCTTTGTCCTATCACTCAATGCCCTTGTAAAAAGTCCCTCCCCAGCTTTCCTGTAGGCCTTTCAACTGGAAGGTGCTCCAAGATCTCCACAAAGCCTTCTCCAGGCTGAACAACCCCAACTCTCTCCCTCTGATCATCTTTGTGGCCTCCTCTGGACTTGCTCCAGCCCCTCCATGTACTTCCTGTGTTGGGAGCCCCAGAATTGGACACTTCACCCCTCTAGCTACTACCCCATAACAAAAGGTTCTGCCTGTCCTGGCTGATCCTCACCTTGCTGCACAAGGTCCTTCCCAAAGGGGTTTCCACAAGCAGTTTTTCACCCCCTTTTGCACTGCCAGGTGAGCAGGCACCCATCTCTCACATTCCCTTCAAGCTGGGTGCTTCAAGACATCCCCTGCAGAACAGAGTGGGGATCACACACAGCTAGAGAGATGAAGGAGAACACATGCAAGTGCACAAATGTGCTACCACCACCACGCCAGGAATGGTTTTTAAAAACTACACACTCCTGCCTCACTCTGCTTTGTCACTGTAGAAAACACTCATACCTTTTTCTAAAATTTGGAAATAGAAGGTTTTTTTCTCTTTGTGCTCCTCTCCCTCTCTCCATATATCGTGTCACAGAAACTTAAGGGTAGCAGTATTTCTAACTGTTTTTCAGGTGAAAGGTACCACACATTCTGCAGCCACCCTTTCTTCACCACAGCCAGCATGGAATAAATAACAGGGCTCCAGCAGAGGTGTGAATCACTTCCATCCATCCTCACCACATGCACTGGTATTCACCATTCCAAAGTTCACTCATTAGGATAGTTAGCTAATAGCCAGGCTAGTTAGGGCAATAGTCAGGGATTAAAACCAATAATGCAGTGATTTACAGGGATCAACTGTAAAATTAACACTGTACTTCAGGTATTTTCTCAGTCACGTTTTTTTAAAATGATGCATACAAACCCAACTGCCTGTGGGTGAACAGAGCATGACAGTGCAGGGGAAGATGCAGCTGTCAGGGGGAGGAGGAAAGAGCAAAAGTTTACAAAAATTTGCCAACATTCTGCACCTTCACAGATGTTACAGGACTGTAAGGTAAATGAGAAACAACTTCCATAAAAGTTCTAATAAATATTCCTCCTAAATTTTAGTTTCTGAAAAAAACACTACAGTTCAATCATGTGGATGTGAGGTCTCCTGTTCTCCCAAGAAGTTTTGATTCAGTCAGATGGAAAATCACTTCCCAATGTACAGCTGTCATTGCTATCTCAAGGAACACTTTTATAAGGTAAATATTTGGCTTTTTACACCACTGCCAGAGATACCCTGAGTGGCCAAAGCCCTGTAGTATAACAAAACCTGTGAAGCACAGCCAGCCACAGGCAGGAAGGCAGCTACACATACCTGGTTATCAGGAGTTAAACAAGCTGGGAGAACCACAACAAAGGCAAGATGGGGAGTCTCAACCATGAATACTCACACAATGCTGAGACAGGCTGGTAATTCCTTGATCAAAGGAGGCCAGAGACCTCTCAAGCTAGAGGCATCCCCTGTGTGCACACATACACTTTGAGCTGCTCAATCAAAACTGCAGGGCAAAGTGTGCCCTTTTCTGAGAAAAATGTGCTCTTTAATGGCTGCTGCTGCTGCCCAAAAAGGTGGTCCCACTCCTACTACCCATCTTGTTGTCCCCAAAGTGAGCTCAGTTCAACTCTTAGGCAGATGAACCTGTCTCATCTCTTGGTTAGGATGGCTTTCTGCAAATTAAACACATTGACCAGGAGCCACTGCTACAGAAGCAGTTGTGAACTTCTAGCCCATAGTGGACATGATGGTTCTGGTACTGACCATCTATCCAATGGCTCACCTGGCATTGTGAAACCTCTGATAGAAACTTTGTTATAATAGTAACTGCAGCCTTTTCCAGGGACCGTTCTCTTTGGGATCCTAACAAAACTCTGGTGGCTCCCAGGCCACACCACATGTGTCCGTTTCTGTATTACACCCACCAGTAGAATATTCCTGCACCACCTGGGTGCCTCCAGGCCAGCTATCAAAAATGAAAAGTGCCTTACGGATCCTGGGAGAACTGAGTGATCTGTTGGCATGAGAAATCCCAGCTTGCCAGGTCAGGAATAGTACAGGTGATATCAACTCTGCTTTTTGCTGTTCTTCCCTATCAGACAGGTGAGGATCAAATACATTCAATTAGGCTTAAGTTAATGTTGGCACATCAATCAGCATTTCCCAAATCCATAATTAAATGATGTAATTAAAAGGTTGACAGCACAGACCCACTGCTAAGGGGTTATAAATGCCAGACTCTGGGGCATAGTCTCTATCTCAATTGATAAAATGTAAGTCAACAGAACTGTCTCAGCAGGACCTTGTGGCAAGAGTCAACCACTTTGCTAACTGTGCACCTTTAGGAAAGAAAAATTTATTTAAATGCAATTTAGTAGCTGCTTTCATATTACACAGAGGTATTACTTCACTATGATTCACTTGTGTCTTCTTGTACTTCTCAGGTGTAAAAGTGCTAAACTGAAATTACAGAAATATTGCAAACAGAAATAATGAAGAACTTTCCCCCTCTCTAAATCCTGTCATTTGAGGCTGAGGTCTCAGCTTTTAATTTTACACAAGCCATTCTGTGGATTCTTAGCTTTCTTCTTAGCCAGAGCACAAAGTCCCTGAAGACATTAGTCTATTTTAAGGAAATCAGATCCCATCTGATAGAAAAAAAGTTTTAAAAACCGTACCATGGTATCAGCCATTGCTTTCATTCTACTAACATGAGAAACGTTGTGGTGGACACTCAATACCATTTTTAACAGAGCCCAGTTGGTGTTGAAAATGGCATTTACATTTAGGAAAAAAAAAAAAAAAAAAGGATACATAGAAGTTTAGTGATTTTAAGTAAAATTGGGGTTCCACAAATGTAAAATCTCCTTTGTCTTCAGCAGAGGCACAATTTCACCTTTAAGCCCAAACCTTCTCTGACACACACCAGTACTTAAAATAGTATATTTTACAGTATATTTCAAATAGTGTATTTCAAATATGAAACACTTGTAAAAATGGGAGGAGAGAAAACAAGTCTTTCACTGGGAGGAATACTGAGGTGCACTGAATAATATTTAAAAGTTTATTATTAACTTCAAAGTAGAAATATTTCCTAATGCTACTAAAAGCCATTATGCTAGATGAGCAAAGCATTTTAATGTAAAGATTGCTTCAGTATGATTCAAGTAACACTGAGGTAATAAAAACTGTATTTAAAAAAACAATCAACAAATATTATCATAATGTGCCCATTAAACTGGGCAAAGGCAGTTAGTTTCTGGATCCATGTTAGGATTAATTAGGATAAATATCTGGCATCAGGAAGTTCTTTATACGAACTGGCTGAAATTTTGGGAATTGTTCAACCCTCATGGCTCAGGATAATGTGTGCATTATCCTAGATGTACCCATCAAGATATGCACATCACGACTGATGCAACCTACCCATCTCATTGTCTTTAAAAGAGAAGTCCTGCTTTTCTTCATAATGTGCACTAGCCATTTTTGCATTGCAGAAAACTTCAAGAGACCTTATTACCTGTTATGATTACACCATTGAAAAACAATGTTTTAGAATGGCAAAGACTAATTGTACAATAACTGAAGAGAGTAACTCAAGATTAAAGAAGAAACATCACAAACACAGGGAAAAAGAGCATAATTTCTTTTGTAGACAGTTTTGGTGACTGTTTTCTTTAGGATGTCCAGCATTCAATTCCTGTAGTTTTGACAAGTCTCTGGTTCTTGCTGTCCTTCTGCAGCTCAGTTCAGACAGTGACAATAGGCTGTTATTGATCAATCCAACTGAAAATTATTACAACTAAACTGAGAAGGCCAACACAAATGCCAAAAATAACCAGTGCACAGGCCTGTGAAGAAAGAAAAGCAAAAATTAATGTTTTACTAAAGGAAGCATTTTAAATTTCTAAGGCTTATAACTAATGATGAAAAAAACCTGTAAGAACAGATTTAGGTAGTGTCTTTTAAAATAATCTTTAATGCTTCCAATTACTCAGTCTTCAAATACAAGGTTGCCCAGAGAGGCTGTGGAAGCCCCATCCCTGGAGGTGGTCTGGTGGGAAGTGTCCTTGCTTGTAGCACGTGGGTTGGAATCTGATGATCTTCCAACCTTAACCATTCTATGATTCTATAAGAAACTGAATTTGTATTTTACTCAAAATATAATTAAAATTACAATGGATTATTTACATTTTTAATAGCCAGATGATAATAAAACTACAGGTCAAGAGACAGCAGCTTGCTGATTTAAAACAAGGCACCAAATCTGCTGGAACCAGTCAAGACTTTAAATGGTCAGAAAACATAACTAGTAGATTTTCTTTCAGATTTCCTGTTTAGACAGTACAAGAGCAGCCCTACAAATCATAAGAACAGCAGGACTGTTTTTCAGCATTTTAACCACTGTCATGATGCTGCTCAGCTGAGCAGTGATTAAAATGAAGTTCCAGTGCAAAAAGAAGGCTGCTGCACTAATTCCAGTGAGAACTGAACCTACTACATCACAAGAGAAAGCATAAAGAGAAGGAAAAAATAACAAAACAGGAAGAGGGGAAAAAAGCAGAAGATGTTTTTAAGAAGGCTGACAGAAAACAAGCATAAATGCTGTTCACTTAGAAGCAGTTTGGCTTTGTTCCAGCTGCCCAGACATCAGAGTAATGCATGAAACTGAGGAGAAGTTGGATTAAAAGTCAACATCTAAAAACTATAGGGAAAAGCATACATTCAGATCAAGTCTGGCATATGGACCAACTGCTAGTTAAAAATCTCTTGTGAGGGACTTTCAGAAAGACTAGAGCTAGCATGAAGGATGAAAGAAAATGCTCACATATTTTGTGTACTGCAACAAGAAGAACTTTGCCACTTGGATTCTGTGCTCTGCAGTGTATTAAGAGGCATCTAAAATGAGCCTCCTTAAACATAATTAGCACAAAAAAAAAAAAAGGCATACCCCAAGTTTCTGTGGTGATAAAAAGTCCTCTCTGTTAAGTTTAAGATAAAATAGTCCAGGATATACAAAAAGCAAACATGTTGAGGTGGTTGAACCTTCAAAAAAACCAGAAGATAAGATATTACTCAGAGCAAGACTGAAGCATATTAGCTTATCATAATAATTAATTTTTTTAAATCTAAAAAAAACCAAAAAACAACCACAACAACAACTTACCAACTACTCCAAATACATTCTTAATGTCTGGCACGTACATTGCAAACAAAACAATAGTTGCGTTGAGTGCTAAAGTGACAAGGATATGGCAGATCCAAGACACAGGAAGATGAGAGAAAAATACCATCAATACAGCTTTCCTTGCCTACATAACATGAAGAGAAACATTACATGGGTAAATACACACATATACATCTATTTTAATCCTATCTCAATTTTATAAACTTAAGAATTGTATCATTTCAGATGTGAAAGAACTTTTTAAAAATCAAAACAAACAATTTAACAGTTAAATGTTCAGTCTTTCTGTAGCATAGAGTTTACTGTTAAAGGAATATTTATCACACGGCCATTAGTCTTTAGGAATTACTCCTTTTTTGCAGGAACAAAAAGTTGATCTGGGGGATAATGCTTTGTCACTTCGAGCATGCTTCATAGCAAATATCAGCATGTTGCCAACTGATTATATATATATAATCTATATGTTATTTCTATATACATAAATTTTCATGCACAGCTCTTTTGGCACTAACTGAATAAATTTTGAGTTCTACCATGGTATTGATAAAGTAGGTTTTTTTGTGAAATAGGTCAATGTATGTTTTTACTTTTCAAGTGTAAGGGTGTTTGTGTGGGGGTGCGTGCATATAGAAAGGAAAAATCAAGTCAGCAAAACTCAATTTAAGAGGGGGAAAAAATCAAACTAAATAAACTTTAGATGTTCTGAATTCTCTAAATTAAAAACAATGCTGTGGGCTAGTTTTAATCTGAAATCTGTCTCAAGAGCACAAATTAGCTTAGTGGTTAGTTGTTGTTCTGGAGCTCTCATGGAACACATGCAAATATGTGGCCTTTGATCAATCACTTGACAAGTGAATAAGATACACAGGATTAGATGTGACTCCAACATTGCAGTCTGCAAAGCATTAGAGTTGCCACTGCTTATGCCAGCTTCAAAAGGTTCAGGAGTACTCACTGGGAAATGGATGAGAGGGACTGTCAGAAGCACAGCAAACAGGACAGCTACTTTAACAGTCATGATGACAGTATCATGTGGCAGGTACCTGCTGTAACCCTGTAGCAATTCAGAGTCCACTTTGTCTGAAAGCAAGAAAAATTAAATGCTTGGTTAAACCTTTGAGAACTAAACTAATTAGCAACGCAGATTAAGCTTACATTCTAACTTGTCAACTTGCTTGTGACTAATGCTGAGTGGATGGGGCTACAGCCACACGTCACCTTGGCATTACTGATACAGCAGGACACACAACCCCAAGAAAACTGAAAAATCTTGAGGCAAGTCTCTCTAAAGCCTCTGCCCCAGCCAAAGGCACCTCAAGAGCAGATACAAATATGAGGGAGAAGGTATTAAAAAGATGATGTGACACGAAGCCAAGGATACAGTAAAACTTGTTGTGTGGGTCTGAAACAGTCAATGCTAGATTCTTTTGGTTAGGAAAGAAGCCAGAAGCAAATTAATTTTACTAAATTGGCTGAATTTTTTTTTCCTCTCAGAAACATTATGGAATAAGCAAAGTAAAATTTCATTATTTCAAGGAAAAGCTGCAATTCTGATTTAAAGGGAGAAAGAAAAGTCCAAAACTATGCTAGAGTATGTGCTTTTACTGGCTAGAGTTAGCAGTGTATTGCTGGATGATGTGGGAAGGGTGACTAGCATCAGTTACACTTCTAAAAGATATTTCTTATTTTAAAAAAAGAAGAACAAAACTATGGACAATTGAGACCGATTTTCCCTTATGAGTAGAAAAGTGTAACAGAAGGACACATGTCAGTTTGGATTCTTGCAGCACCCAGAGAGTCACAGAGGACTGTGCTGGCAAGGCACATGACCTGGGCAAATACATGACAAATGATGTCCAAGCACATGACAAATGTCCCAATGTCCCAAGGACAGCTCTGTGCTCTCCAGCAGTAAGAATCCCCTGTGCTGTGCACCACATGCAGATTTAGCTTTGCAAAACCAGCTCCACTGTGGAATTACTACAGTATCCTACACCACGGATACATCCTCATAGACATTATTTCTGCACTATTCAACACAGAAGTGGGCAAAAAGGGATGAATCAGAGATGAATCCTTCACCTTTGACTTTTGCTCTTTTAAGGCAAGAAAATCTCACTAAGTCAACAGCCTAAGTCAGAGCCCTGAAAGTGGTCTGATACCCTTTTTATTTTTCCCAGCCTACTTTGACTCTATGCTTTTTTGGACTTCAGAATGGACCAAAATTTCCACCTAAGTCCAGTCACCATATGAAGTTTCAGTTTCACAGAGAACAACAGAATAAACTGTTTGAACCACAGAAAGAAGAAGCATGTCTTATTTCAAAGAGTGAACTTTTTAAATTCAATTTAAAAGAAAATGTTTTAGATTTTCTTGGACTGGTGTTTTAGGAACAGGGAACAGATTCTCTCTTTTTAAATAAATAACATAATTAAACAAGACAACCAAAAAGTGAAAAAAATGGAGAAAATTAAAAGAGTTTAAAAAAAAAGTTTATACTCAACTAAAAAACTGTAGCCAGAAGTATTCAAAGGTCCAAATGAGGAGTTATTGAATTGGTACTGAAGCACATTGCCACATCAACTCTACAGTAAATGAAAAATGTCTGTAGAATTTGGCAGGGCAAGAGTCATACCTCACCCACTTTTCTGTTTAGTAAAGAAAAAGGTATATTTACTTCATCAACCACCATGTCAACAAGATCTCTAAGAAACGTGTATTTCTTGGTCCAGGTTGTATATCAAACAGACACCATCTTTGGCTCAGGAACAGCATGGAACACAAATTATGGAAGACCAGAAGCATGTACTAGCTAGAAAGACCAGCACAAAGCTTATCCTTTCAATTTTTTCAATTCTTCCTTAGTCTTTTGGCTTTGCCCCCCACTGAAGTCAAGACACAAAAATAGATGGGCATTTTCTCTGATTCAGACCTTCTAATTTTCTTGCTCCTTGTCAATTATTTTTTTTCTGGAGTCTAGTTTGTCTTTACATTACATATAAACAAAGGTATCACGAAGAACCCACTTTGTGCAATCCTTTAAAACAAAGCTTTCCTAAATTGGATGATGCATGGGAAAGCTGTTCTCCCCTTCCAGCAAATTTCTAGTCAAACAGCTAGTGTTAGTTCCAACTAATTGGTAAAAATACAAAAAGAAAACAACCCAAAGAAACCACAAATACTCTGTACCCAAGCTGTATGAGACAGGTAAAACATGCTGCAAACCCTCCTGCCTACCTGCCATTAGGGCTAGCTTGCTGTGGGGCATGTTCCCCTCATACAAGGTAACTTCCTCAGTGCTACTCAGAGACTGCAAATGTGCTGAGACATCACAGGGTTAGTAAGTGATGAAAGTTGCTAGAAGATAGAACCTTAGAACAGACCTTTTAAATTGCTGGACAAGCAGGCTATTATCAGATCTCAATGTTTCTCACAGATAATCATAAAACCATTCCCAGCTTTTAAGTGAAAATATTATACAGTCCAACATGTAGTGGCAATCAATAGTCCAACTGCATAGCATTAGAGAACAGCAACCAACCAAGAGCTACAGCTGAGGGACCAATATCCCCTCCATAGCATCATAGCATTCTAAAGCCCTGGGAAGTTTGGCGACATGACACCCTGAGAAGTCAAGGAGACTGTGAACACTCTGCAGGGTTAGGCATATTCTTAAGTCCTCACAGAAAGAAGACTCCTGAGGATTCAAGGTCATCCATGCACAGACAAACCCAAAGTACTCCAGACAAATGAATAAATTCTTACCCTTCATTTTAAAGTACATTTGAATAATATACTTACCATAAAATGTCAAGTACCCAAACAGAGCAGACATAAAGTAAATTAGGAAACTCAGACCAATTCCTGTGACAGTTACATTCTGCATTCTACTTTTGGATGGACTAAAAACAAACAAACAAACAAACAAACCCCAGAAAATTATTGTTGCTTAATCTGTATTGCAGACTATTAAACACAATACAATCTACATAGCAGCTTGTCTTTCATAACAAAGCATCATCTTAATTTACGGCCACACAGTATTTGCTGAGGTCTGTGCTGTCAGTAATATTTAGGGCTCTTAAAAGTATTATTAATCTGGTAATTAAATGGTACTTTTCATGCAGACAACTACCATTGTCCCCATCTTGCAGGAAATTTAGACATACCAGAGTATTTTTTAAATAAAAATTGTTATTTATACAGGATTATATTCAGAGCCAGGAACAGAATCTGGGTCAAAAAACCCACTGAATCAGATGTGGCCAAATGCAGATTCAGTTACAGCAATAAAAATTAAACACTAATAAGTACCTTAACACATGACCTTTTTTCTCCAGATTGTCCAAGGCCAGGACAATGTACTGACATTGTTGATGGAATCATATTTGCTACTTTTCTCTCCTGTAAGAGAGGAAAAGCCAGTACAGACTAAAACTGTACACTTCCCAAAACCATGAAAACTACTTAGCTTGCACTGTTTGATGGCACTGACTTGAAAATAAATATTACTCAAGATTAATTTAGGGAAAATAGGATATTTTAATATTGTCTGTGTTTTCATACATTACCTTTGGAGCTCACAGTAGATGGGTAAGACTGAGGTATGGCAGAGAAATGAGAAGGCCATAGTTGGTATTGCATAAGCACTCTAAAAGAGAAGAACAACATCTTGTAGATTGTTTGTTATTGCAGATGGTTGGAAAAAAACCGGATTAATTCAGAATTTCGTTCAAGCCTTGGAAGTGAGCAGAAATCATTCCACACTAATGCTTTGAGATGAATCTCCATAACACAGAATGGTGTCTTGGAATCATGCCACCAAAAAAAAAAAAAATGGACCTTTTCAGCTAGTGACTCTTCAAGTGGTGGTCAAGGCTCACTAGTTCGTGATCAGGAGAGGTCATGCTGTCTATAAGCCAAGAAACTGAAAGATTCTTCTTCAGCTATGTTGAGGTGGAGTACTTACCTAAAAAGAGTAGGATTTGCCCCAGAACCAGAGTATCATTAATGAAATTTTCTAGAAACATTTGCTAAATTCTAATATCCATAGCTACAAGTCACTGATTCCTTCATCCTGACTTCATTATTTTCTTATTACTCCTTCACAAAGATGTGGATACAGCATCCAGAAAATATAACATGCTTTGGCATCTGAAGTTTTAAGATAGTTATATAATTAAAGTTGCAACCACACAATTAGTGATACATTATTCCAAACACTTGGAAGAGATGAATCATCCAGTGCATCTTACTTCAACTGCCAAGTGGAATAAGCTGCACTACAACAAACCCTTTTTGCTGACACGATCAGGACCATACTGGTGAAAAATATACCACATTCTATTGATCAAGTTAAAACCAAAAAAGAGGTAGAGATGGGTCCCAGGACTCTTCAAAGCAGAAAAGGCCAGACAAAAGACCAGAAACGCACAGTAGATGTTTTGGGTCAAAGCAAAATTTCTTCTTTGATCTACAGATAACATTTGTCCTGTGTTTGTACTGCCCAAGTTTGGTTTTTTTCCCCTTTATTTTTCTTGGAAGGGTGGGGGTGGATTTTGTTTTTTCAGACAACTGTAGCCAACCCATGTCCCTCCTAAACTTCATAACATCAGAGGCCTATCCCAGATTTATTCTTCCCTTTTTCTCTTCCTCTTCATCCCACAAACAATGTAGTCCTACATGATACTTCCTTTCCAGCAAGCCTTGATGAGTGGTGACATTATTTAAATACCACATTAATTAACAAATACCAGAGCTGGCATCCAATGAAACACACACAATTGCATTAGGCCTGAAGAATTAGCTTCAGGTAAGAAAAAACTAATGTTAGGTCCAAGCAATGTCAGGAACCCTGTTCTACCTCACAAGAAACTGAAAGCGTGAATCCAGTCAAGTAGCACTGACTGCCACCTGAGGGCATTTTAAAGTTGGCTTGATCTGACTGCATAGTGAGGCTGACCACTGCTGCATCTGTTAGACTTTATACTTTGGTCCTATTTGCAAAATGTTTTCATAAATGCTAACTTGGACAGCGAGTCTTCACATAAAGAACGAGTGAGACTGGGTAACACTTGGCAGCAGGTACAGGAAATATTTCAGCAGCCTATAACTAGTTTTACAGAAGAATAGCTTACTCTGGATAGAGTCTAAACCCCAATTCTTTAAAAACCACCACCCCCCTTTAAGTTTCTGCATTGTTAATAGAGATTACCTCTTTTGAAAGATGAAAGAGCTTTGCTTTACAGTCCCCAGTAGAATTTGAAACCTGTAAGACACACATGCAAAAAAATGGCATAATGAAAGAATAAACCCAAACCACAGACATGAAACTTTTTTATAGTTTCTCTGATGATTAAGAAAAGAAGGAATTTAAATTGCAAGTAATTCTGAAAGTGTTAATGTAAAAAAAGCATTACAATTACTAATAAAATTAGAAGAACTTCAAAACAGCACACACTTTACCTGTAAAGTCTCTATGGCACTATTCAGAGGTAGAGGACATGGGATCGACCATTTTTTTATCATAACCTGCAAAGACAAGCATATTTCATGTATGAATGATACCCTGAAAATCAGTTTCAATTGAGATAAACGTCACTCAAATATCAGACTGGGTACACAAAGCAGGGAGCTACACCCATAGGAAATTAACAGGCTTGCCTGATAGGCCACAAGGAGACGTGACAGAAAAGCTTGTCAGTGCCATTTCATACAGCTGCTGACTCTGCACAGCTGGCAGCCTTATGGTGTGCCTGTCTGGAGGTGGTGCACTGAAATGAGCTCTGACATTAACTGAAATACAACCAGCACTCCCCCTTCACTCTCTCTCTGCTCCACACTAACTGCCTCCCATACAGAAGAGCTGCTGTGTTAGCTATCCCAGGCTCTTCCCCAAAGTAGACAAGCCCTTAACAGAGATAGAGCAGAGCCTAGGGCTAATCTTAAAAGGCAGGAACATATGGTTTGGACTAGAAAGCAAAGGAAAAACAATAAATGCAATTATTGTCCTTTCCCTAAGTAGACAAGCCCTTAACAGAGATAGAGCAGAGCCTAGGGCTAATCTTAAAAGGCAGGAACATATGGTTTGGACTAGAAAGCAAAGGAAAAACAATAAATGCAATTATTGTCCCAGAATGTCATTGGGGCTTTAGCTACACCCTGCTGGTTTAGGAACTGCCAAGTAACAGGGCTGAAAATCAAAGGGAAATTAAAATAAGAAATGTTACCTCCTTTTTCAGGAGCCCAGTTTAAAATGATAGTTGCATTGCTCTCCTCACCCTAATTAATTTCCTATTGTAGTTGCCTGGCTTTAGAGGTTATAATTCTTTTGAAGCCTAGAGCAAATCATTAAAAACTTCATTAAAGACTCAGATTCATGAGAAGAATAACATGGAAAAGAGCACTTCTCCTGGCTCAGAGAACTACTTTTTGGTTGCAGCCAAGTGGTGTTTCCCAGAGGATAAGTATTAGAAACTCCCTCTTGTCACCAGTACCAGGAGAAGTGAAAAAAAAAAATGCTACCTCTGGACAAAATATGAGGAAAGGAAACTGTGGGTACCTGCCATGCTGAGTCCATTGTGGCAACAACATGTCTTAAACAGCATGACTAAGAACAACTCACAAGAGGTCAAGGTATGGAACTGGGCAGCAGCTTGCTCACCAGCTGCCTGCAAATGGTGTGAAAAAGGATTATCAATGGAAATCCTCCAGCCATGTTTCTGACACTAAACTGGCACTGCTTTATACCAGCTTTTACCAGCTAAGCTGCCTCCTTGGTGCAACGTCAACTGCAACCTCATCAAACAAAGGGTGTAAGAAGGGACAAGAACATGCTGGTAGGACATTAACAAGTTCAACCAAAGCGTGTGCAAGGCAGGAGGAGGAAAGGATCAAACACTGAAATGTGGCTTGAGCCTGTATCCTACATACACAGGACTCTGCCACATGGGTCACCCCTGCTTCATCTCTTTCATGTGGACTAAGCAGTGAGAAGCTACAAGCTGAGACACATCTCCCCAGGAAGCCCAAGCTTGCTGGCTAGCTGAAGACACTGATGAGGCTAAGCAAGAAGGCAAATAATTTTTCAGGGAGATCTCTGTGTATTTAAAGGCACCCACATAGGGGAAATGAAGGAGAGGCTTTGAAGGCTCCAAAGCAGAAGGCTTTGTGGGAGCTCTGGCTAAGGTTGGAACAGGCTTCCTGAGCGATGGAAAGGGGCATGAAGATACAGGGCAAGCGTTGGAGAAATCAAAGTGTGCCTGGCAGTGACGGGGGCAGGGTTTCCTGCATGCTGAAGAGCAAAGATACATCTAAACATTGCAGAGAGAGGACTAGCCAAGTCAAACCTAAGAAGTTGAAGAACATTTTTCTAAAAATGAAATTAATAATTAATGCAGATTAAGAACAGATTGAAATGGAAACAAAAAGAGACCTTATAAAACACACTAGGTGCCTTTAAAATCTGTAATTGTATTTGCCCATCTGCTTAATAATTCAAATATGTTTGGGTTTCCAGTTGTAGTCTATTCCATATTTCTAATGAGGTCCCCCCAAAAGAAAGAGATTTTTAAATTGGCAGCACAGCCCTGTTAGCTGAGCAATCATGCAGACAGCACAATCTTCCTCTGGAACTTTAAGCCTATTTCATATAAACATTGTCTTCTGAGTATAACAAACATTTGGTTTTAAGTGGAAAAAAAACTAAAGAGAGGTCCTAGTGGAAATAGGGTATTATAAACCCACACCAATTACATTGCTAAAAATAAAGTTAGAGGCTCAAAATGTTCTTATGTCCTCAGTGATGTTGCTTTTTCGTATCCTGTGGAGGGAAAACAGGAATTCCTTTATTTCAGCAGTACTGACAGCACTCAGCCAAGAGAGGCTCCATGTGCATAACATCATGCATTTCATATGGCAGGTGCCCAGTCTGCATCACACTTTGTTCTGGGAACATGAACATGAGTTACAGAAAAATACCATCAGGAATCATTAACACCTTTGCTGAACAAGCTGCCAACAGGGCTGTCTCAAAAAAAAAAAAAAAAAGAAAAATCTGTCTTTGCTCTTCACCAATATACAATACAGCAAGAAGGGAGGCAATACAAAAGAAGTCTAATTATCATATTTAATTTCTTTTCACTTATGATTCGTCAGGAAAGTATCCAACAATCAGAACCAAAAGTGCTCTGGACCTCACAGACTCTGGCTTTGAATTAATAGATAGGGGTATTTGTTCTTCTCCCAGATCAGCTCAACTCAGTGTTTTCATTTTTTTCCAGGTGAGGCCCATATCCAGTACATTAACTTTAAAGGAAAAGGTAGTGAAGCACAGAGAGGAACTAAACGATATGAATTGCCAGAGCCCCACAGCAGAGCACAGAGAACAGAGTATCACAGAATTGTCAGCTGGAAGGGACCTCTAGAGATCATCCAGTCCAATTCCCCTGCTAAAGCAAGATTGCCTAAAGTGAATTACACAGGACTGACTCCAGATGGGTCCTGAATATCTCCAAGGAAGGGGACTCCACAACCTCCTCGGGCAGCCTGTCCCAGGGCTCTGTCACCCTCACCGTAAATAAGTTTTTTGTCGTATTTCAGTGACACTTCCCAAGTTCCAGCTTGTGCCTGTTGCCCCTCGTCCTGTCACTGGGAACTACTGAAAAGAATCTGGCCCCATCCTCCTTGCACCCACCCTTTAGATACTTACAGACATTAACAAGGTCTCCCCTCAGCCTTCTCTTCTCCAGGCTAAAGAGTCCCAGCTCTCTCAGCCTTTCCTCATAAGGGAGATGCTCCAATCCCCTAAATCATCTTTGTTGCCCTCCACTGGGCTGTCTCCAGCAGTTCCCTGTCTCTTGACCTGGGGGGCAGCAGTCTCAAGACCTTTTTTGGTCAGTGCACTCCCTAGCCCACCATGACCAAGACACAAGCTCTCTATTGTACCTCTTTTCTGCAGGCTGTATTCAAACTGTAGCTTGCTGGCCAAAAGCTGAACAGATGGTATGCACTTGAAAAGGCACAGAATTATTGTATATGCAAAAAATAATTGTATTACTTCCATATGACTAACAGAGTTTTCCTCTGGAACAAATTAAAACATATCTGCCAAACAAAAATTAACATTGTGCAAACTAATGCACCATTTCAACAGCACATATCACCCATTTCAAAGCAATTAGATATGAAAAGTAAACCACAGTTAAATGCCTCTGAGTTTCAATGCCTAAAGAAATCAGAGAAAATATTGTGTGAAGGGCATTAGTTTTCTTTCAATATCCATAATGGCTTTTTAAAATGTTGTCCTCAATTAGCTTTACTGTGGCTGTCTTTGTCACTAAACAAGTGCATACAAATTTAACCATTTCATAAGAAATCCAGCAGTCTATGTGCTCCTTCATTTGTACTTTTTACCTATTTTTTTGGTAGAGATACAAAACTAAACCCTAGCTTAAATCATCCCAGCTTGACACGTCTGCAGACAAGTCTTGCTTACACACTTGCCTTTTCTGAGCCCAAAATTGTTTTCAAATGCATCCACCCATTACACCAGCTCTCTTCAGACATGCATACACATTCCCATTGAAATTGAGGGGATGAAATTGTTTTAAAACTCTTCCAATGACCTTCAGCCAAAGGCCCATTTCAGCATTATGGTTAGTGCTTGTTTTTTTTCTCCTTTTTTTTTTTTTTAAGATAAATTTTAGGAGAGAGGTCAAAAGTTAAGGTAATTTATAAATATTACAAATGAATTTCCATTAGCTCTGCAGAGCCTGTGGCTGCTCCTCAATGCTCAGCTTAGGAAGAATACTTCCCAAGGTCCTACAAACACTGCAATTCTCCAGGGATACCCTAGGGAGATGTTTTGACAGCTTTTAAGTTTGGTTTTATCACATGGTTTAGTTCCTAATGGATTGCCTGGGTCTCCTGGCTGGCATGTTTGTTCAACTTGCCTTCAACTCTGTTTATCCCTTTGTAAAACAGGTATTAAATGCAAGTCGGTGCAAGCCAGAATGACAGGGGAGAGGGGGAACATTCTTCCAGGCTCCCAAGTAAGATTCTTGTTTCTTTACCTATATGACAGAGTGCGAGTTGCTTGGCTGTACTACACATGACACATATGCATTAACACACTTTTCCCCTGCAAGAACAAAAATTGTGCAACTTAAAGGCACATTTTCCCTCCTAGATCTGCCTAGCAGGTCTCAGTTTCGGTATTTGGAAACATCTACCTCACAGGGGCCTGGAGAGGGTGAAAGTCAGGGTCAAAAACCCCCATATGGCTCAGACAAAAGAAGTCTTCCT
>NW_009953726.1:2733642-2759002 GCF_000747805.2 Chaetura pelagica
CAGCAGGAAAGACTAATAAGGTCATTGACGTATTAATGAATCTTGTAAAGTGCCTTAATGAAGTTCTAGTTTTCTTTGCCTTTTTTTGAACTCCTGTCATTCCATTATGCATGTAAATTTAATTTATTTAGAGTATATTAAATTTTCTTCTGCAGTACTTGCAGTAAGTAATGGTTAGAAGCTAAGAAAACAGAATTCCATTCCATTACTAGTAGGGAAACAAAAGTCTATGTGCCAGCTCCCTTCACTGCACTGTCAGCAAAACAAAAATATTGTTACATTTACCAGTCCAAAATATAATTATTTTAAATCTTTTCACATGCTTGGAAGTTCATAAACATTTCCATGCCTCAACAAAACAAAAGTAATCTGTCCAAGCAAGTACATACTGAACTTAAGGAAAACTCTACATTTCACATAAAAAGTTAAGGGGGTAGGAGAAGACAATTCCCTTCAAAACAGGCTTATGAAAACATTCAAACAATAAGAAAAAAAAATAAAAATAGATAAGCTGTGCACAGATTTTTAACTTACCACAAGAGCAAAGTACACCATAAAGAAAAATGATAAACTACTTGTGTAGCCAAGAAAGCCTGTAAAATAACAGTAAAAATAAAAGAGAATTTATAAGGAAAGTGATCCTAATGTACAGCTAAAGCTTTACATTTTGTGCATGTTTTCTATTACAGTGCTTGGTATCTGGGGCTTAGGACTCAGAATAACAACATTCCAACTGCCTGTCACAGATCATTTATGTAGTTTTGTAGGGCAGAATTAGAACTGGCTTACCACTAATGGCACGCTGTAAGTAAATGCAGGTCTTTAATGTTCTGCTGTAAAGATTTTATTTTAGTATTGCAGACAAAATACTACTGCAACCCAAGTAATAGGTTAACTAGGCAGGGCTGGAAGGCAGAACACACTGCAACAACTTAAGTAATCCCCACCATCACCAGTCCCCTGCCAGTTAAAATAAATAAATAACCCATTAAGGTTTTAAAGTCTTCAATCGTAATTGCTACTAAAGTAGAATAATATTCGCTTCCCTCCTTTAATTACTCACCAATTTTAGGAAGAAGAGCCAGAGGAAAAACAATGCAGACTGAAGTAATCAGTAGCAGCAGTTTCCCATCAAGGTACCAAGACCTGTTGGAAAAAATCTATTTATGACTGATAAAAAGCTCAAGAGTCTTAAAATATATGTACTACTTCAAAACCATTACCTTAGACAAAATAACTGCTAAGACAAGAAAAATAAATTTCCAGCCTCACATTATTTGCATTAATTTATATTTCTAGTTTCTATATCATGATATAAAATAGAGTTCCCAGATATTGAGGATGCAGAGAAACATCCTGTAACAAACCAGCACTGCAGGCAAAGTTCCATAGGCAAGTACCTCCATGGAGCAGGGGCCTGATATGTGCAAAGCAGCAAAATATGCAAACCCCTGCCTTTATTCAAAGCAATGATCAGAGGGCAAGGTATTTCATTCTCTACAGATTTCCAACAGAAGTACTTGTATGGTCCACTACACGTATCCTGAATTGGATTACACTGAGTTGTATGTTTACACAACGGGATGAAACAGCAACATTCATTCCCACTTAGAGCTGAACTTCCCTTCCAATCTGTTATTCCTACGTGACCTTAGTTCCCTACCATTTCCAAGAAGCTTGAAAGAGAAAGCTAAGATACCTGTTTGGAAATTCAGTTATATTTTCTAACCATGCCAGCTTTCTCTTCCTTTTTTTTTTCTCTCTTCTGCCCAACTTCCCTTACATTTATCATTACAGGGTTCAAATAATAGAAGAAAGCAACAAGTAAATCAGCTTTCAGTTAATCTGAAATTATGTTTGCTGTCCATACGTGATATAAGAAAGAAGAGCGAGAGAGGACTTACTTATCTTTAACTTTGCACAACATGATCACTCATTCTTTGAGCACATTCACAGAAAAATTAAAGGACAGAAGGGATGGAAATTATGCTAATGAAATCAGGTATAATGTTTATACATAAAACTATAGATATAAAAAAAGCATTGTAGAGGCAGCAGATGATGTGACAATGCATTCAAAATCTCTCAAAATATTGAAATCTCATCTCCAAACTGACAAAAGTACAGATGCAGAAGTTGTTAAGAAACAGAAACATCTTGAGGGTGGCTCTCCCTAACTTGGTAATAACCATATCCTGTACTGATAAACATCTTGCACATCAGCCCCTGACTTTACTACCTATAAACACCTTGGCCTTTGACCTTCAAGTTTATTTAGTCCAGGATATGGTTAGCACCTAATAAACAGGCAGTACCTCAAGTTATCATAGGAAAGGACCATAACACCTGTGTTAAAGAAAAATTACTATATGCACATATTAACTACTGTCCTACATTATGGACAACCACTTCTGACACTTGTTTGAAAATGTGTAATATAAATGAACAGAAAAATTTGAGGGCTTCTTCCCCATATCAAAAACCAAAGTAACCCTCATGTGTCAATATCTATATTAAAAATTAATCAAAATACATCATTAGCCTAGTTCTGTTACTGCTACAGTGAAAAAGCAACTTGGCCAAGATCAGCTCCCTGCTGCAGTATTCTTCTTGTAGCATTGAGCATTCACAGAATTTTATTTTTTTCCTGGTATGCTGGATATCCATCCTAGGGTGAACAGTGTTACCAGCAAGCAAAGGTATAATGAATACTGCATTATATGTAAGGTCAGCTAAAATGCCTCTGATGTGTACATGTGGGACCTCTTTATTAAGTCTCCTGGTTCTAAGCATGTGGCAAATCCACAGTTGCCATCATAGCTCCCTAGCTCAGAAGGACAGAGGAAAAAAAATTTTGGTTACTTTATGGTAAATGAAAAAACATTAGTGGAGGAGGGGGAAAAAGGAGAGGGCAAAACTGCAACAAGATGGTGTGCAGAAGAAAAAAACAACCAACTGTTAACAGCTTAATTTTGGAGTATCAATTATTTTATTTTAAAAAGTGGGACCATTTGCTGGTTATCAAAAAATGTGTCTGTCTTTTCCTCAAAGTACTGTTGTAGAAATGCACTGATTTTCCAAAGGCAGAATAAATGTTTTGATATTGCCTTTAAAATCAGTTTGATCTGCAAATGTAATCCCATATGACAAAAGTGTTCCAAATGTGAACTGTGGAATATAAATCCCTGACTCTACTGAAAACTCTTTGGCATGCAGATGTTCCTCCTCCCTCCCCCACATTTTAACTAAAAGCAGACATTTATAAATTGCAGTAATTTCATTCCTGAATGCAACAGGACAACAAATTCACATGTTCTATATTAGGATCTTACTCTCAGTCCATATCAATTATATAACACATAAGCTAGACAACTTAATTGCAACAATCATATCATCCTGACAGGGTCATTAAATGTTAACAGAGGGCTCACAAATTACAACTTTTTAAACACAATCCTTATTTGAAATTATGTTTGTGTCATCAAAACTATGTGGAATTCTTATTATACAGACAGACTGAAACAACTCACAATTAACAAGTGCTCATAACGTATGTTTTTGGTTTTTAATAAAGACATGAACATATTGCACACTGGCTTAGAGCCTTTCAAACACACACACACACCTGTTAACCTTTATCTATAAAAGTAATTCAAGGGGTAGAACATTCTTTAAATGGCTTTCCCAAAAGTATGCTTTGCAATGCTATATGCATATAAAATATTTTTCACAGATAGTTTAACTGACACTTTTGATACAGTTGAAGATAAATTCAGCTCCCAAGTGCAACTGTATCAGGTGGTTTAATGACTTAAAAAAAAAAAAAGCTCAAACAGTTATGCAGCCACATCTGGAAACAAGTGGTCTAGTTAAAATAGTTCACTCAAACTAGTCGATATTTATGGCCTTTGCATAAATCAGTTGCTACTAAGGGTTCATATCTGATTAACTAGTTCTGTTGAACAATTTCCCACAATTTAAAACGTGTTAGTAAAAAAAAACCATGCTTAACATCTGCAAAGAAATCACAGAATCACAGAATCTTAGGAGTTGGAAGGGACCTTGAAAGATCATGTAGCACAACCCCCTGACAGAGCAGGATCATCTAGAGCACATCACACAAATACACAAAAAGGATTATCACCTGCCATGGCAATTAAGATGGCAAAAGATATGAAATACAGATGTGGGCATACAGAGACGGCCAGCTTTCTGCATGCACCTGGAATACTTCTTGACCACTGCATTTGAAACATTTGCTTGGGCAAAGAACAGAGGAGTCAAATTGTGTCAAATAAACCTGAATCAGCAGAACTCCCAGTAACAGAGACAGAAACAGTATGAGACACGGACTGACAGCTTACCACTTGAGCTGTGCTTTCTACTCCTGTGGATAACTTCAGCTCTTTCAAAATGCAAAATTCAACTTTGTTCCCACATCAAACTGTAACTTCAACTAAAAAGGATAGGTGGTGGCACTGCTGACAGTGCACTGAGAACTACCATGGCTCAGATGATTTGTAATTATCAATTCAACTTCTGTAATCTGTCTGCATGTTCTGCACTAGGACCCTGATAAGCACTGAAAGCTGCTGAGAGTGTTATCAAATAGGCAGTTCCATAAAAAAAGCTGTTTACACTGCCTTTTTTAGACAGAACAATCCTTTTAGCATGCATGCAGGACTTCCAGATTCTTCTACCTGTTGCAAGTCTGCACAAGCTGTTTGTTTAAAAGCATATCTCTGTTGGGAAAAGTCACTTTGCAGAGCTGATGTAAAATTAAAAGCAGCAGTAAGTGATGTCATATGCTAAATTTGAGGACAACCTGTAAGGCACATGCAGCAGATAAAGTGGCAGGCTCAATACCACTGTCTATGAAGAGCAAAGTTAAAAGTATGATCTTAAAGGAGAAGGTGAGTGCACCCAGATGAAAAGCTGATGACTACCCCAGCTGGAAGAGATACATCAGCAGACTAAAAATGACATACATAAATAAAACATAATAGTTTTAAAACAATGGAAAAAAGCCCCTTACTGAAAACATTATTGCAAGGACCAGGAGGGCAGAAAGACACAAAGCAAGATTACCACCACACTTCATTTCTCAAAATGTTTGTTATAAAATGGAAAAGTTATAAATGACAAAATATGAACTAAAGTACCTTTTAAAAAACTGATTTCAAACTTAAAATTCACCCACAACATTCAGGAATAATACAACATCAGACAGCCTTGAGACAATTCCACCACCAGTTCAATCCAGAGAAATTTTGAGCTCAAAACATCTCAAAACCAGCCGTTTGGAAAAACAGTTGTAACACAATCTAAGATACAGGGTTATTCACAGCAGCCCTGGAACAACTGGAACAAGATCTTTCAGTGCTGAAGCTACGATGTTTGTCTTAGCACATGCACAGATTTCTTGCAGCGGTTCTGGTAGAAATCAGAGGGGGACAGTCCTTGCATACAGCTTTATAGCTCAATTGCAAATAATAATTTCTTTACAGGGAGCCAAGTTAAGGAATTATAAACCAAGTCTGGAAACCTGGCATTCTTCCCAAGACAAGTCCAATTACTGGAGCAAGACAACAAAATATTTAAATTTAAATGTCTGCCAGTTTTTGTACTGTGGTTTTGAAATATGTGAGTGATAACATGACAGCAGCTTAAATCTTTCTCCTCCTCTCCCTCCTGCTTCCCCTGTTAAGTTTTTACAGAAGGGAGATTTCTGTAGATGGAGTTTTGCCACTGACTTTAAGGTCCTCTGATGGGAAATTGCTATGAGGAAAGAAGGACTCACGCTCTGTGCGTCTGCGCTGCAGAAGGTTTGCACATGCCAAATACATTTCATATCCCAAGAACTCCTGTAAATAACTAATTTTTTTAGCATTTGAGATCAGAGGGAAGTGTCAGTACTCATCTCCTTCAGCACTCCTGAACCACTTTCTTCTTCCAGACAAGGACAGACCGTATGAAGCATTTTTCCTTACCCACTCTCGTCTCCACTTAAGAACCCCGCAACAGCACCAGGAAGCTCAGACTTGACAATTAAAAGATAAGATGACATAGCTGCAAATAAAAGCAGAACAGATTTAGTAGAAAAATACCAATAACTCTGATTGTAACAATGAGCATGACTTAACCAGAGTGGTTACAATTGGAATGTATCAGCTATATATTAGACACCATGGCACCAGAATCAGAATTTATTTTCTCTTGTACTTCCTTTAAAAATAGCTGCCAATCCCTGAGTATTGTCCTGATGTTAGCTAATGCCTCTAGAGTGACTGTTAGGATGTGAGTCTTGAAACCAGGAATACACAATCCAAAGGACTAAAAGGCAAAGCAATATAAAATATAGATCTGACCTTTTACCTGGGAATGCAGACCTACAGGCTAGAGACAGACTACAAGGCTGCAGCACCTCTTCCCCTTTACTCTTCATAAGACATTGTTAATGACAAGAATAAATAAGATTTGTTTCTATTAATACACTAGGCTTTTTTAAAGACTCGGTCTTTACTGCTGTTCAATTGCTGTCGTACTTAATAAACGCATGACAGAAATTTAAAGATAAGAATAGGACTTGAAAGGTTCTTTAGATACTGCATGGTTTGGTGTTTGCAGGTAAGAGGATTACCAGTGACAGATCTCCACTTCTCATACTAAACCCACTACCAAGGAAATCCCAACAACAGAAAGAACAGAACTATCCAGGAACTGCAAATTGGAAGATAAATTGTTAAGTTTCTCTTCTAGGAGTGTTGACTTGAAATCAAGTGCTTATAATTCTACTCAGAAAAAAGCAATGATGCCTGCACATAAATCCAAAAGCTACTTAATTGTATGACTTCTCTCCTTTACTATAGGAAATTATCAAAGGTGTAAGTAAGAGGGGTTTTTCTAATTACAACTTCTAACCTAATACCTTCACATACTGTTCATATAACTTTTTTCTTTTACATGAGCAGCAAGTATTTATCTGCACCAAAAACCAGCAGAAAACTGCTCAGAAAAATCAAGCTTTACAAACAGCTTCAACTAGTTTCACTTAGGCTTTGTTATTAATTTCCACCCTTTGCCAGCATATAATTCTAGCAACGTGCCAACAAAAGTTTAGTTACATTTAAATCTTGACAAAAAATTCATCTGTTGTGTTTAAGTTTTACTGGTTCTAGATTTATTAGTTCTTTAGAATTTTGCTGTGGTTTATTTATTAATACTTTAAAATTAAAGCACAGTTTTTTAAAAGGTTAACCAGCAAACCTCTGCAAGCTGATTTCTTAATAAGTTAGCTGTGTTGTTTTGTTTTTTTTACAAGGAATGTTTTGAACCTTAAAAAACGTGTGGGCTCCAACACTACTGTACTACAGCAGTTAATGTTAAATTCTGAAGAAAGGGAATGTGGTCTCTATAAAGAAAGAGAACTGTATTAATACCAAGTGACATCTACCTACCGCAAGGTTAAATTAAAACCATTTGCTAAATCACTAAATAAAGAAACATTCACTTCATAATTAAAAGCCCGGGTTCTCCCAGGATTCAAGTATATTTCCTGTTGACATGTAGCTGTTGATTGTGCCTGGTGAGGCATTTATCTGCTGTCCTGATTTTACTCTCCTTTTTTGCATAGAACAGAATGTAATGAGAGATGACACAGATCCTTACAGCATGCATGTATCTAAGTCACCAAAATCTGTAAAGAAATACAGTTTCTCACACTAAGCTACAGGCAGATCTGTATTTCACCCTAAGCAAAGACAGATTTTTCAAAAATTTAATTGGGAGAGGCAGGAAGGAATATTCTTCTAAATTATAATTCTATTTAATTTATCTATTAACTGTCTTTCTTACTTTATACCATCCTTTCTACACAAGCAAGTCAGCATTTTCATGTATTTAGATCCTTCAGAAAGACTTCAAAATTAGCTCTTTTGCAGCCTCGGCTACAGAAAGCTTCAAATTAATTTCAGATCAGATTTCCTCCTAATCCGCAATCTGTCACTCTTCCCTCGCATTCCTGTTAGCCTCTGGCTAATCATTTTATCACTTATCCTTTGTTGTGCGCTTACTCTTTGTTTTTAAAAGCGGGGTCCGATTTCACTGAATTCCACTCCTAAGTAGGGAACCAATCACGCACCAAGAAACTTGCACATGTAAACGTTTGTGTGCATCTTTCTTCCTTTCTCTGGGCATATGGGAAACAATCTCACACAGCAGAATTTTTTTTGTTGTCGTTGCCAGTTTATATTCTCTTGTTAGTTCCAGAAGATGAAGAAAATAAATAATAATTCGGTCGATAACCTGATGCTTAGATAAGATTATGAATCTCAGACATAAACCTGAGCAGGATGGCCACACTGAATAGTTTTAAAAGTCAAATTCTGCTTTTTCTTCACCTAGAAACACAGCTGTAATTCTCCTCACAAGCAGCAGCTCCTTGTAGCTTTACTCAGCATGAAAAAGACACTAACCACTGTGTGTGTCTATCTCTCTGAAATGCACTACAAAGGCAGCAAAAGAACACTGTTTTTTAAAGCTGAAACCAAAACAGCCAAGCCTTTTGAAAAAGGGCACAGCAAGATGAAAAAGTTACCACAAGTAGGAGCAAAGTGCATGAGGCACGACAGACAAGAAGTCATGTATCCTTTGCTCCAAATAAGAAATTTCACTTAACTTCCCTGACACCCACCTCAGCAGAGGCCATGTCAAGTTATATAGAAAAAATGAAACGTCAGTTATCCTTGGCAGTCATAATGTGTAACGGAAGGAAGAGATTACAGAGTCACAAGGCTGAACTGTGACACAAGTGAACACAACAAAAAGAACACCTCGTGCTTTGGTTTATCCCACTTCCCAAGTACTGACTTCCTCTCTCATTTTGAAAATAATTTCCAGGTTTTAATAGCTAACTTTCAAGGCGCTTTTGTATAGCATACAAAAATTAAAATAAACACACATCCATCTTTTAAAGTGTGTAAAAAAATAATATTAGCAGATGTCAGAAGCAACATTCCCTTCAGGATTCGCCCCCCTTGCACGCACTCAGTATGAGAGCAGAAGGCACTGCTCTTGCAACCCAGTCTCGGCCCCTAAATTAAAAAAGAATGTTATGTTTTCTTCATGTCACCTTTTCTTTGCAACATGAGACCTCTATCTTTGGCACTGAATGAGGCAGCTTTCCTGCAGAACGAGTGGTGTAACATGACATAATTTGAGGCTTCTGCAAGATGCAGAAGCAAGAAGTGCTGAGCTACAACTACACAAGCAGCTTCCGTATCATTGCTTCCTGATTTTTAGGTCCTAAATTTGCATCTATGATGTTATTTTTAAGTAATTTTCAGTATGCATCAAGAGCTACTTGATGGAAAACTAAGCAGGTTTGAACTTTTCAATAGGCCTTGACACAGAAATGCCATAAAACAGTATTCAGCAGAAATTAACATTGTATTACTACCATATTATTCAACAGGCTTACCACTGTCTTGAAAGCAGCAAGAAATTACATTCTTTAAATACGTATCATTTGCCAAGTCTTAAAACTTGGCTCTTTGACTGAAAAAAAAGTCTGTAAAATATAAAATAGGGTACTTGCTTTACACTTTCATTATTATAACCTGTAGTGCCACCATGATATATGACTCTCTATAAATATACATACCATGCATACATGATTCAGAATGTCCTTATTGTGCTACAATATCGTGTAACATTGAGCATAAGTGCTCCGACCTGATAAAACATTAGTGGCTGTAGAACAGGGAGGCCAAGGTTATGTTTTGTTTTGTTTTTTAAACAGGCTCCAAAACACCTCTTCTGAGGTAGCCCAACCTTAAAATCAAATATGTGAGTTGCTTTTTGGGTACCAGAAAAAGAAGTATAACTTTTCCGTATTATCCTACCCAAAAAAGATCAACTGCTGAAGTCTAGTGCAATGATGCAAGAGAACACGCACATTAAATTTATGTGTAAATATATAATGTATTCCTTCCTTAGAACTTGGCTGGTGATAAATCCCTTCAAATCATTTAACTGAAGGGACTGAATTTAACTCTTCCAGTTAGTTTTTCCTCAGCTACCAACGTAGCTGATCATATTAACGTGCTGTAAAGGTGTCTTACGTTATTAAACACTGTGCAAAAACAGAATGAAGCTGCCCTCCAAACTTGATGCAGAAGACAGGGGCTGGGGAAAAACAGACTGTATCAACACAGGCACACTGGCTGTTCAGCTCTTGTTAAAAAAAGAGGGGTGCTGATTTGGGAGTCAGGACAAGCAGACAGCAAGCTTGGGGGAATGCCAAGTGAGACAAGAGATTCCTCACGAATGCCTATAGATAATTAAGTGAAAATATATCTAACTCTCATCCTCTAAAGAGTTCAGTCAGCAAGATCCCTATTTTTTCCCCCAAATACTGAACAGCTTAGAAACTGAAAGACAGAAATGGCAGAATAAACACACTCCAGCCCAATGGAGCTGGATCTTTCACAGCAACTGCATGTGGCAAACCCCCTTGGGCTTGTGTCTCCCTTTGCTGCTATGAAGGTTGTTTAAAATGGAATCTGTCCTAATCCAAGCAACGTGACAACATTAAAAAGGAAAGCAGGGAAGGGTTTCAAGAAAGAAAGTGAAACTAGCTAAGATTTTGGGCAAGCTCCCATTTTTCCTTGCAAAGAATTAGAATGAAATAGCAAGATAGGAAGTACTTCAGGACTGCATTGAGCTCCTTGTAAGCAATCCTGTGGAAACATCAGGAATGATGCATGGATGCCACTGAAAAACCAGCAACTGTTTCAGCTCTCACATCATATGGCCTTGAGAGCATGCTCTTTTGTTTTCATTTTGCAATGAATCCTCACATATTTGATTGTAAGAAATTTCCCAATTACGGGATGTATTGTTTTTAGTATTTCCTCCTAGTGAAAGCTCCAAAACCAAAGGAATTTGTTGGAATCATTTGTTTGTTTTTAAGTACTGATGTAGAATTGAGTGAGTGAAAGGAGATGGAATGTTTGTTCATAGGGAGAAGTTCCGAGAACAGAAAGAGGTTGTCGAGTTCTTTGCCTAATGTTCACATTATGGAGACTCATCTTGATGAACTTCCACTCCCTGGCTTCCCTTTTAACTTTCTTTACCTAAATTACTCTGGAACTTACCCTATGGCAAGCTTAAAAAAAAACCAAAAACCAAACAAAAAACCTTCTTATTCCACAGGGAACGTGTAGGCAGCAGATTTATTTTGGTAAAACTCCATTAATTTAATTGGATTCTACAGTTATGCTAATAACACTGAAATATTATCTACAGAGCTCACCATACATTCCAGTCTAAAGTATAGCTGCAGGTTGGGATTTTTGTTGGGCATTTTTCTCTAAAGCCGGCTAAATATTCTTTACAGTATCAAAACTTCCCACAACCATTTGCTGCAATAAGAAAACTCAGGAGCCTGGGTCATCAATTGTTCAATTAGCACAGAAGCTGACAAACCTGCCCTTAATTAAGGCAGTTCTGCACTGGGAATCCTCACTTTGAATCAGTAAAGATAATTAGGCTTTCGGGTCAAAAAGCAAACAGCACTGTGAAAACAAACATTCAAGTTTGTTTTAAAACATTAGGTTTTCCATACTTAAAGGAAGCTCAGAAATTTCTCAAGGTATTAACGATGAAGGTCTCAGCACACAAGAAGCTGTATTTTATTATTCCGTGACTCGTGCCACTAATTTATTTTCCAAGTTTGTAGAGTGTTGTGCTCTGATAACAAAAAGGAAGATATTCCCACCCACCCCCATTTATATTTGAGACAAATTTTGTAAAAACTTTAAGAAAAACTGAAATTTCAGAATGGATGAACTCGGGAGGGGGCGGGGGGGATAAATATGTGCAAAACAAAAATGCACACAGAAAGCACGCAGATTCCGAAGTTAAATACTGCACTGTCTACCTCACAGAAAAAGGGAAGTAAGGCAGGAAAAAGGGGAAATAAAGCAGAAAAAGGTGTGTGTGGAACAAGGCTCCAGGCGGGGCCGGCAGGGGGCGCTGAGGGCCCGCGGGCCCCCCATCCCACGCTCTCCCTCCCGGCTCCAGCCCCAGGGACCTGCACCTCTTGGGTTGTTGCTCCGGGGAGCTGGGAAAACACCAACTACCCGAAAGCAAACGCATGTGTGACACGTATTACAGTCATAGCCGGGTTCCTGTGCATTGTCCATCACGTTGGCTGTATTAACAGGCCATAAAATCCAGCTAAAGGGCTGAATCTCCTGTCACAACTAATCCTGTAACTTCTATTTATTGCACGGCGTTCAGGCAGGCCCGAGGATAAACAGTGCTCCAGGGAGAGGGAACAATCTTTTTTTCCTCATGACTTACTCTTACAAAGAAGGAAAACACGTACCTTTGAGGACATGTTAACTGCAGAATATTGAAACAGAACCCACAGGCACCGGCTACAGAAACTATACTTAATTAAACTGTATTTATATTAGAAGGCAAATAATTCTTTGTAAAATTAAGGTCTGGAAAGCTCAGCGCTGAACAGCAATGGTCATGGTCATTTGGGCACAAGCCAGGACGGGCTCGTTACCCAGATGGATCCTCGGCACCAGAACTCCCCCGTGTACCTCAGCCTATCGAAGGAAATAGGAAAAAAAAATAAAAGCCTGCTGGAAAGAACACTCAGGCAGACCACCTAAGCTCCACGGCTGTACTGCAGGTCCTACTGCTGCACTGAACCCCACTGCTAATAAATTTCAAACCGTTAACCCCGCGCTCGGCAGGTCCCGCGTGTCGCAGGCACCGGGAGCAGCGAGGACCTGCAGCTGATACCAGCCCGCAGCAGAACGCTCTGCACCTCCCCACGTCTCCTGCTGGACCTCAGTGCTGAAGATTTGTTAGTGTTGGCAACAGGCGGGGAGCTGCTCTTGTGCAATACCTTATTGTGCTTGTCTCCATTTTTCCACCAGGCTTGCTAAAATAATTCCTTGTCTAGCTTCATTACATACGCTTTCAAATTCCTACTTATTTTCTCTCAAGCACGGCAGCTCTGGGCTGTCCCCCTTTTCAGCCGCATCTGCAGGGGTAGAAATTCCTGTCTTCCTTCACCCCTTTGGGAAACATCTAGGAAGCTCAAAGAACTTCCCTGGCAGGAGAGGGGGAAGGGCTGCGTGCCGCCGAGCCAGGGCTTTGGCCCACTGTGCCTCATCCATCACTTCCTAGAAGCACAAGGCTATTAAAACAATAGCAGGGACTCCATCCAACTCCCGTTGCTCCTGGGAAGGATTACATAAAGAGCCAGCAGACCCATGTAACACGTCGTTTTCCGTGGCAGCCTCCCTTGCTCCTTCGGCACCTCCAGCTGCGCAACTTCCCCCAGGGCCCTCCCTCACCTTGGAGGACACACGACAAGGTCTGAAATCCTTCAAGATCTTCTCCTGCGTGGCAGGCATGAAACGGACGTTTGGAAGACCACCTCACTTACAGGCCTGGGGTGAACGGAAAGGCTCGGGGAGGGGGAGTGGATGAACAAAGTAATGACCTGGCAGCATGGAATCTGATTGCTTCCTTTCTAATGTCCACTTTGTAACCTCACAGACACACTAACCAACTCTGTCAAGAAGAAGACACTTGCCATGTAACTGATCGCTAGTTATTTAAATAGCTCCTGGACTGGCTGAAAACACTGACAAACAGCTATATAAAAACAAGCCGTTCTGGCCAACCCATTCAACCTCTTTGTTTCACTTTAACAAATACCTACATTGCAAGAATAAGTAGATACATATTGACAGAAGGAAAGCTAGGCAAACATTCTCAGTTTAATCACTCTAAACTAAGAATTTGTATACATTCTATAAATCTGTAAGTCATAGTATTTAAGATTACCTTAATTTACATTTGAGTAGTGCAAAGTTAACATCATCATGATGCATCCACAGTTAATCCTTTGTAATTACATGGATTTTGGTATTTGATTTGTGTTACTTGGATTAACATAACGCAAAGTGTTCCAAGAGACAGCTAAAAATCTGCAGGAAAGCTGAGTACTCACATTAAAGATACGTTAAAATTCCAGGCAATGTATTTGAAATCTTTTTGTAACTTTTCAATTTCCAAATTTGATTAACCAGTGCCTTGCTGTAGCTGTACAAAAATCCTCTGATTTTCTTTGGGTATCCTGCTAGTAGGAAAATCAATTCCCCTATCTGTAGAAATCCATAAGCATATACCCTTAGGACGTCTAAATCAAATTTGCAGCCTAGGCTTTCTTTTTAGAAAAGCATGATGACAAATTAGAAAGCATAACTATATTAAAAGTATTACTAAAAACCTCTCTCTACCACAAACAAATGTAAATCACTTCTGCACTCAAATTATTTTTAGAAATGATGAGACCAAACTTTTTAAAAGCCCAGACAAGATGCTGACAGTGACAATAACCCTAGTAAAGCTGCTTATTTTAATCACAAACCGTCATTCATTATCTCATGCTCTCCAATCACTTTTGAAATCAGATACCGGATGATGCAACGTGCCCAGGTCTGATGATGGAGGAGGTAAGAGAAAACAATTTTATTTTTAGCCTTACTCTGAAATTAGAGACGTTGACAGAGTCTGGATGTCTGCCTAACAGGCACAAGTGCTGCTGGTTCCTTCAAAGGGACAGAAGAACAAAAAGAGGGGAACACCTACCAAAGGGCACTAAGGGGAGTGGGTTCATTTTGCACTTAATTCCAACCTGGCTCCTGTTCAGGACAAAATACACAGTTTCACCACTCCCATAAAAAATCTGCATAAGGACCCAAAAGACAAGAAAATTTCTTTCTACGCACTTCTTCAAGTCAGAGCTCAGTGAGATGAGAGGTGAAGAGAACTCTCCATAATTATTTTTTTTTGTTTTATGAGCCTGTTAGCCAGCAGTAGAGTTATCTTCAAAGACAATTCCTGACAGTGCTGCTCTGCTGACTTGGACTGCAGCATCCCGAGACTCTGGCAGGGGCAGTTGTTCAGGAGAGAAATCCAAATACTATACAGAAGCTGCGACAGCTCTGTGCAATGATAGCACAACACATCTTCTGTATGGGAGAAGGTGCCAAGGAGGCCTAACTTGCAACCTGTGTTTCCATAGTGGATCACCCTTCCTCACAGACTGGGGCATGTGTTGGTGCCACTAACCCTGACTCAGAGGAGAGATGTCAGCTTTCCCTGTTTGAAACTACATGATCTTTGCAAGCAAACATACCAGATGTGTGAACTACTACCATTCTCTCACATGAAAGATATTGTCTTTGGAACCAGAAGAACCAAAACAGCTTTGAAAGCTTCCATCAAAATGAGGTCACTAAAAAACATTTAAAAGAAGAGTTTCGACTTGCAAATACCTACTTTTTAATGAGCTAAACGGAAAACCAATGGTTGGCAAACGAGGCCTGACTTGTTGGCAGAGAAGTCCACTGCAGAAGACAGAATAACTAGTTTGATAATATCCAGCACTAGTTTGGGGTTCTAGAGTTACTGAGCTGAATTTTATTAAAAATGACACAGAGAAGGTTATGAACTGCTATGAGGAAGAAATGAGAGTCATATTTCCTTTGACCACAGAGTCCTGTACACGATCCCAGTCTCCAGAACCTGTACTATGTATCCCTCCTTCTGTACTACTGTTTATTCAGAGGTCCACTCAAAAGGGAAAGGAAATTAAAAAAACCCTGTTCATTGCTACAGAACATTCTCTAAAATCTGTGTGAATAAATAATCCTTGATCTTGGAATTAATACATTCATTCCTGCCTGAAATTAACGTTTGGGCTTTGTAGTATTTTCTTTTTATTATTGCAGCTTTTAATATAACAAAATATTCTAGTTTTATCATTAAAGCAGTTACTTGGTCTAGTTCTAGGTCTCTACATAGTGACAAAACCCAGCAATCAGTGAATTGTCTAGACTCGATAGGTAATCCTAAAGAAAAAAATAACCAGCACTGGAATGCTGTTTCCTTCTATGTTTGTGAACTTGTGTATCTTCTTGAGAGCAGGGGATTGAGATGAGGGAGCTTTCACACAATTGCCTCACTCCTCAAAGTATCCAAACCACTTATGGTCAAAAAAATGTAAAATTGTTCTGTTAAACACTGTACTTTCAGACAACTAATTTCTAAGGACATGACTACTTCATAACTGCCAAATATGTGAACATACCTGAGTAGGAGTCTAAATGCTTAGATTATTATTTTAATAAAACAACACTAGCTGTCTTTGTATTATGTCATGCACCAAGGAAGATAAAATAAGAATATAACTGGACAGCCCAGCATATGACAGCACATATTATCAGCCCACAATGAAAGTCAGAAAATAAACAACCCTCTTAAAAATAAAATAATAAAATGATACTGAACTACAACAAAAATCCTACCATTAATAAAGAACATATGAAACTTCATGGCTAAGTAAGTACTCAGTTGTTACACAAATCACTAAAATGCATAAGCAAGTTCCAACAGCAAAAGACAAAACACATGATGTGATAAAATGTAGCTACCAGATCTAAATGTATGGTACAGCCTAGAGGAGATGCTTCCTCAGGCCCTCCCAGTTAGCAAGGCCAGCTATAATGAATGTGCTCCACATCCAGCCATGCAGTACCCCAACCCCTCGTATGTCCCCCCTGACTACAGCACTTCTGCTTAGCATGATCACATAAGGCTTTTCTGAAAGTTTTCTGTCCTTTTAATTGGTCTCTTTAGAACACTTGCATTTATTATTGCCTTTGGTGTTTGTGGAGCTTTGTAGACTGCAGAGGTTATACTGCATTCAGTTAATAATGAGCACATGAAGTTTCTTACCTCCAATATTCTGGATAATTATTGTAATTGCAACAAGGACCTATAAAAAAGAATTGATTTCTTTAAAAAGGGCAAGGATAACTAAAATCATATGTCTACAGCAGTCATAAAACACACATGTAGTATCTTAAACAGACCAGATGTAGAAGTGATAACTAATATTGAAAGGAAGGGCATCTTCTCTTTACTGAAGACTTTAACACATGGAAACCAATGCAATCTAAAATGATTACAAAGACCAAAAAATCTCCCTGGACATACTGAAATGACAAAACCAGAGAAGTTACAGAGTGAAGCCTGTTCTGCAGAAGATGAAGTTTTTAAATCACTGAAAAAGGGTAAGTGCATTCTAACTGATATCAGGCAAGTACCAATTAAAGCAATAATTCACCTCTGAAAAGACAGACAGCAAAGATTTGTACAAGCTATTTCCTCACCCCAAAACCCTGAATATTTTTAACTGTCATGAATGCCACTATTCTTTTAAATGTGAACTAGATAGATTTTTCTTTAGCAATTGTGATTATTCATACTGGACTAATACAGAAGCAGAAATTATCACAAGAATATTAAAATATTTGTCTGAATCCAAAGAATTAACATCCAACTGAAAAAAAAAACCTAAAAGTGTCTAATATTTTCCCAGAGTTTTCAGTTGAATTCTAAAATAGATCATCTAGTACAGTTTTTCTTTCTAATCAGTGCTCTTCTTGATGTAGCAGGATCATCCCACATGAGTGCTGCCATTAAGTCAACTTGGGAAAAAAAAATTAAGGCACAAAAAGAAAATCCAATCTGTACTTTTAAATAAAATCTGAAAACAGAGTTGCCATTTTTCCAATTGATCAGCTAGAAAATCAAATCATATTTTAAACAAATTCAAAGTTAGCTCAAAAGTCACCAGGGGAAGGGAGCTGGGGGGGGAAATAAAAAGCAAAAAGGGTGGTATCTTGGAATTAGTCATAGAAGGAAACAAACGCTTCGTGTCTTTGGAAAAGGAGAATCAGAAATCTTCCAATAGCAGAAAATCTCCATTCTCACAGATCTCAAGAGAATATTTTTAACAGAAAACCATCATGAGATAACTGCTCAACAAGTAGAGCAGTTAACCAGTAAGTTTACTATCAGCCTCAGACAAGCCGCTCAAGCCAGGTCTACAGCGCTCGGTCTATACTACGAGCGCGGGACTCGAGTGAGGAAAGAGTAAGAACTACTTCAAAGAAAAAAAGAATTAAGCCACCTGTGCCTGGCTAAGGTGAGGAGAATTCAGGGACAGGAGTAGATTTCAGAATGCTTGTGTTAAATTAGTGAAGTCTAAAAAAAAAAATCAACAAGAGCAATTAAAAATCAATTAATTCAGGAAGCAGACCTCGAGTATATGACTTAAAGAGTTATTAGACTGCAAGCAGAGAAATAGTCAGTGAGCATGAATCCCCCACAGAAACAGCAAATCTTCTTTTGGGACATAGTACCAGCCATGCTCTATCTAAAAGATAGGTAATACTGCCAAGTTCTCAGCCAGCTCACTGTGCTCCATTTTGCAGGCAAGTTTTAAGAAAGGTGAGAGAAAGATGAAGTGTTCCACAAAATGTCCGTTCATCAGGAAAGCTTGGTAAACTTAATTATTAATTGAAACAACAGCTTCCCAACCTAGAAATACTCTAGTGCTCTCCAATCAAAACTGAAAACATAGGAACAGATTATTTTTATCACAAACTATTTAAACTGAAAATTATTTAAAAGTACATTAGGGAGAATTTAAAAAAATTACTGATGTTGACTACATAGTGCAGCTGTGAAATCTTCTTCATTTAAGCTTTTAAATAACAGATCAGACAAACATCTGCCAAGAATACTTATGTATGTTTAGCCCTGCTTCACAGCAAAGGCAGGTTAAGTCCCATTTTAATATCTCCTTAAGTTCTACATTTCTAGGACTTGTGTGTCTAACAGCTTGTGCTTAATGTGCACAGAACAGCTTCAGTAAAAAAAAAGAGGTTTATTTCATACCTTGCTAATATTAAGGTTTTTCATCTATTGAGGTAGATCCCATCTTAACTTTGATCGATAAGTATTGATCCTCACAGATTACACTCCTATCTGCTTATTAATGCTAATGGAAGTCTTGCAAACACCTAATAGCTCAGATGTAATTCTCAGTTACATTAACACAGAAGTAATTAGACTCTAGTCTGTTAAGCAGTACTGATTTTCAAAAAAATTCAGTGTTTCAATAAACCACGAAAACCCCACTCCTGTGTAGTAAAATCTGCTTTTAGCATCATGTTAGTGAAGCACAGAGTATAGAAGCCTTATTATTAAATGTGCAGTATTCACCAGTAGAATTTCCTGCGCACTAGGTATTACTGGCAATATTATTATTATTAGGAAAAACAGGTTCAGTGCACACTACTAAAAAGGCATTGATTCCTGTTATACCAAAAATTGTTAGTTTGCTGGTGGGCTTTTTTTGAAAAAAATAAGATAAAACAATTAATTAAGACACAGTCATCTGAAAAGTGTACTAAACGAAAGAAATTAACATGCATTAAACATACTCTTATTTGTCCCTACTGTGGAAACTACATGGAAGGCAAACACTTCTCTCAGTTCTTTATTAAATGCTAGAACACCAACAGTAAATCACTTACCTGTCTCTTAACAGTTTACAGCAGACATAAGATGGGACCCTAACAAACCTGAAATGGATTGGTGGGCCAACTTGAAAACAATGCTAGTGAGCCAATATTTCTACATTCAACTGAAAAATGGACACACTGACAGGAAAGTAGCACAACACCGTGCGTTTAAGGAATATCTATTTTACAGTTAACTAAAGTTTGGGTTCCTACAGACCAGACACAATAACTGAAACATAGCAAAGAGCTTCAGGATGCAATGGATTTTTCAGTATCCTGGGATGTCTGTAATTCTACTACTTATTTATTTCTCTTTACTATGCAAAGTACAGTTGCATATTAGAAGCATGAGACCAAGAAGAAAAATTCGTATGTAAAAATACTCACCTTTCCAGTTGATCCAAATGCAAATAAGCCAAGGTCTTCATAAGATGTGACAGCTAGTAGTAAGGGAAAGAAAGTTAAAAATATTCTTAACTTCAAAATAATTTTGAAGCTCTAGCTTTGCCTTTTTTTCCCCTTTTTCAATGAATATCATTAAAGACACAAATAAAGAGTATTTATTGTTATAAAAAAGCCTTTATTCACACCTGTACTCCTGCTACAAAATACACTCAACCATTCAGAGACTCTCCAGAAGCCCAACATTCAAAATATTAATATTTAAATAATAACAAAACACTAATGGCAAATTGCTCTCTCCCAAAGATTTCTGCACGTTACACTATAGGTGGAGAATTCTGAACTTAGCTTGAAAAATTAGATATAACTTATTCCCATATTTTATTTGTTAAAAGGGTACTTTTCTTTTTAAATTAAGACAACAACAGAGGATCCATTTTCATCTTTCTAAGAATATAAACATCAACCACCAGCCTGCCAGCTTTTAAAAACTCAGCCCTATTTACCGTGAAGCAAACTGAAGGGAAACACCTTCCATGTTGAAATCTGTTACTAAAAACCAAACCAAAACACACCGAAGCAAAACCAAAACAAAAATCCTGCCCCTACCTGCAACTGACCTACATAATCACATTCAAATAGCCTGTGGTTTCCTTTAAGCTGTAGTTGAATTTTAGCTGTAGTTCATTTCTAATATTGCTGGTAACTCAAACCAATTCCTTCCCAGAAAAAAGGAAGTCATATTGAAGCCTTTCATTGTTGCTCTGTATTTTGTTACTAGAAACTCCAGTGATACCAAAGAGATAAAAGTTTTCTGAGAAATACCACTCACTTTCTCAGTGCATAATAAAACAGTCCGCAACTATAAATGCCTCAGAGGGTAAAATTAAACTCCAAACCACCTAATTTTATTGTCCCAACACTTGCTTTCTCTTCCTTGGTTCTCCTTGCAACACCACTGCTTCTACTTCTGTCACATCCTAACTTAGGGCCCAGCCCTGCAACTTGAGCAGCAGGGGCCAGACCTTCACACCTGAGCAAGGTCCCTGAAGTGAAGTGAAATGAAAGGAGACTTTGGAGACACAGGGATCAGGTGACGGGGCTGGAGCCTCAGACTGCCAACTGCCCAGGCTTGAGAGGTTCTATTTCACTGAACTTCTGCACACAATCAGATGAATGCTCCAGAGGAAAAAAAAAAACCAAAACAAAACCAGAACATCAAAGAAACCTTCTTCATTAACCTTCTCATAGGATTTTCTCAAGGGTGGTATTTCACATTCTGCTCTACTACTGACACCAAAATGCTATGGCAAGCTAAATGACAAAATTAAATGAGCCAGTCACCTCTCAGCATAAACCTGGACTCATCTCACATCTGTCATTGCACTGATCCAAGTTATACACAGATATAATTAAACAAGAAGTATGCCTTACTAGATTTTACCCTGTATTTTTTTTACATTTCTATTTATAAATTTGTTGATCACAAGAAAAAAAAAAAGGCATTTTAAAAGGCTATTTCCAATGGCATTAAAAAAAATAATCAGTAAAACATTAAACATATTTAGGAAAGAGTTGGTTTTATCATACAGGAACAAATACGCAGCACACTCATCTGAGGAGTTACCAACAAAGACATTTTCCACACAATTCCAGAACAGCAATACAAAATCTTAGAATATTTTCTCTCTTAACCCAGTTTGTGTAATCAAGTTAGTCCTGTGAACACTGGGAAGCTCTAATACCTAATCACATTACTTTTGCATTTTCAGAAATATATGGAACAAAATATTAAGCACAATAGGTATAAGCAAGTTCTGACTGACTGGCTTGGCTTCTATTATGGTATTAACAATTTTTTAAATTATCCATTTAAATACAAAGTGAAATAGGCAAGTATAGTACAAGCAAGAGTCATGACTAACTCATAAAATTAAAATAAATTTTAAAAGCTATGAAACTTCAAAGTACATCCCCCTGCTTTACAGGGTAAGCTTCTCATTTCTCAGCCCAAATGCCCAATCAACATAGGCTGTGATGAATTAACTCTGGGAGAGAAGATTGACTATACTAAACTAAATCTAACACTTGACACCTGGGAATATTGTTTTTGCTGAACATTTTGGTCTACACAAATAATTTGATTTTGCCAAAGTCCAGACCAACACAATTTAAAAATAAAGACACTTCTTTATTTTTAAACTACAACTAAAATGCCTGTGCATAAGAATCCTGGTCTCTGTTTAAAATGGAATTAAGGTTAGTTTCCTTTTCGGAAGGGATTTTGGAGGTCAGCTCTTTCCTAGGATGGATATTATTATTTTAATACCTGAATGAATAGCTTACAAACACTTTCAAAGGGGTTTTTCTTCTCCACCCTTAAAAATTAGCTAGAAGAATTTAAATATAAAATCACTAAAATTTACTTCCAGTTCATTGCCATGGATTAAGCTTAATACTATAGCATTGTTCACAAATGCAGGTAGGTTTTCTAAAGAAAAATGTTCAATTCTCTACTTTGGAAGCAAAGATGTACACAGATTTTACTTTGTCAAGGTACAACAGGACATATTTCTCACTTTTTAAAGACAAAACTTCAAAGAAAAGTTGGAGCGTTAAAACATTTCAATAGTTCACAGGATTTATAGTAAATATAATCTGAGGCAAATTGTATTTTTAAAAACTAGTAATAATAATTAAAAAAAAAAATTAAACACAGCAGGCCATAAATCCAGCTGCCTTAACTAGACAGTTCTGGTGCTAGTACTACCTGTCAACAATAAGTGGTAACTTAATTATGAACTGTAAAGTGCTAGTTTCAGACAAGAGGAAACTTAATCCTGTCGTTCCACTGGTGTTCCTTTATTTTAGCTGTGTTTATTTTTAAAACTGCTGCCTTTGATCAAATACTGAGGAGTTAAGACATTCTTGCACGTTAGGTTTCTAAGTTGATAACACTGAAACTTTTCTGACTTCCAAAATCTTCAAGCCTTAGTTTTCCCCTCTGCCCAGTAGTTCTTTTGCAAGGATCTCTTTAATTATTTTACCAGACAACAACATAACACTTAGTGCCTGTATAAGACAGAACTTTTCAGCCTCAAATAAGGAAAATAAAGATCATAAAAAAATATCTCAAGTTCCCTTTTATTTTGAGCTTATTTATCTTTCTAGCTACTTACTTAAGGTTCTGAGTCCTTTCTAATACACAGATTTCCAAGAACAGAAAAAGAGAATAGCAAAGACTTAGTCCCAAATCATCAAGCAGCCAACAATATCAACCAATAAGCAACCCTACCTCTGAAGAATATTTTTTAGAATGAACGAAGAAGATCACTCAACAGGTGAAGACACGAGCAGAAGATCTAAGGAGAATCAGGAAGCAACCATCTGAGAGTCCAAAGCTAGCTACAGAAAACAAAGCCAAAAAGGAAGGAAATGGAAGCTTTCTCCCACCACCTTCAAAAAGAGAGGAAAACAGATGAGAGGGAAACAATAACCAGGTGACTGAAAGAGATGGAGACTTCCTGCTATAACGTGATCTTTGTGTATGAACCCTCAAGGAACTGGTCAGTTTTTTCAGTAACAAGGCAAGGAAGCATGAATTAATACACTAGCAGATCAGATTGCAGAATTTGGAATCTGGGGTTTTAACAGTCTCAGAGCACTGACATTTCTAAGGAGTGCAACATGACTTCTATTCAGCACCAGAAATACTGTAAAAACCTGCACCTATGAGAATTATGATAATTCAGTACGATCACAAAACCTAAAAGATACCCATTTCAAGCAACAAGCAGAATATATATTACAAGCAGAAGAATGAAAGTGTGCTATTTTATTGCTTTTAAGCCTTCACTGAGAGCATCATCCAGTCAGCATCAAACTAATTATGCCACAGAAATATAGGATCTATCTATTTTTTGAAAGAGGAGAGGCATTTTGAAAAAAATTAAAAATGAAAAACTGGAAACCAGTCACTTTGGCATTGACTGTATTTTTAAATGGCAAACAGCAATTGTTACCAATGTTAAATATTTCAGCACCACTGAAGCAGATGAGGCTAAGTGCCAACATACTGTTAATTATAATTATACTGAGCCATGCCTTTGTGATGTAGGTGAGGAAGTATTTCAAAGATCACTGACAGATAAATCCTTTTCACTTACCAGTCTGAGTGCACAAACTGAGCAGAAGAAATACAGAATAAGAAGCAAGGCTGGCAACAATCAGCAGCAAGATACTAAAAAAAAAAACAAACAACAAACCCACGAAATAATCACAATTAAAGCACTTTTACAGTCTGTTGCACTTTCCATCTTTAAGAATGCTACTCATGCAAGAAGCAAACTACCACAAGACAAGATTTCCTCATTTTATGGCTTGTATCTGCTGACTGTGGCTCATAAGGTCTCTGACCTTCCCATGATTTGCTAAGTTCCACTGCTGCTTACAGGGTTTGGGGAAGCACATCCATTTTACACAGTATCACAAAGAGGACATAAAACATAAGAGTTTGTGTGTATACATACACAAACAAATACAAATCTTCTAACAAAGTAAATCTAACACTCAGAAAATTACAAAACTTGACACTTCTGGTGACTTTGGACTCATTATCTACAGGTTAGTTTGTACAACAAGCAGAAGTGCAAACAAAAGCACAAGCTGATTCAAATGTTTGGTTCCCTAGCCACCTGACTTCAGAAGGCCCATTTCTGGATCTAAGGGAGACAGCAGCTTTGAAACATAAATATAAATCTATTAAGAGTAATGGCCAAGAAATTGCCACCATGTGGCAATTTAATGCAACGTCTGAGCAGGACTAACGTTGGGCCAGATCTGAATGACTAAACCAAAGAGGGAAGATCCTATTCAACAATGCTGAAAAGCACCAACTACTTATTTCTTCCTCAGCTTTTGCACAGCAGTCTTAGTAATCAAGTTCTGGCCCATTTAAAACTACAAGCTGAGTTTAAAAATCGGTGTACATAAAAACCAGACTTACCTAAACCCAAAGATCCCTGTGTTGGCCATAGCATAGGATAAGCCAAGTATCCCACTTCCCATGATTGCATTCATCAAATTAAACACTGAGAAACCAAAGGAAGAGCCACGATTTGGAGGATTCTGTGAAAAGGGCAAAACAAAGGGCAATTAGTAGACGTGTTTTAGTCTTTTACGGGGTGAAACTCAAGGGAAGGTGAGACAGTCAGCTTTTCCTCCCCTCGTCTAAACCAGAAAACCTCTTTTCTCCTTCCAAGACCGCACAAACCACGACGCTGCCCCGTCAGGACCCCAAGACGCCTACAACCTTTGAGCGCGGCGAGACCAGAGCGCAAAGAAGAGGAGCATGAGGCTCGATGCTTTAACAGCAGCCTGCCCGCCCCTGCGCGCTGCCAGCGGGGACGGGGGGCACAGCAAGCTCAGCGCTCCCACCAGCTGTGCCGCCGGGACCCCATGCTGGGCTCCACAGCCCGGCCCTC
>NW_009953726.1:2760015-2771250 GCF_000747805.2 Chaetura pelagica
TGGGGAGGGTCCCTGCCTCAGGCCAGGCCTGCCCGCCGCTTCCCGGAACCCCCCGGGGGTCTCCGTGCGGGGTTCCCGTGCTCCTGGTGGAGCGCGGGCCGGGCGGAGCGGGTAGCGGCCTTCCAGCAGCACCCCCGGGCCCGCTTCCCTCGGAGGAATCTGGGCTGGGAGGGCAGGGCAGGGTTCCCACAGGCCGTGCTGGGAAGATGCGAGTCCTCTTGCCACAGCCAGGCCAGACCAGCAGTTCCCAGCTAGTGTGAAGGGAGATGCCTAAGGAAAACACTGGGATGCTCCGGCCTCTGGATGAAGTCTTCCTCCTCGTGCGGCAGCAGACGTGAAGAATGTGATGTTTATTTTTTGAGCCAACAGGGAGAAGGAGGTGTGCTTTGCCAAAAACTGGGCGTAGGGTAATGAGCTGGCTGGGAAATGGAGGGAGTCCCGGTGAGGGGCTGGGATTTGTGGGGGCGGGAGGGCAGGAGCAGGGCCAGCTTTGCTGGGGCTTGGGAGCAGCTCCTCTTGGAAGCAGCAGCAGAGGTTGTTACTCTGGAGGGTGCAGACTGTCTGAGGCAGGCGAGAGAACCGGTTTCCTTTCAGAGGTAGTCTGCACCTCTCCTGTTAACCCTCAGTCTTGAAATAAACGTCCCAAGAAGGCAGAAGTGTCAGCCTCACACACTGCCTGAAGCAGTGGTTCCTGCCTGGAAGCAGCCGGTGCAGAATCAGAGACAGTAGGTCCTTTTGGACTGTACTGGAGGAAACAGTTTAGAGGAGCATAGAGCTACTTTTCACGCCCCCATCCTATGAATGAGCTGTGGAGAAAGGTTCATTTGCTGGAACAGGCATTACTAATGCTCCCCTGTACCTTTAGGGGAATTCTGCAGTTAATTCTTGGTCTTCTTGGCATGCAGCACATGGAGCAAAAGCACTACAGAGTATGTAACCCCTGTAACCTCCTGAGTACAGGAAGGAGAATGATGCTCTCAAGCACATGGTGTGATTCTTGGGGTGCCCTAAACAGGGACAGGAGTTGGACTTGATGATCCTCATGGGCCCCTTCCAACTCAGCATATTCTGTAAGAGTGGTTATGAGCACTATTGCTAATTGTTTTCTACCAAGCACTGCTTGGTAATTAATTTCATCAGAGACAGAAGGGATCCAACAGTAGAGTCAAGACAGTAGAAGTTTTTCCATTTGGCTTCCTGGGATTAGCATCACATTTATTAGAGCAAAGACAGGTCATTGTATTCTGGCAGGAGAGGATTATCTCACTGCTTAAAGTCAGTTAATGTTTAAAAATACATTTGCAAAAACCCAGAAATTTTTAGTATATAATTCATAATAAAGAGCTTTACTAAACTATTGTGGATTGTTTGGTACAGATGGAAATTCTAGTTTAAGAGAACAGCAAATCCATGTGATTTGCAGCCTTTTTTAATGGAATGATTACATAATGTCTATAAAATGAATAATTTCTCTTCTAGGACTTTATGGAGATTTGGATACTCTGCCAGACTACTGAAAACTAATCATTTTAGGACAGCTGCATCAAATACATCATTTCCAGCAGTTTGGATGCTGTTGGCACAATATTCTGGCAGAATACCTGGTCTCTTTGTAGTAGGAAAAAAAAATAGGTTTTCCACAATGCCTGAAAGTGTGGAGGATAAAACTAATCTAGAGCTGTATTCGCCACATCCTGAGGTGCGTGGGATGACACGACTCGACAGAGAAGCCTTTAAAAGGACAGTTGTTGTTCCAGTTCTGAAAGTGAAGAAAGAAGTGGTAAATACTTTGCTAAAGTCCCTAAAACACACGGTGCTACAGCGTCCTGGCCTGAAGCGAGTGGTTGAGGATCCAGAAGATGAGGACCATAGACTTGTTATTTTGGATCCTCATAAAATACCAGAATTCTCATTGGGAGAGTCGGAGCAAGAGGTGTTAAAGCAGCTTGATGTTTGCCCTGAGGTGTCCAAGTATAACCTGGAGCTGACTTATGAGAACTTCAAGTCGGAGGAGATCCTACGAGCAGTCCTTCCTGAAGGTCAAGATGTCACCTCTGGATTTAGCCGTGTTGGTCACATTGCTCATCTGAACCTTAGAGATCATCAGCTGCCCTACAGGCATTTGATTGGTAGGTAAAACAACCCTCCTCAAAAAAAAACAACAATTGAGAGTATTTTATGTGTTCTTACAAAGATATTTTAGCAATCATTCCAACGATAAATTGTTACCTGTACAAGGAGAACTTTTGAGTGCTTTTCATTGTTTTGTGTTTTGACTTGGAGTAGAATCACAGAATCTTAGGGGTTGGAAGGGACCTCGAAAGACCCCATCTGCCAGAGCAGGGTCACCTAGAGCACATCACACAGGAACATGTCCAGGCTGGTTTTGAATGTCTCCAGTGAAGGAGACTCCACAACCTCTCTGGGCAGCCTTGTGCGGGTGCTGTAGCTGTGTGCAGAAGGCACAGCTCTGTCCTCTCACAGTAGTTGTGGTCCTCACCAGTGGTCAGGGTGAGGTATGTGCCTTGGAAGGATACCACATCTGCAGCCCTGAATCATTAGAGGAAGGTTGTTCCAATACATCCTGACTTCTCTGCATTTAACTGTAGTCACAGAATGGTTGAAAGGGACCTCTGGAGATCACCTAGTCCAACCCCCCCTGCCAGAGCAGGGTCCCCTAGAGCAGATCACACAGGAACACGTCCAGGTGTGTTTTGAATGTCTCCAGGGATGGAGACTCCAGAACCTCCCAGGGCAGCCTGTTCCAGTGCTCAGTTACCCTCACAGTAAAGAAGCATTTTCTTATATTCAGGTTAAAACTCCTTTTCTGTCAGCTGAGCAGCCCCAGCTCTCAACCTTTCCTCAAAGGGCAGATGCTGCAATCCCTTCATCATCTTAGAGTGTTTTTAACCCTTGTAGAATGTTAAGAGGCTGTAGTCCCTTAATCAGAATATCTTTTCCCCTCTTTTTCAGGCCAGGTTATAATTGACAAGAATCCAGGGATCACCTGTGTAGTGAATAAAACCAACATTATTGACAGCACATACAGAAATTTTCAAATGGAAGTGCTCGCTGGAGAGAGCAACCTGGTCACCAAGGTACAGGGTTTTTCCCCATTATTCTAAGTTGAATATGCTAAAACCCAAAAAGACCTCTCCTGGAAAGGTGTGATGAGGAGATGCTGCTAGGACCATTCCTTTGGACAGTGCTCTTCCTGATACCCCTTTCAGAGCATGACTTGGCAGTTACTTCTGCGATCATTTGTCCTGGTCTGGCAAGAGCAGCCTCACAGCCACAGGGATCATGAAGAGAAGTATTCTTTCTAGTTCACTGCCTAGATTTTAATGATGTAAAAGCAGCTGAAGTAGAGGTTTGTTACAGAGATACTAATTACAAACTTGTAGTGGGGGGTGTTTCTCACTCTAAAGCCAAAATAATTAGTGGATTTGATCTAAGAAAATGCTGTGTCTTCATTTCTCCAAGCCTTGTACTGGGGCTGGTGCAGAACTGTTTGTAAATCTCACTGGCTCACTCACCTAGGCAAGATTTAGCCTATGCCTTTTTACTTTTCTGTCAGCAGCAAAACAAACCTCATCTCTCTATTTTGACATTTTTCAGGTGTAAAGCACTGTGTAATGGCCAAGCATTCTTCCTGTAGGGTTTCTTGTCCTTAGCTGGAAACTTGGCCACTGGTTTGACCCAAAAATATTTTCCCCTGTTAGCAGTTCTATTCTTTTAGAAGACAAAACATTAGATTACCAAGTAAACAAGGTGAACAGCTTGCTAGAACATCCTGTACTTGCACAGAGAAGGCATTTGAACTGTCAGGAAGTGGCAGTGAAATGTTAGGCTGATGGTGTTAGCTGGTTAAGCTCACATGTAGCTCACCCCTGAGCTGCACACCCAGGAGTGCAGATACACTTTGGTATGTTCCTTGCTCCATATGGAATCTGAACCTGCTTTACTTCAGAGTCACACAATTCAAGTCTGGTGGTGCAAAGTGAGTATTATCTTCCATCCCACTCTCATCTGAATAAATACTTTTAAACTTTTTGGGTCTGTTCTTAAGGTAATGGTCATCCCAAAGTTTGGGTTTGGATCAGTTTCCAGACTCTGTCACCTTGAGCGAGAAAAACACAGTATTTTTTCAGACTGCAGAACTGGCTCCCAGTGGCTTTGAATTTGGCTGACTTCTGCCATTCGTGTGCTGTGTCGTTCTCAGACAATTCTTTACTGTGTGGACTCTGCTGAGAAGGGCTTGAGGCATCTTCCCAAGGTCTGCTTTCAATAAAGGAGTTGTCAGCCAGCCACAAAGCTTTTGAAAAGCCTCAGATTTTTTTTCTTCCTGGTCATTTTAAGTTGCTGCTTTATTTCCACCTGGTGATTGAGACATGCATAAGCCAGCCATCTGGATTGGCAGTTGGAACATTCCTCATGGCTATTTCTGATGGGTAGATCTGTTTATACAAGGTCCATGTGTACTGCTGATGGGACAAATGTCAATATACATGGTACCTTTTAATAAAGCACCTTGTTTTTTAGCTGTCTTAATTACTGATAATGCTTAAACACATCTGAAATTTGAACACAGAGGTTTAACTGAATGTTCTGGACTTTCAGGTCAAAGAAAATAATATTGCATATGAATTGGACTTCTCTAAAGTCTACTGGAACCCACGTCTTTCCACAGAACATGGCCGTATCGTTGCGCTTCTAAAGCCTGGTGATGTCCTCTTTGATGTCTTTGCTGGGATTGGACCTTTTGCTATTCCAGCAGCAAAGAAAAAGTGCCACGTGTTTGCCAACGATCTCAATCCTGAATCCTACACCTGGCTCCTCCACAACTGCAAACTAAATAAAGTAGACAAGGAGGTAAAAGCCTTCAATATGGATGGCAGGGACTTCCTCCTGGGGCCCGTAAGAGAAGAACTAAGTAAAAAGCTCCCACTTCTGAAAGAGGAGCAGAAAACCTCTTTTCATATAGTCATGAATTTGCCAGCGTTGGCCATTGAATTTCTAGATGTTTTCAGACACCTGTTGGGGGGGGAGCCGTGCAGCACTGCTGGCCTTCCCACCCTGCACTGCTATGGCTTCTCCAAGCATGAGGACCCAGCCAAAGATATCCAAGACCGAGCTGAGGCTGCACTGGGAACCTCCTTGGATGGACGCTGCTCTACCTACCTGGTGAGAAACGTTGCCCCCAACAAGGAGATGCTCTGCATCAGTTTCCAGGTTCCAGCCGATGTGCTGTACAAGAGGCCCTGCCCTGATGCAGGTAAGGAACAATCCTGCAAGGTGGCACTTGGCTTTCAGGCTGTTTCTTCAGCTGTCTCAGGCTGGTGCCACCTTACCAGCCCTGTGGGCCACCTCAGCCATGTGCCAGCCACTCTGGGCTGTGGTGTGAGTGTAGAGGTGGCCAGTGGGACCATGTGTGCAGCAGCTGCAGGGCTCTGTGTGCAGCAGCACTTCACTGCTCTGATCCCAGCAGGAGCCTCCACAGAAACCATGGTGGAATGGAGAGGATCATCCCACAGGCCCTAAAACAGGCCTTTAAGCTTAAGATTGTGTGCTGGGGTAGGATGGGGTGTTGAACATCAAGCACATGTTTCTGTTAGCTGAATACTTGAGAACTGGAGCTTCATTCTCACCCAGGGCGGAATGGCATGTTTCCAAGTGACTGATCCCACTTCTGGCCTTCCTCCCTGTGCTTGCACAGACTCTGTTTAGGTCTGGAGTCTCTACATCAGCAGAATCCAGTTCTGTACAATGTAAGTGAGAAGTGGATATCCCTGGAGATCCTTAATGTTGCTTTTAAATATAAATAACTGGTCATTTGCTCTTGAAGTAGAATTTCATTGGCTTCAGTGATCTTGGGCTTTGTGCTGCATGGCAAGGGGGAAGAAGGGAGAGACCTTCAGTCTGCAGTTACATGAACTGGAGGAAAGGAGGTTTTGATAAAGCTTTAGTGTTGTGAAACATTTTATGCCTTTGTGGGTTAACACTAAGATGTAGGTAAAAAGGTAGCTCCATACTGGTTTTTTGAAAGTCCTTTTTGGCATTTAGTAAAGATCCACCATTAATGCTCTAATCATTTTCGTGACTGTTAATCCTGATTTTAATGCTCTTCCTGTTAAATCCCTGAAGTGTTACACAGCTCGTGGTTTTGTTCCATCTCTTTACTGTATATTAAATAACCGAATTTTTCTAACCTTGTTCCAGCAAAACCAGCCTCTAAACGTCTGTGCACCAGCAAGGACTTTTCTGAAGATAAGTTACCCAGCTGAAGACTGGAGTTACCTTGTGAGTTACAAGATACACCCAGGCATACCTGGGTTACCTCTAGTTTCCCCCTTGAATTATTTGAAGCAAACCTGTGTGACCTAACTCAGGTGCTGAGATGCATAATGGATGTTGCAGCTTTCCTCTGGGAGCCCTGCACTTACCTTTCCTTTTAACTGTGGGATCAATAAACAGATTGAAATAGTTATTGCTACAAAAAACAAAACAAAACAAAAAAAACTTGGCTTTTTTCTAATAAATGTGTTTTGGTGCTTTCTGCTCTGTGGTGTTTCACACCCCTTGTTGATTCAGTGACACAGACTGGGGGATTTTTTGTTGTTGCTTTTTTTTTGCTGTATTTTTATAATGTATGGTTTGTGGTGAAAAGCTGATTTTTGTCTTTCTTGGGGTCTGTCATGATGAGTTGTATAACCCTTGTGTTGGATTCTCTTTGGTGTTCAGGAATGCTGGATTACTGTCAGCAGATGCACAAACACCTCCTGCAAGCAAGATAACCTTTCAAAAATTTAACCCAAGCTACCAAAAGGCCCAAATAGCCATATATCTCTGTTCCTAGGCTTTTGAGTAATAAATGCTTTTTAACAGTGAGATTAAATGAAGGATGGGTTAACTGCTAACTTACTGTTTGCCCACAGATAAAGCAGGAAGGACTGTCACGCAACCTGCAGAGCTGCAGATGAAGCACATGCTTGTGGTGAAGCAGTACCAGGCTGAGCAGTCCTCTCCTCTGGAAACCACCTCCTGCTGTGGCTCCTGTGCTCTGCCCTGGCCCAACTTCCCCCCCCCCTCTGCCATCTCTGGACAATCCCTCTGCCCAGCAGCCTGTGTTCTGCAGGGATTTGAAAAGCCTCTGCCTTTGATTTCCTTTTCTCACCCATCCAAACTATTGTTGGGCAACGTCAACCGCAAACAGTTTATTTGGCCAGAGAACTTGGATCACCCTCTTCGTTTCAGATATTTTCTCTCAGCCCAAGCCTAGCAACTGGGTAACTAGTTGTCCATCACCCTCCCTGGCTCTGCTGCTGTGGCTCCAGCACTGGGGCTTGTGGCCTGATGTCCTGGTTCTCCCCCAAACAACCATGAAGACCGTGGATTTGTTTTGCTCGTGGCTCCATGTTCCCGCCTGTCCCTTGGCTACGCAGCCTGTGCTTTTGAACTTGGTTGCTGCTGGATTGCATTTATCAAAACAGGGAGGAAGAAAATCCTCATGACTCACTCATACTACCATGAAAGCTGCTGGACAGTGTTTCCCTGGGCTTCTGCTCCAGCCTGTGTGTTCCTCCACTGGCCTTCAGAAATGGTGTCACTGCAACAGCTTTGCCCTGCTTGTCCTTCTGGCAGCGACAGGCACCAAGACTCCTCACCCAACCAGGCACTGCTCCTCTCAGAGTTGGACTCTTGTCCCCAGGCCACGCTGCTGTCCCTGCTGCCTGTCACATTGTCTAACACCACTGCCTGCTTTCCTACCCTGCCCAGAAACCTCTGGAAGCTGCTCCTGTTCCTCAGAGCCCTCCTGAGCACTGCTGAGGACCTTGGACCGTGCTGGAATGAAGCTGTCACCCTGTGAGCTACACTAACAGACCCATCTGCACTGCCAGGAACTGACAGGCCCTTTGACACATGCATTGCCTCACTGTCCCAATGCAGAGCTGCTTGGCACCACTGCCCTCACAAACACCATTTTTGAGTTAAGGAGGTCAACTACGTAACTCTGGTTTTCAGCATGTGACTAAAGTATCCCAGAGCAGGGAAGGATTTTAGGTCTTAAAAGTTTTGTTCGCATAAGGATTAAATGCCATTGCTTTAGCAACACAACTTCAGAGGCCAGTCAGTGGGTTACACCTGGCTATGCTCACAGGGTTTTTTCCATATTTCTGTTTAGTTCCCACTTCCACATGAAATAGTGAAATGACAGAGAACATACACACAAGCTGCATGAGGGTATTTAAGTGACATGCATTAATTAACCTGTAGTTCTGCGTTCTTTAGGGCAACATCCAGTGCTTTACAAACTGGGAATGAAGCAGATCATCAGTGAGATGTGCCTTTACAGTCTGGGTGAGCCCACAGTAGTACAGACTCCCCCTGGTTGCTGCTGTTCCTTCCCAGGGTCCTGCTCTGAATCCCCGAGGAACCTCTGCTATCTTAAATCTGGCAGCAGGGCACAGGCTGCCAGGCATCTGTGATCACGGGAAACATCTCCCACAGCTTCTGGCTGCTAGGAAAACAATCTGCTAGGTCCACTAGTGCTGGCATCTCATCTGCCATGAGCAAGGGAGTGGATAAATAAAGAGCATGTGAACTTCCAGGCCTTAGAGCTGAGAGGAAAGGAAGAAGTGCCTCAGGCAGAAAGCAGGACTCTGCAGGCTGCCACCTCTTCTACACCTTTGCTTCTTGTGTAACATTACCTGTCGGCAACTCCTCAGGACACAAACAACAGGATTTCAGAGAAAGGGCAATGGAAATGTTGGCACCTCCCTCCATTTTCCTTAATAAAAGAGGCACTGAGTCTGGAATAGAGTTTATTCTTTTCTTTATTACGACCTAGAAAAAAATACATTAATTTAGTACACTCCTCAGAGCCCTTTTCAACAATTATTAATGGATGATCCATAAAACATGGTCCAGGCTTTAGAGGCACTCCCTGTCCTGAGCAGTTTCCAGTCTCCTGCAGTTCATACACACTTGTGGCAAAGACCAACCCCATCCCAGGAAGCCCATCTCCACTGCAATCAGTTTATATTCCACTACAAGGAGAGGGGAAGGAATATGTAAAAGCAGCAGATTTAGTGGTAGGGGACATCCCAAAACCAGGCAAAGGGATGGATGTTCCTGCCAAAAGAAGCTCCTGAACACAACAGAAAAGTTGCAAACAGAATTAAACAGGAAAAAAAACAACTCCAATTTTGACTACCTTAATGAGCTCACCTTGTATCAATGTTTCTCAGGTTGCTTCTGGAGGAACTCAGCTGAAAGACTTTCAGCTGAAGATCTGTTTTCCAGACAAAGGTAAGGACCAAGTGACATCAGGAAGGATCCTGCACAAGAGTTGTGTCAGCACAGTTCCAGGGTTTCTCATCTCATCCATCTGGCAGGAGGTAAAACCCACTTGTCTGAACTGGGGAAACTAGTTTTATAGGAAGAAAATGTAGGCTTGAATATTGACACTAAATGTTATAATCAAAATGGCATTTAAATGCTTGTGCAAATAAAACCCTGCAATAAGAGTAAAACCACAAACTTTAATAAAAAAGTCTGGCTTTATTTAAAAAAAAATTTACAAGTGTATTTCTTTAAACCTCAAACATACACAGCTGAGTTATTCACATCTTCCATTAGATGTGGCTTATTGCTTCAGCCTCCCTCAGCAAAGTGCCACATGACTAACGAGTTTCCCCCTCCACAAAAATGTATCTACCATTTCACAAAGCTCTTGTGCAGACAGGGTTGGTGTGGTGGTTTTTTTTTTCTTCTTTTAACACTTACAGGCAGCTGTGTCTTGACACAGAAAAAGTGACTGCAGCTTCGCCCTTGTGCAATTCTCCCCAACCTCTGCTGGCTTGGTTTGCTTCTTGCTCCACTCAGTGTCCCTGGATCACAGGCTGGTGCCCACTTGCTAACTGGGGTGCCAGAAAAGCCCACTGAACGCATCTTGCAAGGCTCGGTGACAAGCAAGAGAAGAACTGTAGCCCCCAGCAAGATCCTGTGGAGAGGCAGCTCGTACGTGGTTGAGATACCTGGAACAAAGAGAAGTGTTATTTCGGAGCAGAAATAAACACCTGCACAGCGCACAGGGCAGTGAGGTCAAGGCTGCTCTTTGGGAGAAAGCAAGGAGATGGAGCTGCCTGCTGCCAGCCACCTGTAAACATGCCAAGATATGTATCACTTCCATTAGTTAAAATAATGGCAACACTGATGCACCCTCAGAACATGCTGCCCAACCAACACCCTGAAACATCTTGGCTCTTTGCACATGGTTCACAGGGTTAAGTACCCTCACCAGTTGGTATTTTCTGTGTTCGCTCTGGGGATAAGGCTGCACTTCTCCCCCTTGGTAGTTCTTTCTAAGACAAGGACAACACAAGCTTTCCTCTACTCCCACAGGAATCAGAGGGTTTCAGCTCTGTCCAGTTGATGCTGGGTGCTCCCAAGAGCCAACTGTGCTGGTTGCTCTGATGACAACAGGGCCAAATTTTCTGCTCTTGGGCCTACCTATATCTGTAGTGACTCCACTGACACCAGGGAGTTAGATCTGCAGGAGGGTCTTACCAACATTTTGGCTAAATAAGCCTCTCAACTTCAACCTCATTAAGCAACATCACCCATTTGTAGAGCCATCCAGTTTGATACCAAACCAGCCAGATGGATGGGTTGACATTGGAACATGCTACCTACACTGGCACTGCCACAAGCTCTTGGTCCCCCTTAGCTCCTCCTGAGGGCTCAAACCCAGGTGTCCACACCTAGAGCTCCCATTAAAGGTGTCTGTCGGGGGCTTGAATGATTTCATTCAATGCTGAAATCCTAGAGTTCTCACACCCCACCTAAGACACATACAAAGACCAGATTCTCAGCTAGTTTTGTACCAAAACCTCATCAAAATCAGAGACAGACACAGGCCTGGTCAGCACAACGACCCTCTCAAATTCTGAACACCAGGTAAAACACCAACACCAAGAACTGCTTTTCACATTGGTGTGTAAGACACTGAGCTTCAGCTCGCTGGCTTGATTCATCACTTGGTACGTGTTGCTTCTGGGAAGATTGAATCATTCCACCTCTGCCTTGGCAATTCAAGCATAAACTTGCAAAACGCATACAAGCCTTTTATAATGTTATCCCAAGAAACCTAAAACAGCTGCACTTTTGGCAGGAAAATACAGGACCACCAGTAAAATATCCAAAACAGTTTCATTTTTTAATTTATGACTGTAC
>NW_009953726.1:2771419-2793743 GCF_000747805.2 Chaetura pelagica
AGAGTATATAAAACAGGTCAGATTTTATAGGTAAGACATAATAAACAGTCATACCCATTGATGCCATAAATGCATAGAAAAAGAGGTTACTTAGAAAAGATTAATTACAGTTTCAAAAACTGTATTTCTTGCACCTAGTAACTACAATGTGCAGACATGAGCAACACTTCGGAGTGATTGTTGGGGAGAGGCTGAAGCTGAGACTGAATTTGCCTCCTCTGGCTGAGCTCAGGTGAGCTCCCCCACTTTGTACCAAGTTTTGATGGAGTCTGGTGGACACTGATTCCCTGGTTCCCACCAGGATGAGCACAGACCCTTTTAAGAGTATTTAGTCCAAAGGGAATCTACAAGCACAACAGCAAAGATGGTCCCATCTCTTAATTTGCAAGGGAAGATGGTCTGCAGAGAGTTCCTGTTCCCTGGGAGAAAGCCTTTAATAGACTGTTTCATTATTATTTTTTTAACATTCTTGTTACTTGTCCCTTAATATTTTAGGAGGAAAATCTCATTCTTCCCAAAGGCCTTCTACAAGTGCTGTGGGACGCAGGAGCTCCTTTCCCCAGCCAGGAATGATGAAGAAAACTGACAACAAATAATTTCCTTCCAAACACCAGGGAGAAACCACCTCCACCCTCCAAACCAGAGAGTCTTATAAAAATCAGTTCCCACCTCAGGTTTTACTTCTACCTTGCTTGTCTCACTGCACAAATGTACTTTTCTACTTCTGTGTGGAACAGTCCAGAGGAAACAAGAGATTATTTTACATTTGTATATTAACAAAGGCTGCCTGTGTGCTTTTCATTACTTATCTTTTGTTACTTTTTATATGTCACTAAGAGGAGGAGAGATGCAGAGTCTATGGTTTCCCTTTTTTCAGGTCATCTGAAATTGGGGCATCAGTTTCATAAGAGGGCCTGATTTCCAGCTCTTACAGCATTTATAGTTAATTAGTAGGTGATCTCTGAAGCAACACAAAATCACTGCCAAAGAGGCTCAGATCAACTTTTACTAAGGCGACTTGAGTTAATTCTCCTTGCTCCTGTGAAACAAGCCCGACACGCTGCTGGCTGTCAAGTGAGGTCTTTATTTTCTTGTTAAGTATCTAAACTTACTGCTCTTGACCCCTTTTAATTACTGTGCTCCACCAGGCAATTGCAAAGTATCTGCCCCGCTGAAGCCACACAATGAGAAGCGAATGTTCCGCCACCTTTTCCACACCGATCCCCATCTGTGCTGCCTGAATCCAGCCGTGCCCTTTGCTGGGGAATCTCTCTGAACTGGATTCCTGGGGTTTCTGGCAGAGGTCAGCACATCTTTTCATGTACACCTTTACAACAGCAGCAGGAAGAAGTGCTTGCCAAGCCTTACTTCCAAAAAGCTGAGCTCCGCTCAGTCTTTGGGATCTGGAGGTAATTGCTCTCACTAGTTAGCAAATTCCAGCACACTAGGTCTGTTTTTCATAGGTTTATTTTAAGTACCTGTAAATCTTATAAGCAGAAACCAGGAAAAAGAGGTTTGCTTTTTCTGGTGCAGAGGTTTTTAATGTAACTTGTTTTTACTTAGGGCAGACTAGATTCTGAAATTAAAAAAAAAAAAAAAAAGCACTGTTATTTCTGAGCAGGGCTAAGGGGCTGTGTGTTCTCTGCCCCATGGTTTCACACTTCCCACTCCCCACAATGCCTGCACTCCAGGCTCTGCCCAAACAAGCCTTTCCTTCCCTTTGCTGCAGCCATTGGATGTTGATCTTCCACCTTAACCTTTCTCCTCAGTGAAAACACATCATATTTTGTTCTTCACGAGCCTTCAGGGGGCTCATTCCTGACCTTTGGTTTCTCATCACCATGCGATGCAAAAAAAGAAAAGAAATAAAAGCCTCCTGTTTCCAAGGCAAGACATGTAATTTGCACTTGGTGAAGAGGCTCAGAATCAAACTGGTCATTTCTAGGGGTGGGTTTCCTTCTTGATTCCTCTTTTCCAGAGCCCATGTCACCATCACTTCATCAGGAATGACTGGGACCACTGGAGAACCACAAGGCAACAGCTCAGCGTGGCAGGGGCCCTGATCCCCCCTGCTGGGCAACCTCAGCACCACTTGGCTTTGCTACGGGGACACAGCACCAGCTTGTCACACAGTAACACCCCAAACCACTGGCAAACCCCCCCTCACTGCTCAACAGGGAGGTCTAATTGCAAAAAAAAATAAAACAAAATAAAATAAATCAGGGAAGACTTCAGAAACAATTAGAAAGGGTGAAGAAACAGCACAAGCAAACCCAGCTATAAAAGACAAAAATAAAAGCACCCAACCAAAGTGCCAAAAAAAAAAAAAACCCCAAACAACCCAAAATTACTTCCCTCCATCCACCCAACTGAACATCTCAGTGCTTGGGATTATTTCAGACTTTCCCTGTCTACCCAAGATAAATGCAGTCCCACTGGTGTTTCTGCAGATGGATTATTGGATGTGCATGTGGAATACTGTGTATTTGGCACACAGATTTTACTCTTTTTTCTGATCTACTAGGTATTTTATGGGAGTGAGGAAAATAAAAATCACAAGTTGTTTGACAAAAATATATATGTATCTATATAGTAATTCTATCCCACAGAATAGATTTACTGCTCATCTGATTATCTGCAGTTTCCAAGGCAGAAAGTAACAGGGCAGACATTAGATCTGGGAAATTTTCCAGATTCATAATTTAAATAATAAATAGCAGTTGCATGAAAGCAACCCAAATACTCTAGTCTGGAAAACTGTGTAAAGCATTAGCAGGGCAGTAGCACATGTTGCATTCCTGAACCTTTCTGGAGACAGTATTTTCATTAGATTTACCAAGTCTCTAAGATGAGCTACCAATGATTTATTCAGAGTATCCTTGCAGAGACTGGGTCTTATCAGATGAGAGAGGCATGTAAGAAAATGGATTTTCTCTGGCCTGTTTTTGTTCAGGAATGTGTGACCTGGGTTACTCTGCAGCCCCTGAGCAGGTAAAAACTGAGCTCTTCCAAGCAACCCTGGTTTTGCTTGAATCAGTTCTACTACACGTTTGATCTGTGCAGCCAAAGAAGAATTTGGTTATAAAATAAACCAAGTTCATTGCTGTTCTTCAATAAATAGCCTTTAAAATTCATTTGGGAACAGGTCTTTGCTAGGCATTTTATTCAAATATGTTGTGGCTCTCCCTGACTTTTGAGACAGTAAGGTCTAAAGGGAGGATAGCAAACCAACACACAGAAAGCAAGTACTCAAGAGCAGTAGACCAGAATAGCAATTCATCCCTGTACAGACTGGCTACAAGTCTGATCCCAAGCCCTCAAAAATTAAACTGCAGTCCTTCATCTGGTTTAATACACACTCTTAGGGCACTATCATCACCTTCAAATCATAAAAACCAAACTGGCTATCACTGGCATCAGAAATTCCGGCTGAACCCCAGCCAGCACAGCCTGTTCCAACATACAGTGCAACTTGAACACAACCATGAAGTCAGCAGAGGCTCCTCAGGAGCCCAACTCTGCTTCAGGCCTTGCCCCATGCCTGAAGCCAGGCTCCCACCTGCCATCAGCCACTCCTCTCCTCCACTTTCCAGCACAAAAAGGACTAAATGGCAAAAATCTCCTTCATCCTCCAAGTGGGATAATTGTTCCCTGGAAATTGTGCCTCAAGGAATCAAGACATAATTTGGTTGATAAATACAGCATAACCATTTAAATTACTTTAATTTTAATGCAACCGGAAAGTCAAAGTGGACCACAGATTATCAGAGTGTGGGGTTTGCTGCAAGCACCAGCACACAGGGAGGCAGGTACCCACTGCAGCAGCTGAGGGGGTTTTGGTATTGCCTTTTCTTTTTTAAATACCTCTGGATATCATGCTTCTGTGCATGCAATTGCAGCAACTGGTGTGTGAACGTCAAGGAACTGCTAAGAATTATGAGGTCCAAACACAAAAGATCCCAAGGCAGACAGAAAAATTTATAAGCATTGATGAGATCCCCCCGTCAGCCTCCTTTCAGCCTTTCCTCACAGGGCAGATACTCCATTCCTCTAATCATCTTTGTGGTCCTGTGCCAGACTCTTCCCAGTAGTTCCTTGTCCTTCATGAACTGGGGAATTGGATGAGGTGCTCCAGGTGCAGCCTCACCAGGGCAGAACTCTGTTCTACCAGAAAGAACTTCTCCCAGTAGAAAAGCCAAGCAAACCCCAACCCACCAAATCAATAAAAGAAGTCCGGGACTTCTACTGATTCTTTTTAGCCTCTTCCATCTGCTTTTTCTAAATAGCAATTTGTTTCAAATGCTGTCAAGAGTGTCTCTGGGTAGATGTACATGTCAACTGTGTGTGGTGAGATGTTATTGAGGATTAAAATAAACCAGGTCTGCCACAGCTGAAATGGAACAGCACAGAGACCTGCTACTGGACACTGAAAGAGGGGGGGGGAAAAAAAAGAGCCTAGGAAAGTACTATTAGCCATGAAACAGCTGTCTCTGATAAAGCCAGTTCTCAATCCAAAGGCAGAAATCAGTGATGAGTTATTCCTCCCTCTTTCCGCCCATTACTCATCTCCCTTATATGAAAGGGCAAACATTCCAGATCCTGGCAGCCCAAAGCCACACGTGCCTTGCTCCAGCAGCATCCCAGGGCTGAGTGCTCCCACTCCAGTAGCACTCCAGCAGCATCCCAGGGCTCAGTGCTCCTGCTCTGAGAGCAGCAACTTCACTCCTTACCACTAAGCTACTGCAGTGACCAATAAAAGAATCACTGCAGTGTTTAACATAAAAACTGAGGCACTTATATTTGATGCTTCACATAAACTGTTTCCTCTTTTCATGGTGAAACACATCCATAAACTGCAAGATATATCTAATTACCTGGATCAGAGATTTTATTACAAATTACCTACAACATTGGTGAGTAGAGCTGTGAACCTTGCAGTGGAAAACATCTATAAAAGCAAAAACACAAAAAGCCATCCTTGGTGAGAACAGAATCAAATTTTCCCATACTACTTTCCCCAAAAAACTTCTTTTTGTGACGAGATCCAGATCCTGGAGATCAAACATCTCCACTGAAAAGCTCATACATTGGGGGGATGGAATGGAGGGAAATTTTCTTATGACAGCTCTCTCAAAATACAACTTCAGTGCTCCTAACTGAATGCATGATTAAAAAGCCCAACTCTTCTACTAGTAAAAATAAAGAAATAAATGTTTTAGAAAGCACCTGGTTTTCCAGCATTTTCCTAGCACTGCAATTCTACTGCTGCTCTAGTTTTGTGACACCAGAATCAAGTGCTCACATTTATTTAACACGTAAACATTTGGCTTTGGAGCAACATGAAGGTAAGATGAAACAGCACGGAGAAATGCAGATATAAGAACAAGGAGAAATGCCTTCTGCCCCACAGAAAATGCCTGATACAAGAAGTGGATGTTTTAAAGTGGAAAGACAGGAAACTAACAATGAAAAAAAGTTTTATAGAATAAAGGAAGCTTTATATTACTCCAACCTAATATGCATTTCCTCAGTTTTCTGTGCCACAGACTGACTGACAGTCCTGGGATGCCACTTGCAGGCTGTGCACACATACAGGCTTCTGCAGGTACCACTTGACAAGCAGGTTTAGGCAACTCTACTCGCCCTGAAGGTCCTGCCCACCAGGGCACCAACCTTGATGCCCTTGTGTCATGTGGAGAAAGACTACAGACTCAAAGCACAATGGACTGAAAGACTATTGACTTACAGCATTGTAGACTATAGACACACAAACAACAAACTTTAAAACATGCTGAAATGGAACATAAACCCCTCAAAATGGCACCAACTGACCTATACCCATCTTCCAAGGAACTTCAAATCCAGTTACACCTGTAGACTATTTGTTAAAAATGTTAACAAGTTAAATAAACTTCTTTTATTTCTACAGAGGAGTTATGCAAGCTGGAGATTTGCATTCAGCAGGGATGCACGTGTGCAAAGCCAGCACGTTTGAGAAACACATTTTGCATCTCTCCTGAGCCCAGAATTCACCATGGGTGTCTGCATATTTCCTTTGGTAATAATCAAATGCTGCATTTAATCAGGTTCCCTTAACATTTATCCAGGCAGCATCAATTCACATGAGGTCTAACACTTTCAGCCTTGGAAAATATAAATTCCAGAGCAAGAGAGCAGCCGTTCCTGTCTTTGCAGTAGATTCAGTGACCTGAGCTAATGCAGGAAATCTTGAACATGCTTTCAAAAGTTAAAGCAAGGACAGAAGTCATATTGTTTTGTTGGGATTTTTTTAGGTTAAAAATAAAGCAAAGCCTGAAGCTGCTAGAGCACATCATAATCCCCAATAGTCAAACTTCAAAGAAAGGAGGCATAATCTCAGCTGGTCTAAGTCAACACAGTTTAAAGATTTCCGTGCTGTTTCAGGGCAGATTCAAGGCAATGATTCTCTGAAAGTTCTCATTTTAGCAAGTGACTGCCTGTTTGAAAATAAAAATAGGAAATGGGAAGCAGAACCTGCAAATACATTAATCCTTTTGCAAGCCAAGGAAAGCTAAAGGTTTCCCAATTTCTTTTTGTTGATGCATTTCAACTCTGTAAAGGCTACGAGTTCCACGCTGGCATTTCTTTCTTCAGTTGTTGGGGGGCTTCCTCACATCCTGCTTTCCTCCCAATAATACATTTAGTTGTTTAATGGCTCCATACACATCAATCAAGACCCTTCACTGATTGTGCTGTGCAAAGGATTTGTTTCTTGTTGCTCTCTGCACACCTCAGCACCACACATTCTTGCCAGCGTTCCGGGCGCCATCTCCAGAAAGCACGCAATCCCTACCGTTTGGATGAGTTTAATCTTTTCCCTTCAAACTGAAGGGATTTCTGCTTAACCCCTTTCCCAAATAGCTTCTAGTACTCATTACCCCACGCCCTGTACTTAATTGGTAACAAAAGGTTAACGTTTATTTCTAGCCCCCTTGCTCACAGGAAGCCTTCCTTGGGCACAAGGGACTTCCGTAACTCGCGCCTCTGCGAGCGGAGAGGTCGGGAGCACTCTTGGATGAGCAGGGGCACCTGGTCCCTCATTTGTCATCTTCCTGAGGTCACCCGCCAGCTGTCTGTCCTCTCAACACCCAGCCCTGCCACCACAGTGATGGCATTCTCCCTCGCTCAGGTTTCCAGGTCTGAACTTCCAGATACAGTAAATCAATCAGCCCTCGCAGAAACTGCTCCAGCAACTGCAAGTAAGCACCCCGTCCCCTCGGGCAGCCTCGCCGAGGAACAAGGACACTGCAGTCCCAGCTGGAATCCAGCAAAGCCCTTGCTCTGCACGACTAGGATGGATTACACTTTGGAGGACTGCAGAACTGCAGCTACATTTAGTCTATGACTAAATCAGGATCTGCTCGTACTTGACCCTGAGAAGAATGTCATTGAACACAAGGGCTTTTTCTCAGCTATGTTCTCTTTTTTTTTTTTTTTTTTTCTAATTTTCAATGGGTAAAAAGACCATTAAACCATCATTTCTGCAATTGCAAAGTAGCTCTCTAACATACTGTGGAAATGTTTTAGCATGGCTTGATCTTCAAATTCTTTGTCCTTCCCTCTGCCCTCCACCTCCACTCTTCCTTCCTAACGCTACGTTTAGGACAAGGTCACCAGAAGAACATGGGATATGTTTAAATAATTATTACTATGCTGAGGAAATTAACCATTGTTTTGTAACTCTGTACCTGCGTTGGGATTGTTTTCATAGGCTTTTCTTTTTCTGAAGGACAGGGCAAGTTCAGTCTTACAGGCATCACTGGTGTCATTCCCCACAGGTAGGGAAACATTTCCTTGGATTTGAATCCAGGAATACAGCAGCTCTTCCGCAGAGGCAAAAAGAAAACACAGCTTTTATTCTGAAAGAAAGTTCTTTTGGACATACAAATTCTTCTTGTAGGATGAAAATTCCCTACAGTTGCTCAGTCTCTGCCTTCTTCTCCAACTTCCACACACCCCACTGTGTGCCATAAATCCCCCAGCGCATGGCAAGCAATGCATATTGATGAACTGGGGCTTTGAGAGAGCTACATGAAAGAGATTCCTCCTGGACCAGCTTCCATGTAAATTATACAGCTGTGAAGCAAACGGAGCCCTTCCTGAACAGAGCACTCGGTCAGGAACACCTACAGAAAGATGCTGGAGATGCACAGAGACCTTTCCCCCCCCCCCCTTTTCAGCACATTTTGTTTGATGTGCAGTTCAGACCAGGAGGAGGGTCATGGCTGTACCACGACTGCTGAGCACAGGATGGTCTGCCACAGAGAGGAGTTATTTTTGCCCCAGAAACTCTGGTAAAGACCTTGACTTTGAGCCTGAGGCTGGAAAATGGACTGGCTGGCACACTTCTAGAGGTTTTTTCACAATGAAAGATTGGAGTTTAGTCCCAGCAGAGGACAACAGAGTCTCTGCGTGACTCAGGCATGGTCACAGTGAGGCTGCAGGCTAATGGAAGCCAAGAGCCTCCTTCACCCTTATGTCCTCCCCCACTTTGCCTCCTCCATCTACCTGCCCTGTTGCACAGCTCTGAAATGCCCACTGGAAGAATGATGAGGCTGGACCAAAGGGGAAACATCCCCTTCTCCCCCCTGCCAGCATAAAAGTCTGAGAGCAGGAAAAGAACACCAGAAATACATTTACCACAGTCACAGGCGTTGCTCCCAGATCACTTCTGATGGGGAAAACACCCCAACATGTTCTGAACAAAGAAAAAGCTGCATATAACCTCAACTTTGAAAATGCTGTCTCTCCCATCAGCTGGTCTCTTCTGTGTTCACTGTGACACAGCAGCTGCCACTCTGAGACAGGAGCAATGAATTAATGCTGTGTGGTAATTCCAATTCAGTCTGACTCAGAAACAAAACAGCACAAGATGCACAAGAATTTCTAGAGGGTTTTTAACCTCTGATACTGATCAGATAAGTAAGCTGCCAAACCTAATAATTATCTCAAATGAATAACTAGGAGCACAGAGCAAGTTGGAAACTTGCTCTGTGCTCCTAGTTATTCATTTGAGATAATAAGAACCCAAAGTTATTTTCTTTAGGCAGTATTTGAAAAGCATAATTGTTGAAAGTAAAGAGACTGTAGTTTAAAGTACACTATTTAGAGAAGATGAGACTGTTCAGGTCAAAACAAGGTGAAAAAAACAGCCTGTCTGGTATTGCAGCTGACTAATGTTCTAATGCATTAGACCCTCCACTTCTTCAGGTTCTGGTTATTGCTGATCAGGTCAGCATTTCAGTCTGATGTTGAGGATCAAGTTTACAGCTCTCTGCCATGCTGGCACCTGCTCCTCAGCAAGGCCTCAGAGAGGTGGAAGAGAGAAAAGAGAGGATGGCAGGAGCTAGGACTGAGGACTGTTCCTCAAGACCACGGCTAGAACTAGAAGCATCTGCCCAAGCCAGGTGCAGCCTCTTGGCTGAGCTCTCAAACACCGACCTGCACAGGAACCATTCAGCCCCACTCTGTACCATGGAGCAGGTCAAAGAGCTCACAAAAATGAAAGAGGGAAGGGGAAAGAATGGTCTCCTGAAAACATTTTTCTGGAGGAATGATGGGGGAAAAAAAACAACTCCTTCAATCCTCAGAAGTTTCCTCCTATCTGTTAACATATCATGGAATCACAGAATTGTCAGAGTTGGAAGGGACCTCCAGAGATCATCCAGTCCAACTGCCCTGCTAGAGCAGGATCCTCTCAGGACTGGATCCAGGCTGGTGTTGAATGTTTCCAGAGAAGGGGATTCCACAGCCCCCCTGGGCAGCCTGTCCCAGGGCTCTGTCACCCTCACTGTAAAGAAGTTTTTTCTCATATTTAAATAGAACTTCCCATGTTCCACTTTGTGCTCATTGCCCCTCATCCTGCTACTGGGAACTACCAAAAAGAGTCTGGTTCAATCCTCCTTGCACCCACCCTTTAGATACTTACAGACATTAACAAGGTCTCCCCTCAGCCTTCTCTTCTCCAGGCTAAAGAGTCCCAGCTCTCTCAGCCTTTCCTCAGAAGGGAGATGCTCCAATCTCCCACTCATCTGTGTTGCCCTCCACTGGACTGGCTCCAGCAGTTCCCTGTCTCTCTGGAGCTGGGAAGCCCAGATTCCAGATGTGGCCTCACCAGGGCAGAGGAGAGGGGAAGAATCACCTCACTCAACCTACTGGTCACACTCTTCCTTATGCACCCCAGGATTCCATTGGCTTTCTTGGTGACAAGGACACACTGCTGGCTCAGGGATCATTTACTGCCTACCAGGACTCCCAGATCCTTCTCCTCACAACTGCTTTCCAGAAGGTCCAGCCCTAACCTATACTGGTGCCTGACATTCTTCCTCCCCAGGTACAGGACCCTACACTTGCCCTTGTTTGCACCTCATTAGGTTCCTCCCTGCCCAGCTCTCCAGCCTGTCCAGGTCACACTGGATGGCAGCACAGCCCTCCGGAGTGTCACCACCCCTCCCAGTTTGGTATCTTCAGCAAATTTGCTGAGGATACACTCTGTCCCCTCATCCAGGTCGTTAATGAATATGTTGAACAAGACTGGACCAAGTATTGGCCCCTGGGGGACACCACTGGTTACAGGCCTCCAACTCCACCTTGCTCCATTGGTCACAACCCTCTGAGTTCTGTCACACAGCCTGCTCTCCGTCCACTTAGCACATATGGTGGGAGAAATCGTTTGGCTTAAATATTAAGTATAATTTTAAGCTTATTTTTCTGTTTCAGCAGTTTGACATTTCTATTGTGAAATCTGTGTGTAATTCTTCGGATTCTATTGTCTTTCTTTGGTGGAATTTCTAGAGGGGAAAAAGCAGTGATAATGGGACATTTTAATTTTATTCTCTAAAAAGACAATGAGTTAAGTGTCTAAGTGGAGTGGTTCTTTATTTTATATAATTTCTGCTGAATTAATTTTTATTCTTTGCTACTTTCAGTCTAATACAATTTCCTGAACCAGCAGGAGCTCAGATATCAAAGCAGAAGTGTGCTGAGTTAGGCAGAATCCCTATTTTCACCTGTGGGAGAAAAGTGCTCATGGAGACATTCACAGTCACTGATACTCTCCACAGATTATTTGTATAACAACTTGACCCATCCTTCAAACTGCATCCTCAATAAACGTATCCCAAGAAGTTCCACCTACTGATTTAACTGGTTCTGAAACCATCTGGTGCAGAAAGTGCCTTTTCAAATGTTCACAGAGAGTGCCAAGCACTGCGAGGGGGAGGGGGGGACTTCTCATTAATAAATAACCATTTAATAAATTATCTGGTGATACCCTGCTGAGGAGAGAACTCACATTAACACTAGGTGGCAGAAGGCTCTGTCACATTGAAGACACCTGCAAACAGATACACCCACAGAACTGGACCTCAGCTTGATCAACGATTTTAGAAAAGCTAAGCAGACAACAGCCAAAAGCAAAATAGCTGTAAAATACCACATTCCATCCACTCCTCCAGTTCTAATTTTGGCTCTGGCATCTTTAGCACACATCATTTCACAGTTTAAAAGATCATTTGCTATCCCTGAGTCTAAATCACCTTCTAAACACGAACCTTAAATCACCTCTTACTCAATTCAGGTGAAAATATGTATGTGACAGGTGAGCCTATTCAGCTTTTATTTAAGTAAAGGAGGAATTCACAGCTTAAAGAAATAAATTGCCATTAGGGCAAGTACACAATAAAAACATACACTACTAGTTACCCTTGAAAGGTACTTGAAACCAGGTTTGGAGTGCTATGGCAAGTACACTCCTGCAGCTGAAAGAAAAACAACCACCTACAAAGAAAAACTCATTAAAAACTCCTCAAGACTCAGTGTGGAAAAGGTTTCCTAAAAATGGCAGCTGCTCCTTCATGGAGATGTATTTTCAGTAGACACTTTTGTAATTACATATAAAATTCCACAGTGTCAACTGATACTTTTACATATTTAATCCTTTGAAAATTGTTCATGCTTGTTTTTCTTCTAGCCTGGCTACTCTGTTTTCAACTCCTTGAAGCATCTCTGTCTTCTAGCTTACATCAACTTAAAATAAGGAAATGAAACATCTAACTTCCAGAAAGAAAGGATGAATGAAGAAATATCAGCAATCACTACTCAAAGACCATATACAAAGAGGAATTGGCCCTGTGGGCTCCAACAACCTGGGTATAAAATAAAGCAAACAGCAATGCCAGATGTAAGGAAGAGGCCATAAACACGGAGAAGTGGAAGACAACAAATGTCTACATGTTGAAAAACCAAAGGGGGTGGGGGGAGAATGACATGCTATTTCCTTCAACAAATAAGTTTGAGTTGACAGCAAAGTTTTCTTCTAGACCTCTGTGGCTCCAAGGCTTTGACACTTGCCAATCAGAAACATCCCAGATTTACATTGCTTGGGGTTCTACAAGTGTAGCTGGTGCCAGTGGGGAGCTCGGGAGCATTGTGGTGGGTTATTTTGCACCTCTAGACATGTAGGCTCTTTGTGTTTAAAAATAGTATATTTTATCATTCACAGTTGTCAGCAGTGGAAATTGTCATCTAAGCAGTAAAAGATGCTGTTGAAGAAACAGGAGGGATTGGTTAGTAAGTAAAAATTATTTTGGCCGTGACAACTCATCTCACTGCCCATTTGGAGGGTAAGGGATCAAGCTGCCCGTTGCAAATTGCTGCCTGAGAGTCAGAAAAATCAATAGTAGGTAGAAAAGCTTATTTGCCAAGGCTACAGCCACTGCCAGCAGATTATTAATGCATCTGTCTGCATTCTTTAATGTTTCCTAAGAAGCAACTATGTTAACTGAAAAGGTGCGATGTGTCACCAGCCCTTCTCTTCTCTCCTCTTCATTTTCTCTCTATATTAAAATCTTGGCTACCAAAGAAAACAATCATGTTTCACCTCATCTTTTCCCAGCTTTTTTGAAGTTCAGTTCCTGCTCTATAGCAATATATACAGTCTAAGTACTATCCCTGACAAGCTGTTTGACAACCCTAAGTTGCACATCTATTTTACTCCTTGAGCTTTGGAGCTGGTAGGGCCTAGATGGGAAATGGAGGCCAATTAAAATAAACACAGACAATATCAATGAATTCTTCAGAAACACACAAGACAAGCAAAATGAAACACTACTGGCTTTTGCCCACAATTAGAATTCAGCCCATCTCATGGGCTGAACACTCTGGCTGAGGTCCAGAAAGACACTTAAGCACATGTCTTATTTTAAGCATGTGAGTAGTCTCATTGATTTTTCACTTATTCCAGCAAGAATATTCAATGTGCTTAAAGTTAAGCACATTGGTAAGTGGCTTCCTGGATCAAGGCCAGGCTATTTAGCCCTTGAAAGAGTTAGTCTACAGAATATTTGCCATTATTTTAACTTCTCAAGACTTTCTTTGAGATGAAGTTTTATGGTGTATGGAAATATTTCATTCATCAAGTATTACACGAGCAATGACTGGTTTAAAGCAACCTCCAGGGAACAAGTATCCTTCCCCTTCCCACATCTTCTGAAGCAGTAACTGGAAGGATTATCAAGACACATAAGTAAATGCACCCATAAAGAAAATTAGTTTTGAATCAGAAGCCAGCATCCTTACTGATCTGGAAAACAAAACTAGCCTCACAGTGAACAGCTGACAGACATATTCATTTTCAGTGAAAACTAATAAAGCCATTTGCCAATATCCCAACTCCAATACCAAGTCCTGCACAGCAACTTTGAAAAATAAGCTTAACTGTTGACAGAAATTAATTATCACAATAAGCATATATTCAATTCTGGTTTTCCTTCTTCCTTTTACATCAAGTTGAGTACAAAATTCAAGGGAAGACCTGTTAGTGCTTCCCCAAGATGACCTCACTGCTTCCGAGCACTTTAGAGATCAAAGGCACAATAAACACTACTTCTTTTTGCTAGAAAAAAGCAAACACTGCTCATTTTGCTACAGAGAATGGGATTAATTATCTAGTTGGCATTATCCAAGTTGAGTATTATACCCTCAATATGAACCAGAGAAAAGGGTTTGACAAACTGGAAGCTTTACTGGGTCCCACCAATGCTCCCGCCACCCCAGCAGAAAAGGGGGTGCACAGGAGCCTGACCACTCCAGTGGGACCAGCAGGACAATATGACAATTTGCCCCAATTTTATGAGCAGATGTAGCTTTTTATTTCAGTACTTGCTTCTTCCTGGAAAGCTTAAACTCACTAGTGAAAGTATATCATTGACAGGGCAACAGAAAGACAATTTAAAACTTTATCACTTCTTTGAAAGCTCAGATTGAGTCACAGCTGCATCACTCATCATGCCTTACACCAACACAGCTCCACTGATTTCATGTTACCAAGCTCACACCTGAGGGCAACTCAAGCCTCAGCATCTAACACCACTTCAGAAACTGGTGGCTGACCCTCACAGACAGCCTCAGACATCTCTGCAGAAAGTAATTAAGAAGATGAAGGTAGCCTGCTGATTCTTTCTAGTGGATTCTGCTTTACAAGTCCTTAATTTGAAATAAATAATTTCTCCTTTTTTATATAGAGTTATTTTACGTATCTTCATGCTGATATTATTTGGTTAAATGTTATCCTCTTGTCATGCAAAGTCAGAGCATAGAGACATAAAGGCTGTAAGGCAGAGAAGTGCTGAGGCTGGAAGTCACATTTGGAAACCATTCAGTCCAGCCCCCCTGCTCAAAGCAGAGTTAACTCAAGCAAGTTGCTCAGGGCTGTGTCCAGTCCTGTTTCAAAAACCTCCAAGACTTCAAAAACTTTCTGGACAACCTGTTCCAGTGCTTGGACTCCCTCACAGTAAACATTTCAATGGAATTAATTCCCTGTATTTCAATTTGTGCCCATTGGCTCTTGTCCTCTCAATAGGCACCCCTGAGAAGAGCCTGGCTCTGTCCCCTTTCCTCCCTGGGCTCCACCAGGCATTTACACACATTGACAAGACCCTTCTGAACCTCCCCTTCTCCACATTAAACAGTTCCAGCTCCCTCTATCTCACCTCACACAACAGACACCCCAGGTCCTTACTCGCTCCACTGTGTTCATGTCCCTGGTGCACTGAGGACCCACAACTCCAGATGTGTCTCTCACCAGTGGTGAGCAGAGGGGAAAGATCACCCCCCTCAGCCTGCTGGTAAAGCTCTGCCCAATGCAGCACAGGAGGTTGCTGGCCTTCTTTCCAAGGACACGTTGCTGGCTCATGGTCAGCTTGGTGTTCTCCAAAGCCTCCTGTGCAAAGCTGCTTTCCAGCTGGTCGGTCCCCAGCCTGCAGTGCTGCACAAGGTTACTTCTCCCCAGGGTGCACAACTTGGCATTTCTCTTTGTTGAGCTTCCTGAGATGGCAGTTGGAGCATTTCTCTGGCCTGTCGAGGTCCCTTTGAAGGGCAGCACACCCATCAGTGCACGAGCTGCTCCTCTGAACCTTACATCACCTGCAGAATTGCTGGAGGTGCACTCTTTCTTTAGACCTCTGGGATATATCACCAAGTCCTGTTTTGCTTTGAAATCCACAACACTCAACAGGTTTGTTAACATCACTAGATTCATAGAATGGTTTGGGTTGGAATGGACCTTAAAGATCATCTGGTTCCAACCCCCCTGCATGGGCAGGGACACCTCCCACTAGACCAGGTTGCTCCAAGCCCCATGATCGTATTGGTTTAACTAGTTCATGTTTTTACATCAAGATGGTTAAATAAGAGCAATATTGTAATATATGCAAGAATTAAGTTTGTTTCTGAGTACCACCCTACTGGCTCAACTCATTCTTAAAAGATTACTTCAGAGGGGAAAAAAAACCAGACTTTTCTTTTTAACTTCTTTAGCACATAACTAACCCAAATCGTGGACTTAATTATTAAGAAATCATTTCTATGTACAAAACTGCACTTTCACTTGAAGGGACAAGAGCAACAAGAGAGCTGTATTCCAGAACTGGGATTATAGCCAGTTTATGATGGAAAAACATTGAATGCTGATGGCATAATTATAATGTTACTGCATTTGCTGCCAGAATTACAAAAAATATTCCTAAAATTATTCCCTAAATAGAATGTTGTTTAGCTAAACTGAAAGCACATTCCAAGAAATGTGAAAAAGCAAATTTAACACGATTCCAAATCTAAGTTATGCATACTAAGGGCTTGTTTTAATAAAAGTACACTTAGTGGCTGAATACAGTTTCTCAAAATAATATTTTAAAGATAATGAATGCCTGATGTCCAAAAAGCATGTCACATGAAGCTTCATCATTGACTCATGTAAACTAACCTCAAATTTAACCAAATGCAAGTGTGATCAATATTGTGTCAATCAGAAAATATCTGGGCCTAAAGGCAACAAAACCAGATGAAAAGAGGAACAAAAAGTTGGTATCCACAAACTGGATGGAGTTATTTGCTACTGAAAGGTCTGGAACAGTTATACTGACAGGCAGAAGCCAAAGGAATGAAAAGTTTTGATAGCATTGCCACATTTAGCCTGAAGAGAGTCAAGTGCAGGAAATGCAGAAGGGAACTCGTTTGTTGCTATTTTGTTCTTTTAAAGATGGCATCTTCCACTTTGAGGCAGTTTGGGGCATGGACTGTTCCTCCATACACCTCTAAATCACTGTACAGGGAGTGTCTAGCAGGATGGACTTCCATTATTTGTTCCCAGGCACTTTTGGAAAGCAAACAGCAGCAATCAATAACCAAAATCTCACCACATAAAATACAAACACTGCCAGATCTACCAACATGCTCTTGAAAAAGCCCTAAGAGTTACTAACAGTAAGACCCAAAAAGGCTGGCTCTATATAGTAGAGGTGTGCTACAAAAGAAAAGGACATTGGAAACAGATTCTGCCTTCACTGTGGAAAAAAAATTAGTTATTTGTTTTGTTCTGTTTCCCCCAAAAACTGCTGATCACCTTGCAACCTTAATGAATGACGACCACGCTCAGCCCTGATGATTTAAAGGGCTCATCCAGTAAGAAGGGAACTCATCCAGTGGACAGACACCTAATATTTGCCAGCCAGGCAGGTCTTTCTAACCTGTAAAAACTCCTGCAACAGTTTCATATCTGCTCTGCTGCAACATGCAACCACCTCCTCACCAGAGGCAGTGAACTCAGGCTGGTTACCCAGTCTCACACCAGATGAACTAGTGGGGAGACACAGACCCTTTCAATCATAGTTTAACCCACCCTGTTGCCTACAACCAACCCTTCTTATTGCCTTTATCATTTCTTGGCAATAACACTTATCATCAATTGCAGTGGAAAAACCCACAGACTAAAAACAAAAACTGAGCTGAGGGAGGGAAAAGTGTGAGAGTTTTATTCCTTAAAACCATAACCCCTACCATGACAGCCTTGCTGGCTCCTTCTCCATGGACAGGAAATTTATGTCAAAGAATCAAGTGGTGCTGGAACCCAAAACTGCAGAGCTTCATGTATGAGACAGGCTATAGTCCTGACCAGGGATCAGCAAAGTAAAAACCCCAGTCCTCTCTCTTTTACCCTCCAAATACTAAAAGCTTAGAACACAACAGAAGCGTTTTGACTTTGACAGGGCTTAAGTTATATTAACATGAAATCAAAGAAGCAGAACAGCTAAAACTGGCAGAAAAATAAAAAGTCTACGACTTCATTGCTTCACAGAGTCTGCAAGTTTCTATCTTCACAAAAATAGGCAAAAAATCCTAGAGGGCCATAGAAAGGCACTGGATTTATGAGGTCTGAGAATCCCAAAACAAAGATGCAATTGAGCTGGCTGCTTTTCTTATTTTATTCCTGAATGCTTCAATACAATTTAAAAAGTAGTAACAACACTGAAGCACAGAAAGCACTTACTAGAAAGGCACTGTCAGTATTGTCCTTAGGCAAGTTTTCCCTCTGAAAAGTTGTCTGGCATTTGACATAATTGGGAGGAAGAATTTTCTCCCCTGGCAAAGTCAATTAACTCCACTGTGTTTGTATCATCTGTCAGAGCTGAATCTGCTCTCTTCTTCATGTCTGACTCAAACTTCTACACCTACTTGACAGATCAAACGAGTTTTAAAGAAATTACTGTGCTTTAAAGGGAAGTTCCATGGCTAAGTCAAGTCAAAAAGCTGCAAGACAAGAGGTGACTGATTATTATATTAGTGCATTACACACTCCCCTAAAATATTAAAAGTGTATGTTTGTACTGAAGTTTAACTTTTCATGCAACTTGCTACTTCATTATGAAACTCCTTTAGTCTTCAATCATCATAAACATCTGTAGAAAATTTTTAAAAGGGTAAATTTCATGCTTTGTGCTCTTGAACTGCTTAATTTCTCATATTGTTAAGACATAAAAACTCCTTGCTGCAACAAGAAACATGAAATGTGGGCCACTGCCTTAACATACAGCCATAAACAAGTACATGCATGTTTGTACACAAACATGCACTGAATGTTATACTCAAGTTTGTTGGTTTTTTTAAGACTACATAAAATATTAGTGCTTTATGTAGCTTCACACAATGTGTTGTCATCAGATTACATGTCATGCACGGTATGTCTTGAGCATCATTAAACCAAGTGCCAGACTCCATCACATTTTATGGCCACTGTAACTCAAGTTCAAACTCATTTCCCATTTAGCCTCGATTTAAAGTTTGCTGTACATCAATATATAAATTTCCTAACAAAAGTAGCAGAGAAAGACAAGGCATACAATGTGCTTAATGCAGTTGTTCAGTTAAATCATAAATGAATACCTAGCAACATAGTAGGTAATCCAAGTGTTGAAAAACCTTCTCTTTTTAAATGCATTTTCTCATAATTGACCAGTAAAAGCAACTGGACCAGTACTCCAGTTCTCCCAGATGGCAGCCAGGAACTGGGAGCACTCACTGGATGCATAACTAGAATGTTAGGGTCTCTGTGGACCTGTACTTCTGTGTTATTAAGTCCCCAAGCAGCACAGAAGAGAACATCAGAGAAGCAAAACAGTCACTTTTATTTGGGCATGGATCTGTTTCGGAGTAAAAAGCCATATTCTACTCACCAGAGGCACTCCAACAGCATGGTGAGAAAGAGGGTTTGGTCAAATAAAATTTCTTTACCAACTTAAATAAAGCTCATTATTTTCAGTGAGTTGGTCAAGCACAGTGCATCACATCTGACAGGCTGTTGATGTGATTTAATGGAAGAGAGCAAAAGACCATATTGATTTCTCTCATCAGCAGCTGACTTGAAAGCAGCTACACAGAAGTATTGCATTATCTGCCACACAAGTGCTAAGGAGGTTTTCCAAAGACCTAAATAATATTCTGGCACATAAATCTACTATAGGCTAATGGGATGCCCTTCCTGACTGAGAACTTCTTGTACTACAAAGGTTCTACCAGCTGGAGCCACAGAAGAGCAAATACCACAGGAGAAGCAGAGCTGGCTCTTCCCAGACCACCTCTGTGCTATTCCAACACCCACTGGAGCACACACAACGTGCCCTACAAACAACCCTAAATGTTGCCCCCACACACTTTAGCAAGAGAGCAGCTTTACACAATTTCCCCCTAACTCTTTAACAGAAGTCAAACTGTATCAATGCAAATTCCTCATTTTTTGTAGTAAAAGTTCATTCCACTTTTTCAAGAAGAAAAAGATTTGGTAAGATTTCCACACTTCTTCTTCCTGAGTCAGTTGTCTTTTTGCATCACAATTGTTACCCTTTATTCCCACTGGAGTGCAAAAGCTCCCACTATATGCTCTGTCCATTTAATACACTTGCTGCTGAATATATATTCCACACTGACCTATGGATTTGTTTAGCCAGCACTGGTCTCTAATTTCTTCACCCCAAGCCATCCTCAGTGACTCACCTCAATGAAAAAGATCAAGCTCACCTTTATAACTACACCAGATACTAATTTTTTTTCTTAAAGTACCACAGTCAAACTAGTTTCATCTGAGCTACACCAAAAATACTAAAGCAGTATCTATACTGACAGATCAAGGAATAAATGTAAATGGAGATTCATCATCTGATGAGGTATGTTGCCTGCAGGGTTCTCATTTTATCCCAGTGATAGTCAAGAACTTTCATCTACAATTTAAAAGAAAGTATAAAAGTCACTCCTTGTAAAATGCACAGCTGCCAAAAAAATCTGAGGGGGCTGGGAAAAGAGATAAATTATTCAGGCTAATCTGTAGCACTTACTCTTCCAACTAGAGACAGCTTAATAGCAAAGGTCATACAGCTAGGAGCAGAGAACACAGGTCACACAGGACACAGCAGAATATTAATTAATACTGGAAACAACAGAAAGGTAATGAAGGCCAACTTTACTAATTGTGAGCTCTGGTTACTTCTATAGCTAAGAAGGTGGATGCACAGGCAAAATAATATCATGCAGGGTAATAGGGAGGGGAAAAAACCAGAAGGATTTACATATGGACTGAAGCCAAACTCCAAAGGCATTTTGGTCCTTAACAGCCTTTGAGGAATTTAGCCTACCTAACTGATTTAACAAAGGCTGCAGAGGAATGGATCAGATCTGATCCATCTCCCTGCATGGTCAGTCTCTTCCTCTGAGGCTCTGCAGGCACCTTTCCACCCAGCACACCCTGCCCTGGTGTTTACACTAACCCTGTGTTTCCAACATCTTTCCTTCTCTGGTCCCATTATCCTAAGCTAGTGTGTGTTTTTAATCAATTCAGAGCCTACAGTTCATTAAAACAAGAAAGACAGACTCTTCATTCAATTAGTTGCTCCAGAAAATGTTACCTTTGTCCATTCAGTATTCAACCTGTTTTGCTGCAGGAAGTTCCCCAGCATTAGCTTCTCCCTTTGGGGGCAAAACACCCATCTTCAGCTGTAGTTGCTGAAACAATCAATGCATTGACATGCCTACTGAAACACCTAATAACATGACAGCAATAACAATGAGAAGTTATTACACTGTAAATGTAAAATTATATATAATTATATGTGCATATACACATTTGCACACCCAGACACAAACATATGTGGCAATAAAATAATTCCAGTAGAAATCACAGCTTTTCTGGGTGCACAGAACATACCCTCTAAGCAGTTATTCTTGATGCCCTAAGTCCTCCTCTCTTCTTGGAAAGAATGGTATCAAGATCTCATGGTACCAACTGCATTTTCTTCACCGCTTTGCAAGGAAGTAGAGAGTTTTGGGAAGCTCTCCTACATTTACCCCCACCGTGTGGCTGTTCTTCTTTCTAGGAGCCTCCAAAACTTCTACCAGAGGAAAAGCAAAAATTTTGGAAACAGCTCATTAAGAGAAAGACAATCAATTACTTTTTATGTGGGTTGGACAAAAAGAGGGAAGACAGAAGGTGAAGGGACTCAAGGAGCACACGTTTATTTTGATGTCCTTTTCCTAGAAATTTTACTTAATTTAGCATGTCTTTTGAACCTTTTCTGTTTGGTGTTTTGGGGTTTTTTTGCTGTGTTTTCTGTTTGTTTTGTTGTTGTTGTTTTTTCTTGCATCAGAAGTATTTTAAAGCCTCTCCTTCTTTATTTGTATTTCTTGTTTTTCATACTGTTTTTGTCTTAAGAAACTTGGCAGCTGAAATGCTGTTCTAAAAACAAGTCACAGACATTTAGCAGTGTTGCCATTTCAAACACCAAACTCAGCTAAAACTGCCATGTGGCAAGACGATGCTGTCTCAGCTTTTGGAGCCCTCAGAAAGGGAAAAAAATGCTGAATAAAACCAAAATGCAAGTCATGAGTCAACAAAAAGGGATTTGTTGCAAATAACCATCCTTCAAAGTAGCCCAAAATGGGGGATGCACCATTCCTTGAAAACACCAGTAGTCTGTATCATCACCTCTACCCAGCCATGCAGCTTGTGTGACTCTCCCCACTCCAAGCAGCAGTTACTTTCCAGTGCCCAACACTGCTATTTCAAAACAGATAATCCCATTTTGCAGATAATCATAGAATGGTTAAGGTTGGAAGGGACCTTAAAGATCATCTACTTCCAATCCCCCTGCTATGGACAGGCACACCTCTCACCAGCCCAGGTTGCTCCAAGCCCCATTCAACCTGCCCTGCAACACTGCCAGGGATGGGGCAACCACAGCATCTCTGGGCAACCTGGGCCAGGGTCTCACCACCCTCACAGCAAAGAATTTCCTCCTAATGTCTAATCTAAATCTACCCTCTTAAAGTTTTAAGCCATTACCCCTTGTCCTGTAACTCCATGTCCTTGTAAAAAGTCCCTCTCCAGCTTTCTTGTAGGCCTCCTTCAAATACTGGAAAGCCACTATGAGGTCTCCCTAGAGCCTTCTCTTCTGGGTGAGCAGGA
>NW_009953726.1:2793772-2811671 GCF_000747805.2 Chaetura pelagica
AGTGACTGCTCCTAGACAAAAGCCAAAACACCCAATAAGGAGGATTTTATGGCTTAGACCACTTATTCACAGCAGGCTCCTGAAAACAAACTCCCCTCTTGTACTGACACCTTCCCAACAATACCTGCAGGATGCACCTACAACATGGAATAAGAAAAAAATAGGCAAGATTTTCTTTCCATACTTCAGATTGTTTGCAGACTCTGTATCTGTGGGACTTTTCACTCCAAAATTAACTGTGTGCTGAAGAGAATCTGGAACAGCAGAGCATTTATGTTTCCAAGTTTTGAGATGGCCTCAGGGTGCAAACCTTCTCTTCTCTCACATTTCTGGACCACTTCTTGAAAATTAACAGAATCAATGACTGCAGAGCAAGAAGCCTGTCCAATCCATCTGAGCCCAAATGTGAAAAGAAGGAGAGGAGAGAGGGAACCTTCTAACAACAGGAAGGGGAAAAGAGGTGTAGGGGTTTTTTTGCTGTATTCATGAGCATTTCCTCATGAACTCTGGAAGAGAGTCAGGAAATAAAAATAGCAGCCAGAACTCCCCTTCTGCACCTTTTTAAGGGAGAGCTGGACAAATGCAGCAGTAGCAAATAAAGGAAATACACAGGTAACCTTCTCTGTGCAAGGGAAGATACACAGAGTTGGCATAAAACAAAGGTAGAAAGGTTGTTTAGGAAATTCCCAATAAATATTAAAAATGCAAGTATGCTGATGTCTGTGTTTTTCCCAAAGTTGATGGAAAAATTAAAGCATATGTTGATGCTCCTGAGAACAGAGGAGTCCATGAGACTCCCAGGTTTAGGAGAAAGAACAAACAGATGGAGAAATTACCTGTTATCTTGAATCTCTATTAATGTCAACAGACTCCAGAGAGAAGTATCTGCACTGGAGTCAGAGGCACAGCACCTTTTCTGTCCTTCCAAAAAGGCTCCCCTGATTTTTTGTCATGACAGAGCAGAGATGCCTACTCACATGCCTAGCAGTCAAGATGTAGGACCTCCTCTTTCTACAGGTTTTGCCCTGTTTTCCCCTCCCCTCCTCACAGGTATATGCATTGCTATCCAGCCTACAAGGACAGAGGAGAAAGAAAGGAAACTGGTGGAATCACCAGCCTTGGAGATGTCCAAAAAACGTGCAGACATGGCATTTTAGGACCTGGTTTAGTAGGCATGGTGGTGTTGGGTTGACAGTCGGATTTTATTATTTTAGAGGTCTTTTCCAACCTTCATGATTCTATGATTCTGTCATTTTATCTATCGTACCTTGCTTTGAACAGAAGGTAGTCCTGGCACTCTGCAGTTAGACAGACGAACAGCCATGAGCATGTAAGAAACCACCACCTGATATTAGTGGAACATCAGGACCATCGAGAACATGCTCACCTTAAGCAGCATCTTAGAAGAATCATAGAATCATAGAATTGTCAAGGTTGGAAAAAAGCTTGAGGATCATCAAATCCTCTCCATCAGGACAGCAGCTGACTGGATTTCTAAGCAAAAAAAAAAAAAGCTTATCTCTGCAACAAATCTGGATTCATGGGTCATTAAAAGGAATAACAAAACTATACTCCTTTTTTTTTTTAGAAATATTGAAAATGTAGAAAAACACAACCCCTTCCAGTACAGAAGTAACCAAGCATGTAGCAAGTGCATTACATCAACTTAAATAATAAATCTATCCTTCTAGTGTTTTCAACACCATACTTTGTTCTTGCACACTTGTGGATGACTCTAACACTATTTTTAAACAAATCCTTCCACTGAAGAAAACGTCAATATATCAAAACTACTTTTTAAGCTAATGAGCTTCCTCTTATGTAAAGCAATTATTTTAAGTACTGAAAAGATTTGCATGGCACCGTCCACTCGCAAGCGACAAATATCAGCAATAGCTGGATTTAAACCAAACAAACTGAAACTCCCAAATCAGCAGTGTTTGACTCAAGGAAAAACATTCAACATTTTCAAACAGAAGAACTGAAGAACTTATTCTTACTTCAAGAAAAAAGTATGTACACACACCTGCTATTCTATCAATCTAAGCAGGAAACCATTTCACTGCTGCATCATAAGTAGAAGAAAAGTGCTTATTAAAACATTAATCACAGACCATTATATTCTGACTCCATGCCAGAAGTTCCCATTACATCACTGAAAATATCTATTAACTAAAACCTGATTCTGACAAGTTACAGAAGTGTAGTGTTTAGGATTTAGAAATGTGAAAGTCAGTTTTAGAAGAACAGTTATACAATTGATTTCGCAGTGGCAAGCAAGTATAATTAATTGTTTTTGTGACATTTATTACTGCAATGGGGTTGATTTAACTGGTGTTTCTACTGTAAAATTATCCAAAAATTATTTCAAACTTCATCTACTTTTATTAAACACGTTTATTGTAAAGGTATTTAATACCCAGGGCTGGCTAAACAATTTTAAAATGTGCTGGATATACTAGTACATGTAAAACTGTGTTGTCCTGTGTAAATATGGGCCTTGTTTAGAACCAGGTCTCACAGGAAATTATGCCAAATGAAAACCATCTCCCCTTCTCCTCTCACACTGAACAGGATTTATGTTTTTACATTTAATACCAGCTAGGTAAAGAAACAAAAACATGGTGGTGTTACCTTCAAGCCTGAGCAATAGCTCATCTGTGAAGTCCTGTTATGTTCAAACCCCTATTTTGTTATTAGAAATGTGGCCTAACTCAAATGCCCAAACTTGCAAGAGAGAGAGAAGTGAACAATTCAATTCTTTCTGGAAGTCTGGCATGACACAGTTGTTTACATGGAATAGTTTTCAACTAACCATTAGCAAGGCTTTAAAACCGAAGCCATAAAAATCACTGCAAGCCACCTTCAGCACTGCCAGTGACCTTACCGTGGGTGTTGAGTAACCAGGTAACATCTCACTCACTTGGTACATTCCACTTTGAGCCTAAAGTGGAATGAAAGAATTAGATGCTTATAAATGACCAGTATAGGTAGAGAGGTCATTGATTATACCCACATCCTGGCATCTAAGAGACTGAACTTAAAGCCTCTTGTGTCACTAGGGTTCACGATGAATAAAAGGTGTCTGGAACACACAAACTGAAGAACAGTTGTGCTTTTTGGAGTTTTCTTTGTTTTTAAAAGGCTTAGGTTCCTATTTTACCCCCTTGACCCAACATACACAAGTCTCTTAACTACAAAACACACCTGAGCTAACAACCTTTTACCTGTCTTTGGACATCTTCCAATTTCCAACATCCAAAGAGCTTCATTTTTTCTCTCTCTCTTTTTTTTTTTTTTTTTTAAGTAGTGCCATAAACACCAGAGCCATAATGCAGCCTGGCTTCCCACAGCTTGTTCTTGTGGGTGCTTGCAAGCTCCAACTGAAGCTTTCCTCAGGGAGTTAGGACATGTATGAGGTGTCTCACTCCCCTTCAGCTTCCCTGCTGGCTAATAAGCTATAAGCTTACAAGGCAGCCATTTTTGTCACTCAAGGTACTTTTTAGTATCCATAATCCAACTATTCTTCCTCATGGAGCTAGGATCTTACTTCTAAAATCTCTGCCACTCCACAAAGTGTGACTGCAATCAGTGAACAGATGCACAAACTGCTGGAATAGAAAGAGCTATAAATTCCAAATCTTGAGGGTGTGTAAGACCTGGATTTATTTTTTTTAAAGGAAACTAGAAAAAAATTAAGTGAACACGTGATCAGACACCACTCACTCTAAGAAAAGTTCTTCAGTTCCACTTTTCCAATAAGTTCCTCCAGTGTGATACAATCTGGGAGACATCAGGGTCTTTATGAAAAGAAGAAAAAAGACTACCAGCCCAACCCTTAAAAATCTTGCCATCCATCATATCAGGTATGAGATCAGTTACATACATGGGATCAAATTGATGAATGGAATTACTGACTTCAGCAAATGGCATGCTCCTCTGGGAAGAGATCCCTCACTCCTGTCACTTAGCACTCTTCAGAGAAGCTTTAAACATTGTTGACTCCTGATCACTGTGAGAAATACTACTCAGCAAGAATAAAGCTACAACAAAGCTGTCTGAAGGGAGTTAAAAGAATCATGACTGACAGCTTGAAAAGCTGCATCAAGCTTCAAACAAGACACCCCCGTGCTTCTCTCTGCCATTTCAGGAAATCTGTAATTCACCTTTTCAGCCATTTGATACCTGAACAACAATTTTCATTTGAAAGGCTGCTTTACAATTATGTTAATCGGTGTCAGAGTCAAGAAGATGTATAATTTCTGGCTTCATTTTCCCCTTTAGTGGTCTGTTTTGCAGGCTGTGGCATTCTAACTATTTTCACTACACATAACTCCCTCTTCTTGAAGAAATGGTGTTGAAGGGTCTAGGAAGTCTCTCTCTCCTCCTCTTTTCAGACTTGCTTCTTGCATTTTTTATTAAAACGGGTACTTACAAATGCCTTAGAGGGCAAATTCAAAACAGGACGCTCCTCACCTTTTAACTTCAGCTCCATCTGATACTAAATAACTGATCTAAAATATTAGTCCGTCCAAACAGACCCTTCAGAAAACCACGACAGTGTTTGCCTCGACTACTCCAGAGCAACTCCCTGTCATGACATCTCTCTGCCCTTCCTTACAGCCAAGATCAAAGCATAAGTGATGCTTGGATGCTGATCAAAAGGAGGAGCTCTTCCTCTCACCAGTGGTCCTCAATGAGCTCCCATATTCTCTATGACCATCATGGATCAGATCATCACCCCATTGCCAAATTGTTCTTGCCTCTGCAGTATAATGCTGGGCTTAGAGAAAGCATTTTGGGATTCAGTCCTGGGAAGACCTACACTTGAAGACAATGAAGCCCTTCTGTTGCTGAAGTGAGAGACAAGCAGGAAAGATCACTCCTGCACATGCAACATGTATCACTTTTCTTGTGGCAACTACACAATTCCCAATGCAATTATACATCTGGCTGAAGGGTCAGGGAAAGGCTCAAAAAGGGCAACAGGATGGAGTGCAGGAGAAGCAAGGAAGGAAAAAAAAATAAAGAAAATACTGAGCACAAAATCTACTGACCTCAAGACTTCCCAGATTATTTCAGAGAAACAACAGATGATCTAAAACTTCTCCTTAAATACATTTTGCTAAGTTGATGGAGGACAACTAAGGAGTAAAGTCTATGGTCATATAAAGTCACAGAAGAACCACACATCAATAATAGCATCAATGCAGGGAATAAAGGGGAGGATGAAAGCAAAGAAAGGCTTTCAATAACAGATAAGAACTATCCCAGACCATCAGATATTTTTAAGTGGCTGGTAGTAACAAGGCTCTGATAAGGTGAAACACAAAAGAGTGCCCACAGAACTGCAGGATGCCTCCTGCCACTTATAATCCACCATCAGACAGCTCTGCCTGACACTATTTCAGCTGCCCACTTAGCAGCACGGCCTTGCCACCTGCAGAGACATTTCAGGGTTTGCCTCCTATCAACTGTCATTAGAAAATCAATACTACCATCCTGATTTTTTCTGAAGCAACTTTCAGTATTTACAGGTTAATCCTGCAGTGGAGTTTGCCAGACAATTCTCCATTCCTTACGTTGGGGTTTTTTTCTTCATAGTATATGTATTTTAATAAATGCATGATTGAGTATTCTGCAAGCCCACACGACAAAAAGACTATTCTGGAATAAATGGTATAATTACATTTCCTACAGCGACCTTGCAATCTCTTGAGTATTTATTCTAGACTAAACAGCCTCACTCAGCTGCCCTGTGTCTGATTGTCGATGAAAGAAGCTTGTTTGACAACTGCTTCGAGCAGAAACATATTTTTTCCATGATTGCATGAAAAAGTAAAAAAACATTACCAGACCAGTATTCTGAGCACAGAGCCTCATGTTAGATCGATGAGTTAATTTCGAAGCCAAACGCCAACAAAAACAATTACTCTGGACATTCTGCTGTCATGGCCAGCTTTTGAGGTTAATTTAGTGGTACATACACAACTACAGCCAACTTGACATATAAGAAACTACACGGTGTATGCAGGCTTCCTTCTTTGTTTCTTTATATATTTTCCATATTCTCTGCTTTTATAACTCTCCTGAGACCTTTTACAGTTACAGAACCCACACTATACCCACAGGTGGGCGGGCAGGAAGCAAAACTCCCCGTTTCATAAGCAGTCCACTTGCAATATATTCAGCTGCTAATGACCTTGACAGAAGAGCTCCATGCAAAACACCATATACTACAGGGTGTCGTTTGAAATGTTCATAGCCATTTTTGCCAGCAAGCTGATTTCTTAAACAGTAAGATTTCAGACTTACCAGAGGCTGTGCTCCCTTCTTCCATTTCCATTCAGTTGGAAAAACTGGTGCTAATCTACCTCCTCTATATTAAATTTGCATCCTTCCAAAATCCAACAATGAAACCTGCAGGATTTCTGTTGCATGCTAAAGCAATACAAGTCAGTTTCTACATCAAACCAAATTAAAAGAACTTACATATGGCTCTATTTCCTTGCCCCATCCTCTCTTGAAAAAGACAGCATGCTTGGCCACATTCACTATTCCAAAAACAGTGCACCCACATAGTACTTCTGTTGTCACTTATAGGCCTTTATTCCATTATTCACGACTAAATGAATAATAAAAATACTTCACTTTAAAAGGCTGTATGCAAATGGAGCTGTGTCTTTAAAGCAATAATCACTTCTTACCTGCAAATTCTCACTCATTAGGTGCCTGATTCAAAATGCATTGCAGCTGACAGAAATCTTTATACTAAGAATCAGGCCCTGCAACAGGAGACACTGGGAAATTCAGACCATATGCCTTGGTAGTCAAGAGAATTCCTGCAAGGAGCACAGCCCTTTTACATGCACTCCAAAGCAAGACAAGCTTTCCTTGCTCTTACTCAATCTTTTGACTCTGACTGCTGAACTTATTGAAAAACTACGTTCTATTCCAAGGAGCAGAATGAATTCAGTGTTCAAAATCAATGGGCCAAGGCAGATCAAACAAGCCCTTCATTTGTGGCTTTTCTCCTTTTCCAAATTCAAGAAATATCTGCAAACCCCAATGACAAAGAGAGCAGATGTGAAAAATCACCTGCTACAGCTTTTAAAGCCCAGTGGTCGTGTCACCCATTCAAAATCAATTCTCAGTTCTTGCACTGCCTTGCACCCAACACAGACACTGCAGGGATTTAGCAAAAACTATTCCAAAGACTAGATCAGCTATGGTTTAAGAATAGTTTAGAGAGCATCCTTATCATTGCCTCACTTAAAAACTAAAAAAAAACCAACCCCAAAACACTATGATTGAGAGTAAAGAAGTTACAGGAGTCCTTTTCTAGATTAAGTGCCAGAACTCTCCATGTGTTTCAAATTACACAACACTGTACAACCAAGAAATAGGCAGAAATTTTCCACTTGAAATGAAGGTTAAAAATTAAAACGCTAACAAAGCTCTAAGAGATATGAAATCCAGTCCCCTAATCTTAATTTGAAATTTAAAATGAGTGAGCTGTCCTATACTGGGGGGAGGGGAATTAATCAAGCCAGTTGTTAAATATAAAAGGCACAATGGACTAAAAGGCATTTGTTGTGTATACAAACTTCCACAGTACTGATTCTGCTTCAGCCCTTACCCTCAACTCTTCAAATGACATTTTGCTTAGTTTTAACTTGGAAATTATCAAAGTAAATTCCCTGTGCTTATTAGATTAGGTTTCACCATTGAACTTTATATTTTGCATCTTATTTAAACAAAACACTAATTAACTGGAGTGCTCCTAACAACGTGGTTTTACATGAAAACAAGCTGATAGATCAAAGGGAAGTCACATTTTTCCCCGAAAGAAAAGCAAAGGTTTCTGGAGCAAACCTGATTATTTTTTTATATACACATGTATATATTCAGGATGTACCTCTCCAGACAAAGTAGGCAAACACAATTTTCTTTTAAGCAACTCAGGCTTGACTTTTTTACAAGGATCTGCACAAAAGTTCTCTGTTAAGGCAGAGAATTTTTAAGTGAGTGCAAACAGCAATTTTTAATCTTACTTGTAAATCATCTCTATTTTGTGAGAATGGAGAGAATAGGACCCATCCTGTGTTAAAGAGTATGATCCACTTTGCAAGACAAGACACTGTTTGTAAACTTTGAGACATGGAGTTCACACATCTTTACCCAAAATAAGCAGATTTTCAATTTATAGTCAGTTTTTAAGTAGCTGGTGGATGACTCTTCCACAGCTGTAAATACTTGGTGTGAGAACCCTGTCTGGCTGCTCCTGCTCACTTTACATACTTACAATTAATGCCAAGAATGTCTACATTTTTCAGGACCTCAAACAAACATCTTTTTGATCAGGTTTTTTTTATTTATTTTTTTTCAGGGTTAGTTGTTTTTGTTTTGGTTGTTTTTTTAATCAAAACTACATAAAAAAACATACATCTCTGAAACAACAAACTAATTTCCATCCCCATCCTGTTTTGGTCTTTCACTACTTGACATGTCAGAATTTGTTGTCTTTCTTTTGTTTTGCAGTACGAGAAGTCCAGACCTCCAACCACACAAATTCAGTGTGCTCAGCTAAAACATTAGAAGAATAGGGAAAAAGAAAAAGGACAAAAAAGGGAAGAAGAAGAAGAAGAAAAAAAAGACAGGCCTGTTTTTGTCCCCCTAAGAAAAGTAATGGCAGTGAGTGGCCAAGTGTCTAGGCACTCATTCTCTCTGAACTACACATCTTGGCCCCACAAAAGCCATGGTAGGTACCACAGCCTCAGCAATTCAACAGATTTGGACTGATTTGAACCAAAACATGACACTCTCCACTTCAGTCTGGTTACCCCAACCTAACCAGTTCTGGTGATAGCACTTTGATAAGACACAGATCTCCAAACATGCCTCACACCAGCAGGTTGCCTTCAACTCCACCCAGAAACCAACAATTTCCCAATGAACATCACTGAGAACTCCAGTAGTTTACAGCAGTGACCAAGTCATCCAGTCACACAAGCCCATGACTATTAGTCCTCACAGAGGGACAAGGCAGCTGTAGATCCTGCCTCTAGGTGGGTATGTTACACTGATCCAAGATCCCATTTTTATCCAAGGACAGAACCAGGTCTCCAAGGAGACCCTCTCACCCATGTCTTCTCCCCTTCTTCCTTCCAAGTCCCAATTCCATCTGACAGCTGAGACAGGCATGAGCTGACGTCAGAGGCTGAGCACCCAAAGAGACCTTTGCCACCCACATCAAACTATCACCAACCTGCCACATTCAGCGTGTATTCATGGCACCAACAGACACTGAGACTTTCTTGCAGGAACCCCAGAGACATGTAGGCACAGGACCTCCTACCAGAGGCTGCCTCTGAGAAAGTTTCCCTCCTAAAAGGTCTCTGTAATACATATTGCTCCCAAAACACCATGTGATTGAGGATTATTGCCTATAGTTCATTACTTCTAGAAAACTTTACTCCATTAAAAATACTGGGGGCCCCCCTGAAGTACAGAAACACAAACACATTATACCAATCACTTGTGTTAAAAAAACAAAACAAAAATAAATCTGTTTCTTCATTATTCTCAGACTCCCAGCACAACAGCAAGAAATGCATCATATGGATATTAATGCTTTTCTGCAGTTCATAGAAAGAAAATTTACAGCCCCAAGAGGCACTGAAAACAAATTTCCAAAACCAGTTTAAACATAAATCTTTTCTTTTTGCAAAACATGCAAAATCCATACACAAGAGCAGCAGGAGGATGCAGAATCTAGTTTATTGGACTGCACACAGTATTTTGTAAAGCCTAATGAGCAAGTAACAAAAGTAATCTTAAAAAAAAAAAACAGTTGTGGTTTTTTTTTTTGTTATAAAATATCCCTAACAAATGTTCTGAATGATCCCTTAAGGATTCACCCTTTTTCTTGCTCTTTGCTGGCAACCTCCTCACCAGCTGCCTCCTTCATTACAGCAGTTTACTAAGAAAGAAAAGCATCTCTGATGCTGAAGCCTAAAGTGAATCTTGCAGAAGGTAAGAGGTTAAGATGGGAATATTCAAAAAGCCCATCCTACGAAGTGTTTTGGAGATAATAAACTGTATCTTTTAAAAAGAAGCCAATAAATTACACTACCAGAAGTGAATTCAAAGTCTCCAGGCTGGCAATGTCTTTGCAATAATTCTGACTCCAGAAACTCAGATAATAACAGCCTGCACATTTGAGGGAAGTATTCAGCTGCAATAAATAGCCAGACTGCAAAATTATTAATGAGAACATGAAAAGAGGAAGAAACAAACAAAAAAATTTAAATAATTTAGATTTAACCTGCCCTCGTATGAGACCAAATTCAGAGGAAACTAAAAAAAAACAGCAGGAGTGGATAACAGGGTGCCCAGCTCTTCGGCCTCACCCTCACCCAGGCAGCTGTCTGCAGCTGCCTGAAAAAACCCAAAGCAGGGACAGAGGCACATGAGTTGAGCATTTATCATCAACAGGAAATGCGCATGAGTTCATATAAACACAGAAACACAAATATATAAAACCAAGAGCCTTGCACGGCTTAAGGTATTTCAGACACCCCATGGAATCGGGTTAGAGTTGTACCAGCTGGGAACCCACAGCACCCATATGTTTGTTTTGGAACTGCAAACAGCCTCAGGATGCAGAAGAACTCTTCTGGTGGGCACCACCACCCACCCACCCTCCCCTTGCTACGACAGCCACCCAGCACCCCTGCTGCTCTTAACTCTCTCATCACCTCCAGAGCCAAGCTGGATAACTGTGGCTGTTCATGGTCAAAGGAGTAAAATGACACGTGTGTCCATGTGTCTCCAGGACAAGACCTGTGAGCCTTGCCTCCAAACCCTGCTCTAAATTCGCTCACCCACAAATGGTGCAACACAACTGCAGGATTTAAAGGACCTCATTTTACAAGGTGTTGGGTTGCCTTCAAACCAGTATCACAGGCAATTAGATGGGGTGGATGCAGATAGCACAGGGTTCTTGCTGGTTCTGGGCACCAGCACTCACCTTACAGCCACAGGCAAAGGGACAAGGACTGGGAATCCTCCCTGCACAAGTCATCTCCCCCCCCGCAAGCATTTCTCAGAGCTGAGAGGGCCTCAAAGCCCCCCTCACACTGGAGGTCCATCACAGCTGTGCTTCATCCTAACAGGTGGTGAAGGCTGAGTCTGGCTCTGCCCAATTTAAACTGCTAATTAGTATTTAGTCTCAGAAGCTTGATTATCAGATGAGAAAAAATTACAAGCATCAAAAGGACATAGAAAATAACAGTGATAGATTTATTTTTTTAAATAGACAACCTAATGATACTTCAGATAATTCAGGGCTGTCTGAAATTGAGGTTGTCACCATTTTTATTGTTTCTATCTACCACATTCATTTTTCTCCTGTGCCAGTGAACTAGGTGGGATTCCTGTTGGGATTTCAGTGGTCTCTGAAACTGCATACTAAAGTGTCTCAACTTTGTGGCTTCAGCTTTCCCATACTGCACAGTCAAACGTAAACTTATTTTTTTTAACCTCTTTCTTGTGTTGCCAGTCTGCACTGTCATCCCACCACGTAGCTTTCCAGGCACTTCATTCAAGTGCTGCTGACCTTGAAAGTAAGGCCATGACGAGTTAGGTGACACTGACTACCCCAGCAGCTACACATTTTCAGTTGGGTTTTCACATATAAATGTCTCTAGAGAGCAGACACATCACTTTTGGACTTCCCAGCTTCCATTACCCAGGCACAGCAGCTCCCAAACTCCCTTCCAAACCTGGCTGAAAACCACCACGTCACCAACTGCTGGACCAGCCCCGTATTGTATTTTTTGACAAAGTTAAGCTCTGTGCTTCGTTTCTCACAAATGCAGTTTGACTGTAGACAGCAGTCGACAAGTAAATCTACCCTTTTCGATGGCAAACAGCCCAACTTTAATATTTTTACTGGCTTACAGCTGGGTAAATTAAGCCCTGGATTTTTATTTATTTATTTTTTAATACCGTGCAACTGAAAATGAACAGCTACTTCACTGCGACTGCCAAGGACAACCTTAAAAACACTAATGCAATCCAGTCCAGCTCTCAATAGATCTATAAAGGCTAGAGGACCAAAAATTTCACCCAAACAAAATGTTGGTTAGGCAGGAAGTCTAATATTTCATTAAGATGCTTGAAAAGAAAACAACAAAAAACCCAACAACCAACTGTGTGCTGGCAAACTGAAGATGGTAACAGTCCCAGTGATAATGCCATGAAATGGGAATTAAAACTTGCTGTGTTACTTACCCCAGCCTTCCCAGCATTTCAAGCTCTGGAACTTGTGGTCCATATGTCTCCACTTGCAGAGGTTGATACTCATACAAAGCTTCCTCTACCTTTTGAATGGGAGCTAATGAAATATGCTGACCCTGTTAGGAAAAAAAAAAATTTAAAAGGTAAAACATTTCTGGATACTGGGTCAATGTTTTGTTTTGACTTTTTTCAAATGCAATGCAAGAACAAGCTTGTATCAGTTACCTGGTCCAGACAAAGACCATCCCATTAAGAACATACTATCTACTATATCACTTATTTCTTGATGATTTAATTTTTTTTTACTGGGATCTACAGATCGGAAATAATGTTTCATTAGCTGTAACTGTCTGGACAAGGTAGGAAGGAAAGGGGAAAGTTTTATTGAAGGCAGGCTTACCATGAGAGAGTGTGGCTGCTTCCAGTATCACTAGTAAAATTATTACTAGGTACAAATTTCATTTATCAGAAGTAATACCAAACAAATGTCTCTGAGCAACCCTGTTTGATTCTGTAATCAATGATTTCCTGAAAGCCCTAATTAGAAAGGGAAGCCGCTTTCATTTCTCTCTGCAGGCTCTGTAAGCTCCCATATGTAATGGCTCTCAAGATAGACTTTTACAGCACAATACAATTAATTCATTCAGCAAATTCCCATTTGTTTCATAACTAAAAATACAGAAACGCACAATCATAAAACTTTCATTCCAGATGTACTTTTGAAAGCCCTTCAGACCACTGAGAAACAGCGAGACATTTCCCCCCTCTGCCCCTAGTCCCTATCACTCTGAGCTCTCACAAAACAGGAGACTGGTGGCTGGAAAGGAGGGGTCAGGAGGATATGAGATAGAGCCAAAGTTAACAGATGTTGCTGCGTGACATTCTACACTGATTTGTTGATCTTTCACACAGTTTCAATTTTCTACTGTATTCTATGGTGCTCAGAAAAATTAGCAGCAGCAGCAAAAAGACAGAGCACTGTGACCCCCCTTGAAACAGCCTGGCTTCCCCTGTAGAAACTGAGCCTCACATCTGCAAAATGCAGGAATTTAGGAAAGTAGTAGTATTGTTTTTGTAGACATTTTGTCTGCAACAGGAGAGCAGAAGCCTTCCATGGTGTAATGCCATGAACAACCCTGGCTCCCACTGGTGATCACTTACTGAGCTTCACTTCCCCAGGGCCACTCGTGTAAGCATCTACTCCCTGAAGTAGAAACTAAAGGCTCCTACTGTGGGACATGGGGTTAAAATTAAATAAAGATAAAATAAAAAGTCAGCAGAAGGGGAAAGCTGTTAATTAAATTTGTGGTTGAGGACAGTGACCTTTCCGAATTTGGAACATGGATATTTTTGTTTAGAGAGCTGCAGAAAATAGCCAAGAACATTGAAGACGTAAGTCCTTGAGAGGTACTACCATGGATCCAGGCTGATGTCTATGGAAATAGCAGCAGCTCAAGTTTTCCATTGAAACCACTCTGTGTTTGTGATGAGAACAGATAGTTCTGGCCTTTTTCTGCACTGCTGGGGAGCCTGGCGGGGCTGCTGCTAGCACTGCTACAGTGACAGTGTCCTGAAGGCAAAACATGGTGAAGAAAGTTCTCCAGTCAGCCATGAGTCACTCCAACTTTCATAGTTAGCACACAGTTACTTCTGTGCCACAAACCATTGCTGCAATAGTAAAAGCAGGCAGCCACACATTTTAAAAAAGGGTAGGAAAAGACAGGTTACAAATTTAGCTTCAATCCCACCTCTCAAGATACAAGTGCAGGGTCTTTTGATATTGCTATAAGTTGTCAATTTACAGTCTATTCAAGTTCATGGAAACACCATACGTGGCACCTACATTCATGTGGGCATGTTACACCCACTGTAAAACATTAATGTTTACGTAAGACTTTTAGACCTAATGTTTTTAAAATATCATAGTCTCTAACCAAACCAAAGGGAAAGATATAACAACATTTCACATGTTTTCACCCTCATCTGGTGAGCGAGAAGTCTCAGCCTTTCCAAATCCAGAGCAATTTTATTCCAGCCATAGAAAAGAAACCCATTTCCGGCAAAGACCAAAACCATGATAAATACTTTGGGAAATTACTCGTGTGTGGAAAAAAAGGAGCAGCTCAGATTGCAGGAGCCATATCTCAGGAGGGCATCACCAGAACAGCTGCTCACTGTTAGCAGAGTTGCCAGTGGTGCATTCCTAACACTTTTTTAATGAGAGTGACTTCTGCTGCTGCTGGCCAAGAGACACTGGAAGGCTCATGACAAATGGACCAGGCTCATGACAAGTCTCCCTCACCCATCATTCACACTGCTACAGATGCCCTTCTCTGTCTGGGGACTCCTGGGAAGACAGGATGCAAATGTGTCATTTATCTCCTCTCTTTGTAGGGCTTCTGAGGTGCCAGGGGAGAGAAGGAATCATGATGGTCATTTACTCTCAGATGGTCAACCAGTAACAGTGAGGGAGCTGCCTGTGAACAGTGGAGAGGGTGACTGGTCAGCACACCAGCTGTATGGTGGGCATTGGTCTGTATGCCAGAGAATCCAAAAAGCCATGCTAGGACCTTGCTGTGAAGAGCTGTACTGCAAAAACAATGCACTACGGTGGCCCAGAGAGCAGAACATCAGCAGAGGAGCAGTGTATAGCAACTGTCCATCCTTGAGCCTCATGTTCAGCACAGACCTGGATATTTTGTGCTCCTGTACAAAGCCCAAGGACTGGCAATTCAGCCAAAGCATCTTCTTTTGAAAGGTGTTCTATCTCAACTTCAGATCATAAAGGTGCAGGCACATCCCCTAGGTGAGTTGTTCCAATAGTTAAATATCTTCAACATTAAATACTGGCAGCTCATTTCTTGTTCCTCAAGATCAGTTTCAAAGCACTGACTCTCTCCTACACCTTTCTCACCTCTATACCAGGCCAAGGTGCAAGTGTTAGGAACCAGTACACACTTCTGCATGGCAGAATGACTGCATTGGTTTGCATCCAGCCAGTAGATCTGCACCCCAAGGAGACTGTGCAGCTGTATGACACAGCTTGTTTGTTTTCATTTCCCAAAGTCACAACCTGAGCTGTCAGGCTTTGGCAATATGGATCACATTCTACTTGTAGATGGGGGAAAAAACAAACCAAAACCACAACTGTCCTTCAGCTGTAATTCCTGCGGGCTTCTGAGGTGCCAGGGGAGAGAAGGAATCATGATGGTCATTTACTCTCAGATGGTCAACCAGTAACAGTGAGGGAGCTGCCTGTGAACAGTGGAGAGGGTGACTGGTCAGCACACCAGCTGTATGGTGGGCATTGGTCTGTATGCCAGAGAATCCAAAAAGCCATGCTAGGACCTTGCTGTGAAGAGCTGTACTGCAAAAACAATGCACTACGGTGGCCCAGAGAGCAGAACATCAGCAGAGGAGCAGTGTATAGCAACTGTCCATCCTTGAGCCTCATGTTCAGCACAGACCTGGATATTTTGTGCTCCTGTACAAAGCCCAAGGACTGGCAATTCAGCCAAAGCATCTTCTTTTGAAAGGTGTTCTATCTCAACTTCAGATCATAAAGGTGCAGGCACATCCCCTAGGTGAGTTGTTCCAATAGTTAAATATCTTCAACATTAAATACTGGCAGCTCATTTCTTGTTCCTCAAGATCAGTTTCAAAGCACTGACTCTCTCCTACACCTTTCTCACCTCTATACCAGGCCAAGGTGCAAGTGTTAGGAACCAGTACACACTTCTGCATGGCAGAATGACTGCATTGGTTTGCATCCAGCCAGTAGATCTGCACCCCAAGGAGACTGTGCAGCTGTATGACACAGCTTGTTTGTTTTCATTTCCCAAAGTCACAACCTGAGCTGTCAGGCTTTGGCAATATGGATCACATTCTACTTGTAGATGGGGGAAAAAACAAACCAAAACCACAACTGTCCTATAGCTGTAATGCCTGCTGTATAGCTGCCTGGCCTTTAGCTAAAGGCATTTTCCTATAAACTGGATTTTAGTCTGCCTTGATGTGGGAAAGGGTTAGATGGAAGCATAAGAGTTACAACAGCCATTCCCACCTGAAAGCCTTGTCAAGCCTTACAACTACCTGAGCCCTGCAGATGTTTTGGATATGAACAGGCTGTACCTACACTGCTGACCCCTTGGCCAGGCAAATACAGAGGCATGGCCATGCAGGCTCCTGAGCCCATGGGCTTCCAGTTTCATTAGCCCTGCACAGATAACACTGAGGTGACAACACTGGGTATGGCACAGACGGGTGCACAAAAGGCTGGGATGGAAACCTATGAAAACCTACCAGTGAAAAATATCACCTTACAAATTCCCACTGATGTTGGAATAAGGTGCATTCACACACACAAAAAATCTGATCGAAGTTAAAAGGCTCAATTTGACCAATATGATCTCATTTAAAAGCCATTTGACCAGTAGCATCTCTCTTTTGTTTCTCTGCCCTGAGTGCTCCCTAGCCATTTCATAAAAGACTAGTACAAAAGGGAAGCTGTTTTCCAACTTCAGAGACATCACAAGAGACAATAGCTGTTACTTAGGACTTACATAGTCCTTTTATGGATCCAAAAACCTTTTCCTGTCTATGAGGTAAGATTTTTAAATTTCCTGTATTCCACCTAGAGAGCCAGCCTTACCTCCTTCCAGCATTAGGAGACATTTATCAGCAAGCTAAATCCAAAATGAAAGCAGCAGGTCCAAGATCCTGCTTTTGCATTGGCTTTCTCCTGACAAACCTAAGATCTGACGTTGTGGTCATGAGTAAGTATTTCTAATTCCCCTTGGATGCTGTAATGTTTGTGTAAAAGAAGTTGACAGTATCCAAATGGAGATAGAAAAGGCTTCCAAGAACACAGACAACAGATTTTCCCACCTCCTCTCCCTCCCACCCCTATCTTTGTGGCATATGAGTTTTTTCTGTGGGATTATTTTAGGCACTGTAGCTGTCTATTACACTTTGGAATGTATGGAACCACAAAACACACTGCTAATTAGAAGGAAGGCATTTGCTTATCCTGATGACTTTGTTTATGTAAAGACTGCACAGCAGCGGATTTGTGAGCAACTGACTTTCCATTCATGTGCTGCATAGTTTTAGATGAGAGAAATATGGGATTAAATTGGGAGGAGGGTTAAATAACATTGTTGCATTACGAATAAAACTGGCTGATGTATTTTGCACTATTCTAGATACACTGTTTGGGACCTTTCTCAGTTTAAATAGTAAGAAAGAAAAGCAGCAGTGAATTCTTGTTTCAGACTGTGATACAACATGGCATTAAGAAAAAAATAAAAGCCATGGATTATAAGCAGAGAAGAGCTGCCCTTGCAGTGGTAAGGAGTTTATTTTAAACAAACAACAATGTCCTTTTAGGAAAAGTCACACCTATTAGAACATCAAAACTTTAGTGTATCAGTGCACTTTTCACACAGGGGCTTGGGGAAGGACTCTTGGCAAATGCCAGGTGTATCAGTATTTGCCTGCTGGCAGAAAGAGTTTATTTTAGCACACAGAGTCCAGAAATACTACCTCAAGGTGCAGTGTTCACATTTCTTCCCGTCCTGCTGTATCTCTCTTTCCC
>NW_009953726.1:2811814-2851726 GCF_000747805.2 Chaetura pelagica
TTTCCCTGTCTCCAGAACGACATTGCCTTCCTTCACCTCCTTCCCTCAGCAGCAAAAAGAAACAACAACTGACAGTCTTCTCAGACATCTGTCAAGTGCCAAAGAGGAGGAGAAAGGAGACTGACACCAAAAATGCAATAGTAGGGGAAACAGGAGGAACAGCTATGCCACAAAAACATCCCCAGGCAGGATACAAAAGCCAGAGACTAGGGTCAGTAAAACTTGTCCAGACAAAGCATGTTCTGCACTAGAAGTGGCTTGACTGGATAATGCAGCCAATCTTTTTGCTTTTTTAATTCCTCTCCACTTGGGAACTTCCTCAGCTCTCCCATCACCACCCTACCAGAACACAGCACACAGCTCAGGTCATAGAACTAGTAATATTTACATGTTAAGTCTCATTAAGTCAGTTTGCAGTGATGTTCTTTTTATTTAACTCTTCACCACCAGGGTGTCTTCCCCAGCCTGGCACAAGGGGGGCACAGCAAGTCCAAAAGAAACTGAGCCCTGTAAGATGCCAGGGAGTGACACTGCTGAAACACATCCTGAGCTTCACTCTGGCTGTGTGTGAACGACAGAAAGGTTAACAAAGACCCTTTCTGATACACTGTCAGTTGAGTGTGTAATTATTCAAATACCTTCAAGTGAATGTTAAAGCAATACTATAAATTCCTTGAATTTTTCAGTATAAGCAGTCTTAGGAAACTATTTTACTGTTAAGCTCACTAAAGGATTCCTGTTTGGGAAAAATTTAATGTTAAATAGAATTTCTTAGAGAACAATATTAATGCAAATATATCAGTGTGAGCCAAAAGCTGGAGTTCAAGGATTATTCTTCTTTTTCAGTTCCCACCCTCCCAATTCACTATTGACAAATCCCTGTCAGCAATGCTAGTATGGCTTTCTGATTCTGATTAACTACTTTCTTTGACTACAGTAATACTCAGGAAAAAGGGAATGAAACTGATAGATTTGGAGGGCTTAGTTAATATTATTTTAACCTTTACCCTCCCTGTCTTCCACAGCACTTTTAAACAAACACCAAAAATGTCAAACTCAAATGCATAATTCCATTCCCTTAGCCTAAAATTCCTGTGCCAGTGAGGCTTTTCCAAAGACTTAAATATCTGAAACCAACTACTCTTTCTTCTGCTCTTGAAAACCAACAACAAATCTAATTTCTTCACTCAATTGTGAAAAGTGCTATAGGGATATCCCTGCAGCAAGACAGAAAGAGTACAAATGATGTGAGACAGAAACCACTAAAATCAACCAGTTTTCCTCATGATCTCAAAACCAGAATCTGACCACATGTGGCAGGACAAGAGAGGTAAGATTCACACACTCCCTTTTCTCTGAGGTAGATGATTTCAGACGTTTAACAGCAATTTGACTAAATTGAGACTTCACCCCCCCAAGTAACTTAATTTGATATTTGAATGCCACGACAGGTTTAAAAGATGTGCTTTCTGTAAGAATCACAGAAACAGAGCAAGAGTTCAACAGCACAAAAGAAGCTATTAACAAAGATGGTCACATATAAGTGGTTTGTTCCATGCAAACAAGCATCTGCAAAACTAACCATGGAGTTCTACTCACCTCCAAATCTTTCCTCCATAACTTTCTGACATATGCAATTACCTGACCAGACTCATCTTTGAACTCCTGCCAAAACACCCCATTTCTCTAATCTCTCAGTGGAAGGCCTGTGTCCATCTAACATGCCAAAATACAATTTTTTCGGGGTCAGAGCTGGTACCAGGATTTAGTGATTACTCTCTTCACAGAAAAGCCGGGTGCCCTTTCTTCACACCAAAGGATTTCAGTGCCTGTTTGGCACTGTCCTCCCCAGCGCTGGCTGCTGGAGCCCAGTTAGGATTCAGGGGATAGTCTGGATGCTTGCAGCAACAAATCACTTGCCTGTTTTCAGCAGAGACTCCAGAGTTCTGGCAGGAACTGCCAAGCTTTCCTCAAAATCTCAAGCCCTGTTCAAAGGGCAGCCTGGTACACAAGACAGTATCACTTTTGGAAACAAGGAATTAAAACCCAGCAGCATTTTGACGTAACTATTAAGAGCACAGATCACCCTCCTGGTTTTCAGCACTCATTTCTCAATCTTTTTCCCAACTCAGTCTCAGCTCCCAAGTGCCTACTTGCTTTTGTGCGATCCACCACGCTGTGTGCAGATAGATGTTCAGTTGCTTTTGCACCTTATGCTCTGGTTCCCAGGAGCTCTGTCCTGCACACAATATTTATTTGGCCACTCTCAGCTAGATTGAAGAGCCATGCCATCAACTTGCTGCTCCGTGGCATTCAGACACCCCAGGAGTGGGTGTTTGCAGACACCAGATCATGCACTCTTTTTCCTACTGTGGCCTTCACAGGGCTTGCTACGGTACTTCTCAGGGTACAACCATAAGTTCTTCTCATTTGTCAGAGTTTCACTGTAGAGGACTCAGAAGTCAATGCTCTGTTCAGATTGTTATGCCAATTTCTCAATGTGCTGTTAGTGATACAGCATTAAACAGAATTAAGCAAACTTTTTTTCCACCTCTGCCACCAGACTTCTGGAGCCTCGATCATTTTGATTTGGCTATCAACAAAGCACAAGCTCTGCAGCAGCCAGTCTAATTACAGGATTAAAAGCTTTAATATAATATTGTTTTAAATAGTCCCATTGAGAGCCTAATTTTTTTCAAGGGATGTGAAATAGAAATCAATTTGACAAATGCCACTTCGTGTATCATGATGCATAACATTAAGGGAGGGACAGACACACTAGTGGAGCCTCACTGACCAGCAGCAAATGTTTGAGTCTTAGCACAGCTGAATCTACTGGTGTTCCTATTCTGTTGCAGCAGATCCAAGTGTTACACTAATAAAATCCCTCCATTATGCAAGAAAATTATTTAGGATTTCCCACAGAACAGTATAACCTGCAAAATTAGATGCTTTAATGGTAGACCAGAAGCTCGCGAAGAACCAAACATCGCTGTACTCTGCAATCAACTCTTTCCTGGGATTCTCTAAAGCAGCTCCCCCCATCCAAATACCCACAACTATACAGTATAATTTTTAAGGAATGTAGAGTCCGATACATTATTTAAAACGAAACACTGCTTAAAATAACAAAACTGAACAGAAAGCTGACATCAGCCTGCAGAAGATTAGAAACTCCATGTGTGTGTGTGAAAATTAGAGACATATTCCCTGTTTTACTGAGCGTACAGGCTAGACCCAGAAAAAATGTTGATAGATGCAGAACACCACATTCAGCATGGCTTATATCTGCCTGATAAAGAGAAAAAAATGAAGTGAGATTCCATGAATAGCTAGATTTTAAGGAGGGACTGCTAAAGGTTGATAACTGTCTAGCAAAACAAAGTAGGGAAGTTTTTATAGTAAAAAAAAGGAATAATATGAAGAAAAGGACAAAGAAGGGAGATGAAAGGAAGAGTATGAACAGGATAGGAAAAACAGGAAGAAATATCAGAGTGAATTATTAGAAACAGGCAAAAAGATAAAAAGGAGGAATTTAGAAAAGCTGAAGTTTAAGGTAGAAAAATGCAGAAAGTGTCATCAGGTATTAGCTGCAGATGAGATGCCTTCACAGGACTTGTGGACTGCATTTATATCTGCAGACAAATTTTAAATAAAAACAGAAACCTGTTATCAGTATATTTAGAAATTACTGCTTTTAGCAAAGTGGAAAGTAGCTTAATTCTAGGCTTTTTTTTCCTCATTTGCATGCAGAGCATGCAAGTAAGACATTAGCTGATTATTCTGGGGACAGGAAGGGACGCACTGCAAACCTAACACACAGTTCAGAGCACTGCTTTGAAAATGCACATTAATTTTGCCAAACTAAACAAAAGAACTCCCTGGGGCAGAAGCAACTGTATTTTTATTCTGCACAAAACACACTCTTTTGTCCTTCCAGAGAGGTTTCGTTTCTTCCCGTGCAATTTTTCCTCTATGTTTTAAACGGCTCTATCAAAATCATGCTTAAACCCACAGACACATGACAGCTTTCTGAGTAGCATATCGTGGCACCTGAATTTTAGCAGTACTTTGGACAGGATTCCCAGAACTTCATAAGATTGGAAGGTCTATTTGTAAGCCCTGGCTGACCACTGGAGCTTTGTAGAACAAGTTCCTCTGTGTACCCAGGAACTACCATGGCCTACTGCATTACTCTGCTTTCAGTGGCTACAGTTGTAACTCCCTGCAGCACAATAACCAGAAGCATCTAAAGTCAACCATAGTACAAAAAAAAGGGTATGGGTCCTGCCATGAAAAAAAACTAAAATCTCACTTAGAGAAAATAGAAGCTGGCAGCAAAACAGCAGCACAATCACACAGCAATTTCACATAGTCCCAGAAAAATCCTGTTTCTGTTTTTATAAAATAAAGAGACGCCTCATCTGTTTTATTATGTTCTCTGGCTCCTTTGTAAACCCATTTGCTAAAACACTTTTATTTAAATAAAAAAGCAAGTCTCACCACAGATTCTGAAAGAGGAGACTGCTGTGAAAGCAACTGTAGCACAAACATCAGATTTCGAGCAAGTTAAGAGAGGCTGCCTACATCCTGCTACAGGCTTTTAACAAGACAGTTTTGTCTTAAAATCAACACTTAGATTGTAGGAAGGAAGATTATTACTGTATGCTCTGACATAAGTACTGGATGAACCCACATCAGAAGAATGCCCCAAAATGTAAAAAATAGACAACATAAGGAAAGAAATCACACAAGCATGGTGAGCTGAAGCTGAGGGCTTGTGCTGACATCGCATGCCACTGCCACTTACTGCTTCTTGGGAAACAAACAACCTGTAATCCAAGGAAAAGGAAGCCCTAAGAACAAGTATTAAGAACATTTGTTAATCAAAGGACTAAACATATAGGGAGGTTTTACTTTGTTTGACTTTCACATATAATTTCCATACAGTAAAATATGTACTAAGCTCTCCACAGATGATGCAAATGTCTTATCCTGGCTCAGGACAGCTGCTGCTCTGAGAAAAAAATCAAAATGAGCTGATCATTTGAATTCCCTTAAAACTCATAATATTGTATCAAATAAAGCAAAGTAGAGCTTACTATACAGTTTAACAAGGCATGTCTAACATCTTTGTGCACTTAAAAACTGTAATTTAATTAACTTTACCTGTAAGCCTGGGGGGGAACGTGAGGGAGGAAAAAAAACAAACCAAACCAAACCGAAGTCATTTTCCTCTCAACTCTGAAAATAGTTCAGGGTCCAAATCCCTATACAAGAAGCCATAAAAATAGTTTGGTTTCTGGTAGCAATAACAAAAACGAGGGCAAGATTAATTCTTACACTTTTATGGCAAACAATCTAAAGCAGATGTTCCAAAATAAAAGCGAGATGTCAAAGTAGTTAATAAGTGCTTTTCAAAACCAAACACAACAAGAAAACTTGCAGCTTTATGTGCTTCTATAAAACTCTAAATCACCTCAGTCAGCTTCCAACCTCAGCCCTTCTCTACTATATGAAGCTTCACAATTACCAAAAAAGTTTTACTCAAGTCTAAATCACCACAGAGCGGTGCGTCCTGAACGAAAGCACATGCTAGTGAGCTCTGCTGTTCAGAAATCAGCTGCTCAGTCTGGGCCCTTAGGAACAGAAATACGTTTTCATGGTTTGAATATACAGGATCTCTGGAATAAAGTCCTTGTCTTTAAGAGACAGAGCATATTTTAAAGATACCTAAAAAAAGTTCAGACTGTATTTACATTTCCGCTAGAATACTGCCGTTTTGAGACAGCGATCAAACTTCACGTTATAAGGTCAAAACCAACACAAGCATTCCTCAGAATCAAACTTCAAATAGATATTTGAAGTTCTCCATACTTTCTTGTTTGCAAGTTCAAAGAATTGCTGATCATAAAGCAAACCTGAAGATATTAAATCTTCTAAGGACAAATTTCACGAAAGATGACGTGCGCATGCAGGAGAACCGAGTCCTTCCACATTTAATATGGCAAAAGTTTGTATAAGCTAACTATAAGCACACCCTCTGCAAATGAAACTAGCTTTTATTGTCAACACAAAAGACACAGTGCTAACTTAAAACACCATTCACTCAGATGTGCTTTCCAAAAGGCCTTAAGCAGGATTATATTGATTTAAATAAAGTAAATTAGGCAAGATTTGCACTCGTGCTTCCCACACAAATCGGATTTGCCAAGCCTTTTGAGTCTAATCACTGGTACAATCACACAGGTACACAAGAGACTGACTCAGCACTCACACACACTTCTAGACTCACCAGCAAGAGCTGATTTTTGGCTGACCATGGAGAAACTGCCTCCTAAGCCAGTCTGCCCAAGCCTCCATCTACCTGGAAGCCATCCATCCAGCAACACTGGGCTCCTGTGCATCTGCACCGCTGCTCCACTTCATGACATGAAACACAAACCCGTTGCTACAGCCTCGGAGTAACTGATACCAAATCACTCAAGGCAATGGGAGCAAATCAGAAACTCTAGAGTACATATGAATAATAACAGATTTTTGTGTTTCCCAAGTGCTGACAGTTCCGAGGGGTATTTCCCGACCCCACCCCCAAGTCCTGGACTATAATCACATTGATTTCATTGTGCAAAGGCAAGCGGTTCAAGAAGCTTTCACAGAACATTTGGCTTTATAATCCAGGGTGGGCTTTTGGCAGGGTTTGTTTGGTCTAAACTGTTCAAAATGTAACAAGAAAATGAAGGTAAAATGTATAACACTCAGGAAAATTTTGTTCTCAGCAAAAGACGGCAAAGTCATATCTAACAGCTTTAAGGAAAAACCAGATCCTTTAGATCACCAGCAGCCTAGATAACTTTGCCTTATCTCTGGACATAAACTTGTATTGACTGGCAATGCAGTGAAAAAAACATGTTTTCTCCTTTGGTTTCACATTAATCTTGGGTCACAGTTAAAGCAAGACACTGCATCAACTCTTCTCTCCCTCACCTCCTTCTCTCAGCCGTCGCTGTGCCAGCTGAAATACCCATTCCTGGGACTGAGCATTTATCCCTGGCACATTAAAGAGACCTACAAGCAAAAAAGCCTGCCAGAGCCTAAAAGCAGTTCAGCTTATGAAATCACTTAATCCCCAGCCTCAGTCACCCCAACAGCCTTGCTGGTCCACTCCAGGCTTTGGCAGAAATAGGGAGTTGCAGTGACTGTTTGCTGCTATCAAGTCAAGGAAATTCAGACTTTGTTTAACCTTTCATATCATAGATTTAGACAATACTAAAAGGCAACCCTCAAGGGCCACAAAGAGTGCTCTGTAATTCATACAAGTAGTTGAGTCACAGCAAACCAGCAGCTCAGCCAGGATAATGCATCACTGAACCTACATTTGTTTCTGTACAGGCCTACAGTTTGCTTTCAATTACTCATAACACTTTGCAAGGCACTTGGATGTGTGTATTGTACACTCACAACGTAGGCTTAGTTTTAAGAAAATAACCAAGTCTCAGTAATTAGAGAGCTGACTGCAGTGCTCAAATACTGTGTTCTTAAATTTGATGCTTTCTGTGTGCATAGGTGTTTGTTATCTATGTATGGACCCAGATACACACAAATAATCAAAGGGCATGAATTAAACAGTTTTTAGCAAACACTGTCACTGAACATTTCAAAAGACCCTGTAATGCCCAGTCCTGTGCACATTTACACACAGGATTCATTTAAAGGCACGTCAGGCTAACAAATCTATTTGCTATCAGGAAATGTTATCATACACTTACTTGGGGCTTATTCAGATTCAGCAACACTGATCCAGCTCAGAAAACTACCCAGCTTTAAGCACACAAGGAGCCTCACAAAGTCAAAGGAGCAGTCGCAGACCAATTACTTTGTCTGGATTGTGCCCCACAAGTCCAGTCCAACAGAGCCAAGCAAGCCTCAACCTGACTGTGTAAAGTGAGCCCGTCCAATTACCTATGGCAATAAACACCAGGGCCTAGAAAGCAGAGGCTTGCAGAAACAGGCCTCCAGAGAAACAACCAGCACCCTGACCACCCCATCCTCCACTCCTCATCCTTCCATAGACTGTTCCAAAAGCTCAGAAGTCAAGCAGCTCACAACCAGGTCTTAGACACCAACATGTGCTACAGCCTGGTCCACAGATCTGAAGGGACTGAAATGCAACAAGGGCAGAGTAAGAGAGCTGAGAGATAAGCCAAGAGGAGCACATGCTTGCTTAATTTTAAAGCACATGCCTACGGGTTTTCTGGGTCAAAGCCAAGATGATCCTTGTCTTATAAGCTCCAAGGGCTGGAGGATCTCTTACAAAGAAAGGCTGAGGGAGTTGAGGTTGTTCAGCCTAAACAAGAGACGGCTCTGGGGCTTCATAGTGGCTTCCACTACTGGAAGGGGGCCTACAGGAAAGCTGGAGAGGAACTGCTTACAAGAGCTTCTAGTGAGAGGACACGGGGTAACTGTTTTAAACTGAAAGAGGAGAGATTTAGGTTAGAGATCAGGAGGAAATTTGTTAGTGCAAGGGTAATGAAGCACTGGAACAGGCTGCCCAGAGAAGCTGTGGCTGCCCCATCCCTGGAAGTGTTCAAGGGCAGGTTAGATGGGGCTCTGAGCAGCCTGATCTAGTGCAACGTGTCCCTACCCATGCAGGGGGGGTCAAACTTGATGATCTTTAAGGTCCCTTCCAACTCTGACCATTCTATGATTCTACAAAGATCAAGCACCTCTGCCAGTTTTGGATAAAAGAATTTTATATAAGTATTTAAGTGATACCTTTTAGCCCACAAGGACAGACTTCTGATCAATACTTAGGATACATATAGTAAGATGAATTTTACCAGGCTAGTCAAGTTGCATGGAACATTACTGAATCAAACACCCACTGATATTGGCGTGAGTTTTCTTCCTCATTTAAATGGATGCTTGACCATGCCTCTCTAACTGAATGTGGGCATCAAGAGACTAATACAATAATAATAGGAGAGATTTTTTAAAGCACACAGGGTTTCCAAGTACTCTCTCAAGAATAGGTATTTATTACATAAATCATCTTAATTTTATTATCTGGGTCTCAATCCCACAGCCTACAGAAATGGAGACAACATTCCTACTAGGGGCTACTTGTCCATTACTCATACCAAATAGATAAAAAATCCGCAAAAAGCTAATTTACAGAGACATTTTCCAAATTTCTCTAATCATATATTTAAAATCTTAAAAGGAAGACAGCCAGTAACTACAAAATCATGCAAGCACATACTTGGTAATCCATGTAATTTTTTAAAGTAGACTAGAATTCTAAGAAATGGCTTACTGAAAGTAAAGTGCCATTGAGTTTATCATATTTGTTTCAGGGTCTTTTTAGACTAAATCAAATAAAACCTCAGCACTCAACAGTACACTTGACATTTGTCTTCCCAGCACAAAAAAAACTGCAAAATGCAATGCAGACAAACAACAATCCTCTAAACTGATGCTCAGGGGTGTCAGTGTTTATTGACGGGGTGCACCTAGGCACATTGAAACAATAAAAGACAACTTGCCTTCTTTCCAAACACACATCAGATTTCTTTCATCTGTGCATTTACTAACTTGCATAAATAGAAAACTGGTGGTTTCATGCAATCAGCACAGTGCCATTTAAAGCATAGCACATCACAGCACTCTTAAGTCTTTTTGGAAATACCTCTGTTGCTCAGCAGCACTAGCTTTCCACCAGTTGCTGCTCCACATGCTATTGCCAATCAGCTGCATTTGCTGTAGTGCATTCCAAAGTTTACTAATTAATCTCTGCACTAAACCCCACCGATGGCTGCTTGCCATTTGAAATGATCATCATCTTTTATTTAAAGACATAGTGATCCCATGGTCAAACTCAGACCTTATTTGTAAAGAAAAAAAGAGGTGTGCCAAATTTCAGGTAATTAAATCCCTTTCAATATCAATGAGGAGGTTTTTTTCAACTTGACAGAGGCAATCGTTAATGGCTTGAGAATGTTTACATTAGACATGCTAAGTTATTTCAATGTTAATTATCAGGGATTGAGCAAACTCTTGCATTTTGAACCGGGAGCTACGCTCAGCAGAGGGGTAGGAGATGCAAACTTGTGGAAAAGAGACCCTTAATTTCTTGCAAAACAGCACACATACTTTGAAGTCATGTGTTTTAATGATTCCAGCTTATTGCCACATTTCATTGTGAGGTTTTTAAACATGAATTCCACCCAGTCCAACCCCTCACACCATTGTTAGAGGCTGCTCTCATTCAGCGGCACATACGGGCTCCATGACCTTCACAATGACCTCTGCAAAAGCAGTTGTGCATTTTACTGTGGTGTAAATCCTCACAGACAAGTCGAACCTGTTCTTTTTGGCATCCAGCCCTTTAGATGAATACTCTGCAGAGATTTATTATGAAAGGGGAATGAAGGGGCATTATTGCACAACATTCATCCCTCGCATCCAGCTAAGTTCCATCTTTTACAACTTCTGGAGGCTTTTAAATAAACAGATCTTCTTAATTGCACAAATCATTCTTGCTTCTCACCAATTTTCTGTAATTAAAGTTCACTCTTGTTTATGAAAAGGTAAACATGCCCAGAAAACAGCATGTGCACCAAGGTGTTTTAAATTATTAATAACTAATATTCATACTTCCTGTTACTATACCTGAGGGATTAGTGTTTCCTAGCACACCACTCACTTACAACACTGAAGTATTATTCCACATTGTAGCAACACACACTGCCCTAAAAGGGTCCATTAATTATTTTTGTTATGTCATGAAGTTGCTGCAGGATATTAGACTGTCTCCATAAGAAACACACTCCTATGGTAAAACGATGAACAATGAAGTTTGCAGGTTTTTAATTAGATCTCAGAAAAGTAAAAGAAGTCTGTACAAAGTTATTTTCTGTGTCCTCATCCCAATACTTTGTGTGCTCTTATGCAAGTAATTAAGAAAAAAAAAAAGTCAAGATTGGTTGAATTACAAAATATAAAATCATAAAAGAATTGTGAAAGGGGAAGATTTTATAAATTCAATTAATCTGCCAGAGTGGTCAGAGCAGTAACCCTGTCGTTCACTTTATCCACATTCCTTCAGGCTTTCTAATTGATCCTTCAGCAAAAGATGGCCTGCTAGGGAAGGTGGAAAAACCAAAACAAAAAACATCCAAAGTTGCATTGATACTCCAGTCCAAAAATCATGTTCAAACTCGCTTTATCTGATAGTCGCTTGGTGTTAACCGGAAATGAAGTATTTTGTTTGAAGTAAATATTCCCTGATCTAAATCTCTGAATTCCCCTAAAAAGCTCCCTTCCCCCAACATCAGCTGTCATGGACAATTGACAATGCACACACACGTACCTCTGACTGCAAAAATAAAGAACTGCTGTGTGTGTCTCTCCCTGTCACCCACTAGCAATGTCAGGTATGGGTTCTCCCTCCCCTTCCCCAAACTCTCAGCTGGCCATTCCTCAAGCTTTCCTACTCTTTCTGCTACCAGCAAAATCAAAGGCAACAGAAAGCCAAATTGCAAAAAAATTTCCCCTGACAAAGACATAAGAAAATACACTCTCCTCCCACCTTTCCCAGGTCCACACTGCACTTTCACAGCTCCAGATTTGTGGACAGAGGTTCCCCCAGACAGAACACACAGCAGTTGTTTTTATGATCTAAATTCACTTCCCACCTGTTGGTCCAACTCTGCTTCCTGCACTACGGCCCACTCATTCATTTCTAAGCCTGATGTTACCAGCCAGATGGAGCAGAAATGGGCTGAAGACAGTAGGTGGTAAGCCAGCATGGTCATGTAGTGTGGTATTGAACAACAAAGGTAGAGCACCCTGAGTTCTTAAGGGGTTTCCCCCTGAAAGGGAATTTCACATTTTGAAAAGCTATAGTTGCTGTCTGCTTTGCCTCTTCAGAAATAAAAATTAATTAAAAGTGCAGCCACATTTATACTTTGTTCTTCATGACAAACAAAATAACCCAGATACCACCACTACTTTATTCAGGGTCTTTATTTTTAAATTCCAATGTTTTTTAGTTAGGAGATAAACAGACTTAGTGCCAAAGTTACACCTGACACTTCAGCTACAGCTGAAGTTAGTTACCCAGAGTTTAAAAGCAGCCAAATGGGTACAGCACTCTTAAAAAATACTCTTGTTACTTTAGAAGTGACATATCTGTTTAATTTTGTATTTCAAATACCCTTAATTAGCCAGACACACAACAGGTGAAAAATAAGCATTAAACTAAGCTGATACAGCCTTAAGCTTTAGTATAAACTGCACCTTTAGGGTTTACTGGGGTTTTTTTTACCCCTTATTTCAAACAGATTTTAGAATTGCCTGATTTGAGGTAAATTCTTGGCTCAATCCAGTCTAGGCTTCAGATCCTTCGCTAGTTAAAATGTGAATTTAAGCTCAAGGCATCATCCCACAGATGTGTGTGAAAACTGAATGAGTGAAGATGAAGGAAGCATGAAGCTCCCATTGCAATCCCCTCTACCTCCTCCCATCAGCTCTCAAGCCAAGCTTCTTCCTCTCCATGCACAACTAAAGAAAACCCTCATCATGCTTTACTGGGAGGAACCACAAAGGGGAATCCCTGATGTGCAGGTGCAGTCAAGGTAACACCAACTGACCTTGGACACCAGGATCTAGATGTCAAAGATCTATACCAAGATCTCTGTCAAGCAGTCCACACTGAAGCCCTCCCACTCTACTCATACCAGAGCTTGTGTGTGGCTAGTGGAAAGCCCAACAATAAAACTTCCCAGGTTATCCGTTTTTAAAACTTCTAGGCATGATCTGGCTCAATATCCCACTCCAAATGGAAGTGGAAAAAACGCTGCCACTTCCAGTGTCACTAGCATCATGCTCGTACAGAAACTGCCATCTTTTTGGAAAGGCAGAAAATTCTCCCCATATTACTAATCAATCATTCAGACTTTGCTTGTGTGAACTCAAAGAGCCTACTGCAGGGAAGCAGCTGGGGAGCGACCTTCTACACAGGCATGTAGCAACAGGACAAGGGGGAATAGCTTTCAACTGGGAGAGGGCAGATTATGGTTAGACATTGGGAGGAAATTCCTTAGTGTGAGGGTGATGAGACACTGGAACAGGTTGCCCAGAGAAGCTGAGGATGCCTCATTGAGGAAGTGTTCAAGGGCAGGTTGGATGGGGCTCTGAGCAGCCTGGTCTAGTGGGAGGTGTCCCTGCCCATACAGGGGGTTGGAACTAGATGATCTTGAAGGCCCCTTCCAACCCAAAGCATTCTATGATTACAAGCTGGACATCTTTATATATCATCTTTAATGCATGTGGCTTTTTTTTTACACTAGTCATGTACACACGCTCCAGGAAAACAAACACAGGCTGCCCTCAGCTCCAGTGCCAAAGACTGCCCAATGATGCAGGAGATCAGATGCCTCCATGGAACCCTTTTAGATATGTCAGCACCTCTACACAGTACAGACCAGCAGCTCTTGTTTACTTGCACACTGCTTCTGACAGTCTTCAGAGGATCACATTTCTGTGGTTCTCTTCCTATGCTTTGGAGAAGAGTGGTGCTCTATTTATTTAAGCCTCTCTTTCAAGAGATGAAACAGGAGAATGGACCTCAGACCTAAAAATATATGCTGCTTTCCTCCTGTGCACAGCTCTCAGAGTTTTAAATTGTTCCTCCCTCCAACCCACTTACCTTTCCACTGTCTTCCAATTCCACATGTATCACCTTTAAACATACCATCTGTGTCCTGCAGGATCTACCTCACCCTCTCAGAAAAATATAAGAATCATTATTCTTACACAAACACATCACTTCATTTTCTACTAATCATTGCAGATGTTGCAAGTTCCAGCTTCCTGGCCCCCACCCAGCTAATTTAGATAGATGGTTCCACATGTGCTCTCTGTCCCTCCATTTCCTGCCCATACAGCTACACACATTTGTCTAAGTGAGTCAAAGCAGGTCTCTCTGTAGTCATAATATTCTTACATATTTCATATTTTTTTAGAGAACCTGCATAAACACAACATATTACCACGCTATTATCCAGTTTGCAAGAGGCAAAGGATTTTACTGCTCTGCCACACGTTCTGCTGAACTATAACATCACAAATTACAACTGAGCTTCATATTTCCCCAAAATACATGTTACCTGTGTAGCAACTAAGTTCAAGTAAAGCAAAAAATGCAGAACAATAAGCTGAAATAGTCAAATTCTCCACTTTGATATACTCCATTAGCCAATAATTTCTTAAAAAAAAAAAAGATGAATAAAGATAAGCCAGATTTTCAGAGACCAAGACATTTCTTCAATGGGATAATTCCTCTTTCATTAGTAGCCAATGCCTTCATTATTCCTTTCCAGTGACACCTTGACTGACACACCAAGTCCAGACTAGGTATATATAGGGAAATTCACCTTCTGATGTCCAATGTTGACTGCCTAAAACAATATCCCCTTCTCCCATCCTCTGCACCTGAACAAACATTCTTCAGGAAAATTACTTTTCAAGTCTCCTTGGTCCAGAACATTGTCTCTTTGATCCAAAATATGGTTTCCTTCAAGTACCTTAGCACAGTCTAAGTCCATCTTGGATGGGTACTGACTATAGAAAACTAAGGCCCCCAATACCTCCTTGGAAATACATCTTTATTCTTAAATGTATTTTTAATTTACAAATGTGCTTTTTTAAAAGCTCAAAAGTTGAATCCTCTGAGACCCTCAAGCAAACATCGATTTATCTGCTGTGTTCACTTACTCATCAGTCAAGGAGCAGAAAGTTGGCATATACACATGCAGAGCATGGCCTCAATCAACATGCTGAAGATTTATTTCCATGCAGGGAATTCATATATTAGTAAAGCTGGTGTACCTTCTAACTGATACTAAAGCAAAACAGAAGATGCTGTGGGAAACACAAGTCCTGCATGTCCCCCCCTGCCTACAGCCAGGCTGTTGTTACCATTTGAACCCACCCAAGTGTGCACACTCCATCCCCTCCTGCCCTTGGAGATCATACTCCTTACACAGGAACTCCTCCAGACAGATGAGTACCCAAACCTTCAGCTCCCCAACTCCTTCTATCCCAGAGCTCTCTTATAATGCCCAATCCCATGGAGGAGCCTCTCACTCCTTCTTCCATGAAGCTCCCCTGTCCCGCTCACTCCCACCTTTCTGCCAAACCCTCACTCTCTCCCCTTCAGAGTGATGGCCCCGTGTCCCCCCTATTTCTTTGTTATCTCCAAAGCACCTCACATCCAAGTCTCCACCTCCTCCTCCTCCATCCATCTCACCTGCTGCCCTAAGCTCCCCCATCCTCCAAACCCCCCATGCTCCACCCAGACACCACTGCTGCTGCTGCCAGCACTTGATACCCATTTCCCTGCTACATTTCTTTCAGCAACTACCTCCCACTGCAGCCACCCCTCTCCTCCTCCTCTTGGCTCCCCTTTTAAGTCTGGCAAGTATTTCAGAAAAACCAGAAGTAGGTCGTAACCTACCCAAAATTTGTCTGAAGAAGGCCCTGGGAACAGGCAAGGAGAAAATAAAAGTTCATGGGAGATCTTTTAACTGTGCTGTTAAGGTGAATCTACTCCATAACATTAAAAATAGAACCTAATTCATTGAGAAATGGAATAACCAGGAATAAAACTACTCTGGGAGTCTGCACATACATGCCTGATAAGCAAGTCCCTCAAAACCAGACAGACACAACCCAACTGACTGCTGACTCAGAGGAATCTGTGAAGCTATTAGCCCACCTGTGCCATTCCAGGTCACCAGCCCTCCTCCAGGTAAACAATAGAGAAGATGAAGGGATGACACAAAGCTACTTTGATCAGCAGCAACAGAAGAAGGATTAAAAGAAAACACGCAGTGTTCTCACGAATGCAGACAAGCACTAAGAAAAATGGATCACAGCAAAGAGATGACACATTCTTCTGTGCACATATACAAATTCACTACTTTAGTTTGCCTAAATGGCTTGAAATCCTTCATTGCTCTTACTACAATTCTTTAAATGTTCTTACTGCTCTCTTTAAGAGAATTTTTCTCTAGAGAGAGTCCTCTTTCAGCTCTAGTCTGTAGGGCAGAGACAGTCTATCAACCATTTGCAGAAGAAATCAATGCTTTTATTGTTAAGTGACAAGGCATCTGACCTGTATTTTTTTAGGACCTTAATTCAAAAATGTTTAGTTCTGTAAAGTCCTCTTTACGTAGTCATCTTTGAGTACATAAAAAGCTCCTACAAAGAGGCAGAGAACAACCATTTTTTGTACCTACCTAGGCAGAAAACAAAGGTCAAGGAAATGCAGTTACTAGGTTTCCCCTAAAATGCAAAAGTTAGGGCAGTAAGTGCTACCAGAGGCTGCCCAGGTAGACTGCAGAGTCTCCATCCTCACAGGTCTTCAAGAACAGGTTGGACAGGTAATCTGTCATGAAGTGCCCCCAACTCAGCCTCACAGCAAGGGAAAGGACCCCATGACCTCTTGAGATCCTCACCCAGCACTATGATTATACCATTACACAAATACTCAGTGCAACTTTGGCACCAAAGGTTCTTATTTTAATAATTTTTCCTCCCCAACTCAAAATTCCACCCTTACAGAGGAACTTTGTCCACTCTCTTTTTAGTATCATCTCTATCAAGACATAATGAGACTTCTTATACTCACACTTTCAGACAAGTTCTTTATTTCTCTTTCACCCCAGCACTACTTTCTGGTATGTTTAAACAGTGCATCAAGCAACACTATTTTAACAACTTTTTGCATTAAAAATGTGGTTCAGTAATTTTGCACTGTTCATTTAGCACAAACTCTAATATTTAGCATTTATGATGTTTGCAGCTCTTGGCCAAGGCATAGCATCAAAAGAGCATGTATGCACTGAACTGCATCTTGGTAAAAAGAACAGCAGCACTGAAAAAAGTTACATTGGAACAATCTATAAATGTGTTTACATTATATGAATGATTTGCTGTTCCTTCACAAGGCATGTAGGAAGTCAGCACTTCTCAAATGTGTAAAGTATTTCCATGTGCTTAAAGCATGATCTTTCCAAAACAAACAATGATTGAGAATTTTTTTATTATTCTTTATTTCCCTGCCAGCTGTTTTTTTGGACTCTCCTCTCAGCCACCTTCTTCCTTTCAGTCAGATCTCTCCTTATTGCTCACAGTAACACCTACTCAAGCAATAGCATATTCAGAGCTGCAAGACTAATAGGAAGATCTCCATCTAATTTAAATAGCATTTTCCTTAGATCACTTTACAATGTGTCTTTGTGTTATCGTAGCTAGTGGCAGGTCTGGCTGTTGCTTAGGATGGAACTTGAGCATCCTCCATTAGGACCTAAAGCCCAGTTTCTGTTGCTCTCTTCCAGTCCCTGCTCCTGTATGAGCAGGGGAGCAAAAGAGCCTGCCTGAACCCTTCCAGCAGGCTTCTCTTGACGAGCCTCATCTGATGCAGCATATTTTCTGTGTGACCTGCCCTAGGTGGTGCTGCTCTGGCAGGGGGTTTGGACTGTATGATCTCCAGAGGTCCCTTCCAACCTCTAACATTCTATGAGTCTATGATCTTTCATGGAATCAAAACAACGTGCTGCATGACACACAGAGGTACTTCTGAAATTTGATGGTAAAGAATCAGGCAAGCAAGCTCTTGGCCAAAAAATGAAACATGAGATTAAAAAACCCAAAAGCAAAAAAAAGCCCACCAAAGAAAAAAAAAAAAGACTAAAAGAAAACCCAACCTCTTCCCCCAAACCCTAAGAACAGTTCCATTCCAAGAGGTGACTGGTAAAGGGTAGATCTGCTCCACAGCCACTTTACTAACAAGTCCATTTGTCTTGCTGTTCACTCCTGTACAATTAACAGTGTTGGCACTATTTCATTCACTAAATTCCAGTCATTACAGCTGTGCAAACTTATGGGCCTAATTTGTATTTATACTAATATGTGTATATAAACATGCACTGCTTTAGCCATGTAAAGGAGCCTTAAAGCAAATGAACAAATATTTATTCTAACAGAACAGTGTAAGAGAGCCCAACCATAAAACAGACTGAGGTCAAGCAGTTCGGGTTATGTCTGCACACCAAACAGTTTCATTTCAACAACAGCATCTTTCCTAAGGCCAAATCCAAACAGAAATCCTGCAAAGAGATACAGGGAGACATAGAACTGCATTTTCAAAATCCAGTCTCCTTTCCCAAGGCCAGTGTCATATAAATGAGGGGAGGAGAAATGGCAAATGTTGTAATTTACTTTAGTTTTTTTTCCCCCAAACATTTCTTACCTACACTAGGAAAAACAATTATTGAGTTAATACAATGTGCCTCATGTTTACACACTTTGATAGAATAGTAATTACACAGTAAGGTCAGAACCAAATTATGAGTTTTATACTTCAGTCTGTGGGTTGGAGTGCAGAAGCAGCATTCTGATGATAGATCACTTAAATAAAGTTTCTCTGGCATATACTTCAAAACCAGAGTTCAAAAACTTTAAGCACAGTTTCAGCATGTATGTGCTCGACTCTTAGCAAAGCATCTTTATTTAAATAAGAAGGCTAGAGATTTAGCATGACAAATGTATTTACTACTGCTAATCATCTTCCATCGTGCTAGTCAGAAGTTTTAGGCATATTGCATATGCAATCCTGAGAGATTGAAGTGAGCAGTATGTGGATCACAAGACTCTAGAGCACTGTTAAAATCCAGTACATTAGCCATAACCTGAATTTTATCATTCAGTATTTTTGGTGTTCCTTAGCTCGTTTATTTTAATTCCATATCAATGTGCTATCAGAGATGGTGGAGAACCAGCAGTCACCACTTCTTTTCTCCTTTTGCTTTTCAGAAACAGGTACCCTTCTCAGCAGATCAATGCAATGCTCACTTTTATAAACAAGGTATTGCTACTGATGACCAAGATTCAAAACTAAAGCAAAATGCAGTGTATGTTCTTACTAGAAATCATGAGAGGGAGCTTAGCAATTGCAGCATCCCACTAGCAGAGTTTGTGTTACAGAGCTACATGCACCTGCTCTCCAACGAGATCCACCTGCATCCCCTTGGGAATCTCCACTCCAGGGAAGCTGCTGGGCCAGCAGTGCTGGTTCTCTAAGTATCTTCTTCCAGAGACCTTCTGGAAAGCTCTGCGACTCCCCTCTCACCATTTGGGTTTCCTCTGCCATGGGGGTGACCCCTAGCCCAGCGTGTCTGAGGACTGACTGAGCTGGGACACAGACACCAAGGCTGCAGGGGCAATAGAGCAGCCTCCCAGTTCTGACTCAGCCAGACTCCTGCTGAGACAGGGCTCAGTGCCACTGAAACTTTTATCTTTACACACATGCTCTAAAACAAGTACATCTATTCTGAGAGAATCTATTTTCCTAAACATGCTACATTTCCCCTTGAAACTAAGTGTTGTGATTTTGTTGTGATTCTGAAGGATGAAGTGTTGTGGAGAGGCAAATATTCCACCCAGCTGCAAAAAAGAAATGTGCACAGAATGAGCCAAATGAAGATTAAAACCAAAACACCAATTAAACTCAGACTAGCATACATCTCAAAGAAATCAATTCCATCCCAAGTGTTTCAGCCTGAAGATAGACCAGCTGAGCTAACAGTGAAAGAAGAAAATAAAAATAGGCTTTATTTTTTTTTAACTCTAGGCAAATATTAAAAGCACTTTAGGGGGAAAAAAAAAAAAAAAGCCATCAGAACACACCACACCAAAAGTAAACAAACAAACCAACCAAACCAGAGCAGGAAGAATTGGCAAAACAAGGCTGGAAGGCTGAAACAGTTCCTGGTCATGCAGACAGGGTGGCAAAGCACCCTCGGGAGCTGCAGTACAGTTGCAGTCTAAACCATAGTGTGACATCCACTTCACTTACCTCAGAGTACCTGGCATATGTCTAAGCAACTTTGAAGGAGCACAATTGATTAAAAAGGTATTTGGACAGACTTTTTTTTTTTTTTGGCATTTGGAACAGGATTTTGGATAATTGCTCCACAAGCTATAAAAGAAACAGACTGAAAAGCAGGAGCAGCCGCTGAGCAGTTGTTTGCACAGGAAGCAATATTGTAGGAAAAGGCAATAATGAAGAACAGTTAATTTGACCTGAGCTGATGAGGTCAATGTTTTAAAAGAAATAGCTCCACAAAACGTAAAATAAGAACATTATTTCCCATTAGAATAATTCTGCAAGTGTAACACTGTAAGAAATCTGTTCCCTAACACTTGTTATGCTCAGATTAGTGGTAATGTGCAGTCCTGAGGTGTCCTAGACATCCCGTGTCTGACACAGATCCATTCCTCTGAAATATTGATTCAACTGCTCCCCTCTGCAAGCTCCAGCTGCTTCAGACTGAACACAGCTCCCCCAGCATTCACTAATAGCCTGAAGCTACAAGAACTGGAATAAAATCCTGGTAACACTCAGACACACAGGGAAGTTGACTGTAACCTTTGCTGCTGTGATTTGGACAGGGAAGCAGAAGCTGAAGGAGATATTTCACTCTTAATTCGCTGCCATTCAGGGGTGCTGTTGACAGGAGATGGGGCCCAGCTCAGCGGAAGAGACAGGAGGTTAGGAATTTAGAAGGGCTGGATCCTATTCCTCCTTCCGCTGCTGCTCTGCTGTCTAATCCTGGGCGAGTACATCCCCTCTGGGCATTCGGTTCCCCTCCCTCCCTGACACATCTATTTAAACTGCAAATTCACAGGGGTAGTGACCCTCTTGGTAGTGACGAAGCAGGAACAACACCCTGCACTCATTTCTATTCATGAATATTCCCACTAAGTAATGAAACAAAAACCATGAGAGAAACTGAAGAGCCGATGGTGCATTATTAGTTTTGAGGTATTTGGATAGAAAGGTAAAAGGCCAAATCTCCCAAGTGGTAGCAGACCAGAGGACATCCATGTTCTTTTCCTGCGTATCTGGGCAATCTAATTAGAGGCAATTGAGTTTTTAACTACATAAAAGTACCTCAAGAATACCATCACTACAGGCTAAGTCTCCGGGGAGCCTGGAGGAAGGGAGCAAAAAAAACATTCTAAAACTGGAAGGAACAGCAAAGGAACAGGGCATGTGGCCTGAAACATGCTGAAGAGAGAAGGCATCTGAGCCAGTCTAAGACATTCCTATTTTTTAAAAACATATAAATAGCTGGGCCTTGGACTCAAAGGTTTACACTTTCCCAGTTCCAAATGAATTAAAGAAGAGTTAAGCACATCCCCATTTCTATACATTTTTAACCACAATGGTAAAGACCAGATCTAAACCACCAAAAGGCTCCTGCAGTCCTGTAAACACAAGAGGCATAAAAAGAAAACTAAATCACTGCAATGGGATTCCTACTGCATTTTCAAACTGCCATTTGTGTGCCATGCATACGAGCACCTCTCTTACACATGAAAACCAGCTTCACATTAAAGCCACCCCCCAACCATAAATGGTCACAATATTCACCAAGAAACAGAACAGTTCAATTGCCAGACCTTCCATTTGTTTGGCACATACTGGTAAGCCCTAGGAATGTCATTCATTTCTGACAACCTTTGCTCTTTTTGACAGCTACTTAAAATCTGAAGTGCAAGCATTGACAGGAAACTGTTTTTAGCACTACAGCAACACTTAAGATCAATAATTTCCTTTACACTGATTTGAGATTAGATTTAATAAAACTGTTTTAAATAATCAAATATGCTGAAAGCCTATTTCTTAATACAAGTGTGATCAGCAGAAAACTCTGGAGCACCTTCTCCCCTCATTTACAGAGGTAAACCAAATTGATTGATTAGGAAGGTACACTTGATGCACAATAGATATAATTTACTGCAATAAAATGTGAAAGTTAACAAGCAGACTGCTAAGTAAAAACAGCTTCCTCCTGAAAGGAGGGGAAAAAAACCCCAAAACACAACACAAAACAATTTAACAAAAGGAAAAGTCAAGGAGACGCTGCCCCCATGAGCTAATGGTCTATCTCATGCTATAGGGGATGCTCTTGCTTAGCTTACAAGTGAAAGACACTCCCTCCTCTCCCTGCAAACACAGGCACTCCACAGCACTAATATGACACCTTAAATAAGCCAACTTCCTTGAGCATTGCCCAGCAGACTAGAACGGGCATGCCTCTTAATTCAGAAACCATGAAACATGTCCAATTATCAGTCAGGCTGAAGAAATCTCCGACCAAGACCATCCCAGGAAAAACAGTCCTGTTCAAGCTGAAAAAAACCCTGTGGATTGCCACAACTGGCATATTTTTATAGCCTTTGTGTAAACACAAGCTCTGGATTAGCCAGCATCTCAGCTAGCTCTATCTGGATTCCCTTCTTTTGAAAGAGAATTAAGGAAAACACCCACCAGTGGCCAAACTATTAGGATAAAACAAAAGCACAGGGGAAGAAAGTACATAATAGTTTGTTCATTCAATGTGTGCTGCTGAAACTCGGTCAGTGAACACAAAAGACTTTTCACAGAAACTATACTTAATTTGCAGCACTGTTGAGCCAATCAGAGCATAAATTAGAACTGAATTTTTTAAGAAATTCTCAGTACTCCCCTAGAGCTGCCCCCACCAATACAAGTGGTGTGAGCCCCACGGCTTAGAGAGGAACAAAGCTAAAGCACCTATGAAGAGGGTTGCCCTTCAAGGGCAGCACAACAAAAGCTCTACCTATTTCAGTTGTACAGTTATGCAAACAAATGGTCTGGGCATCTCACAGCTTTAAGAAAAACATCCAACCTGGTGTCCAGGTGGGAATTCACCTTACTCTGTCACTAGAACACACTGTCACGGCTCCAGCTGTACCAAATCATGAACGAGCTGTGGCACTTTCCACAAAACCAACTGTTCTGAGCTGAACATCTTGCATTTGACTACAGCAACTTTCCAAGGGACATCCCAGTCCTGATCTGAAAATATCAAGAATTTCATCGCATTCCAGAGCCAATTTTAACAGTCAGGCCAATTAACCAGTGGAACATTGTGAACTTTAGGTCTTATTTGTTCCTTCAGTTTCTATTTAGATCTTATTTGTTTAACTAAGGTTACTGGTTCTTGCTACATTTACTGCTGCACTGTTCAGATTTGGCACGTTGTGTTGAGGAGGTACATACTGTAAATTGAGTCATGTCTTAACCTTTCTCAAACTACAGGCAGAAGGCAATACAAAGCACATCCTTCTGTCTTTGAATGGACCTTTTTGGATCAGCTCCACTCTGCTTTCTGGTATTTGCATTCAAAATGCAGTTGGCAAAACTCTTCAGGTCATGGGTCTTCCAAGTAAGGCATCCAGAAGGAAAAGCCCTTTCCAATTTTTTGCCATACTACTCATATGCAAGGTCCTGGTCCCTGGATGTGTTCAAGGAAAGGCTGGATGTGGCACTTAGTGTCATGGTCTAGCTGAAGTGGTGGTGTTAGGTCACAGGCTGGACTTGATGGTGTAAAAGGTCTTTTCCAGACTTGGTGATTCTATGATTCTGTCCCTCCACACACACATGCTGTGGTTTACTACCCTTGCTAAACTTCCCAATCTTCTTCACAGAGCCTGTTATTTAGTCATCTATTTATAATTTTGCATTCAGCCATATTAAAGCAGATTTCATTCAAATGAGGCCACCTTGTCAGAGTGGCCTTGTGAACTGCCAGCTTGCATGTGGATTCACAGAAATTCAACATCTGCTTCCAAACACTGAACTGTGTCCTAGCAGAACACCCACAGAAACATTCCCATGCTGTGGTAAACAACAACTACTTTAGAAATTACAAGGTAGCCAGTTAAACCATTTTTTGTGCAGAATCTCAATATTGTTACGATTGTGTAACATAATTTCTATAAGATTCTAAAAATAAATGTAATATAATACCTCAGCTAAGCTCCCTATAAAGAATATGGCAACATTAATCTTTCTCAATAAAACCTATAATTTTATCAGTGTAAAATCTCTTCTGCTTGATGTAATTAATTTTCCATAAATAGTAGTAATCAACTTCAAATATTCCTATCCTTAACTTTCCTGTTAACTGTACTCCTAATTTTTTTAAATTGTTATTTTTTAATCTAAGCCTAAGGTCATTCAGGGTAAGGCTTTTTTTTGTGTGTGGCACTGAATAAATTAAATTAGTCATCTAGTCACACTTTCTTAACACTGATAAAGTAACAATCAGTTATCTGAAGTATCCCCTGGTGTTCCACACGTTAAGATTTAAATGTCATGATGCTAGAAATCTCCTTATCCAAGTTGTTCACCATTCCTGGATGAAGCTTAGGTAGGGCTGCAAATTTGAAGGATCCACTACCACACACTGCCTTTAATAGCCATTTAAAATGCATGAGAAAGGACTTCCATTGTTCTCATCATGTAGAATAAGCTTATCTTCTTCATTTTCCCAGAAAGGCTAACAGCTTTAAGAAATTCTGACAACATAACAACAAGAAAACACATAAGCATTCAACAAAGATATATATTTTTAAACAGAATATAAAATATTTTCTGTCTACTCCCTTTTCTGCACTAACATAAAACATCTCATGAAGCATATCGATCTCCCCTAGACTCTTAGATTTTAAAAGAAGATACAGTTCATACTACAGGAAAATAAGAAAACCATCTGCAGACCTTTGCAAAAGCTGACACTACTTCTGGAAAAAAATGCTGGAAATGCTTCTACATTCTGAATGCTTTGGGGGTTAATAAACACAGCACAGATAACCCTGAAAGATTACATTGATTAACTGATGCGACACTAGTTTGAGGGAATGGTTTTTGCTTTGCTGACTTGTTGGTTTGTTGAGGAGGGTGTAGAGTATGTTGGTTATTTTCAAGATATCATTTACCTTGATCGGTTCTTAAATATAAAAGGCTAAAACAGTACAGAGATTTAAAACTAAATAGGAAACCAGTTTGGTGCAAAGATCAGGAACTCATACACCCACCTCTAAAACCCCCTCATAAAACTTTACATTTCCCCACAGAGGCTGATGTGGACCTCTCCATGTTGTGATAAAGAATGGGAATGCTGACAGATCTTCAGCTGTCACTGCAACAGTAACACGTTTGAAAAAAATACTTGTTGCTTCCTACATTCCAATAACAATTACAAGAGCATCCTTAACCGCTCAGCATTGTTTCCTAAATTGCCCGTTTCATGCTCACAGATTATTCCAGTGCCTAAAGTAAATCTAAAAAGAGTGCAATCTTTTCTTGAACTTCTGAAGTTTCAACTTCCAGAATTGTTACACAAATGAGACACAAAAATAATTCAGAGTACAGCACAACTTTGCAGGGAAAAAGGTACAGCTTGTTGGGTTTTTTTTACAACTACACAACGAAAATGTTTCATATATTCCAACTAGCAAAATTATTAAATTCTTAGATTCATTGCTAATTACTTATATAATTAGAAGATAACAGGCATATAATATGCAACTCAGGTTTAAATAACCTCTAAACTTCATATGAGGAAAACTTCAGTCTTCTGAAAAGCATTTAAAAAACCCCAATAAGCAAGTCTTACCATTTTGATGCCAGTGGAAAACGTGACTGGTTTGACAGGTTTGGGTTTTTCCACTTGCATTTCTAGCTGAGTAGATCTGTCCTTGTGCTGAGCTAAAAGCAGTGAAGCAGGAAGATTGGAGCTCTCCTGTAAAAAGGAAGAACAAATGTAAATACTAAAACAAAACATTGTGTGCCAAAAAGTCTTCAAAACTGCAAGCTGTGTCTGAAAGGCCATCAATAGTACAGCAGTGTAATGCTAAGTATCCTCTCTACAGACACTTACTGAAAACAATCATTTCCCATAATAAGGAAAAGCTGCAGCAACCCCATAAATCAGAGTAACTTGCAAAAAATCACTTTTATAGAATCCACATTAGAGACAATATAACAGGCTCCTTATCCCAATGGTCAATGCAACTATATTTAATAAAATTTAAAATTAAAAAAAAATTAAAATTTGAACTTAATCAGAGAAGGAATAATACCAAGTAGTATAACTTGGATCAGATGTTTATCTAAGACACATTCTTTCTACCAATGAACTCAGACCAGTTTGAAATTGCTTCCCATTAGATTTCACCTGAGGCCGTTTGGAAAAGATCCTTGCTCTGCTTTGCACAATGGCACTATTGTAAGTGCAACCAACAGCATATTTATTTTCCCCTTCACCAACTTATTCTTAGGGAAGCCAGCCAATACTTTTTTTTTTTAATATATAAAAATGTAATAAAATGAATAGTTAAGCAAATGAACTACTTAAACTCTCTGAACAGAACAATTCTACAACAGAATTATTATTAACAGAAGTATATGTACTGCATTCTTGAGAGAGTCAGAAAATGACTGGCCAAGTAATTTTCTAATAAACTAATGTGACTATCCACATGCACATCAAAATCCTCAAGACTACCTAGCCAAACAACTGCAAAGTTGGCAGCAGGGAAGAAGTTCAGACAGATTCTTCTCAGACAGCTCCAGCACATTTTATTCCTTAAGACCCTCAAACGTCACATATCCTTCTGTTTCACATAACCAAGTAAATACTGAACTAGGAACCATATTTGTTACTCATAAAATCAAACCAACTGGAATAAAAAAATAAATAAATCGTAGTCCAGTTTATGTCTAACAGGTCAGGATAAGAAGTTGGAAGTTTTTCTGTCTTGCTGTTCATGGTATCCTAAAGAAATCTTCTGAGGTGATCAAGAACAGCCCTGTTATACACTGACTCTTTACATCACTCTCCAGTCCTCTTTTCCTCTCTATTTTTTGTTACACTCACTTCATCTTATGACAAGATTGCAAATGCTAAAAACAAAGAACACCTCATACTATGAGGTCTGGTCCAGAATCACAAATACAACCAAGGCACGAGGTCCTCCTCACATTTCTGTGATTAACCAGAAGACAGAAGAGGTTAAAAGCCTAAATTGCCATAAAGACATTTAATTTCTGTACAACTGGGAGAAAATTTGGACCACGAATGCAACAGTTCATACCCTGCATCTTCCAAGTGTTGTACGTGTCTGTAACCACTGTGGAGCAGAGTTTAAGGATGTGAGATGCTTTTAATCACCAGATTTAATATGCTGGGGAAGAAGGGAAGAGGGTGAAGCATTGTCTGGTTTGTTTTGCCCTCTCATATTCCTTAAACATTCACTGCATTTCTTATACAATAACTAAAGGAAGCCAATTTTTGTCCCAGCTTCTCAAGAGTTCACACAATGAGCAGTAACCAGATTACACAACTGTGGGAAACCCACACAGTGCCAGCAAGCCACCACCTCTGTGATTGTTTGTCCTTTCTAATATGCACATAGCCCTTCTGTTAACTATTAACACCCACGAAAGGTCTAATCCACTAAACATTTATCCTTAGGAGCAGTTTTCCACATAGGAAAACAAACTAACAGTATGCATGAAGCTGGTTATATGGCAACAATTTCTGATTGTCTCCAAAGCCCCTGGGATTCTGGTAAATAGGGATAATTGATGTCTTTGAGGCATCTTGCCCTTTGCTTGATTCCAGGCTATTCTACAGCCAGGGAAAACCTGCCCCTTTGCCATGTCTGCAATGCCATTTTGCTCATGCCTGCACAGTACAGGCACTCAAAGAGGTTAAGTGCAAGTCCCACAACACAGAAGACATCTAAGAGCAGATCTATAATCCTCTGTAGACATGTAAGAGAATTTACACAGTAAATAAAGGAAGTGCTTTCATATTTTACTGAGCCCTGATTATCTAAGTCTAGAAGGATTAAAAAACAAACCAAAACACATACACAGCTCCGCCAACAATATGTAAAATGCATTTGAGACAAGTCTAAATTACAAGAGGGTGTTGTGCTTTCAAGCAAGAGGTTTTATTGTAACAGAGGTGACTTACAATGAAGGTAATTAAAATCTGCCTAATTTAGTGCTGGGAGGCAAAACAGGCAACAGCTTAGGCCAAGCACCTGATAGCTCTTCTAGCAGCCTGCAGAGCCTCAGCTGCCTGCAATGCCTTTGTCACCTTTCCAGCAAGGGGCACTGGCCTTCCCCTCTCAGATCCCTGCAGCCCTGGCCCCAGGGCCAGTCCCTTCTGCATGAGCCATTGCCTCCTCAGGCTGAGCAGGAGCCAAGCCTGCTGCACCACATTTTAAATACCAAACATTTCTGCCCTTGTTTCCCTGCCTCTGAACTAGCTCTTTGAAGTTGGGACAGTATTCTCATACACCTCTGTAAACAAAGGAGACCTTTACTATTATAATACCATAAATAATATATACAGGAAACTGTGAATCTCCTCAGTCATTAGAATTTAAGCAAAGGTGAAATTCTTGTCTTGGAAAAGGAAAGATCCAGCATCTCTACCTGTGCCACAAAAAAAAAAAAAAAGAAAAAAAAAGTCTTACATTTTTTCTTGCTGCCCAGTATGGGGGTAGGGGGCAAGAAATCTTGAAAAAAGTACCAAAACCCAGGGCTGTAGGTTTCCAACATCATGTTATGCACCCGAAAGAGACACTTCAAAACCAAGAAGTGAAATGTCAGCTTCCCACTTTACACTCAGAGTCCTACAGAGTCAGTAGTTTTGCCACTGGTATCACTGTAGCCAGAACTCAATCCTCTTTGTTTTAGCACAGTACCAGCAACCACAGATATAAGTTCATTAATTTTTTTTAAGTACTTTTTTATACTACTGCTGCTTCTGCTCAGATATTGCTGCATTTATCAGTTAAGTTTTAGTTATTTCATTTTCAGATTTGCAGCACAGTTTTAGAGAGATTTCAAGAGAACTTAAGAAATGTTTATTTCTTTAACAACTGCTGGTCGTCCAGAAACTTTGTAAGTCATTATACAAACACTTCAGTGCTGCTTTTAGAAACCTTCAGCATTACAAAACAAGTTTTAGCTCAAATTTAAGTTCAGAGTGCCCCTTCATAATAAACAGCCAAACAACTTTGAATTGCCCAGTTTCCTTCCTCTGCCTTTTAATAAATCACCTTTCTGTTGTTTTTAAAATATTAAAGTATGTCTTAATAGCAATACATATGCAATCACAGTTAAAACCACCTATTTTGGTCATGTTTTAAGGATTATTTATAACCATTCTTTCCTCAAGCAATCTGGTGAGATAGTTTTCCAGTTAAAAAAAAAAACTGCTTTGTAAAAAAAACAACAGTAAAATGAGGAAGAAAAAACCCAAACAAAGGGAAAAGCCTAGTCTCTAGTAAATTAAGAGTGTGTTATAGAACAGAACTGAAGTGAGAAACCAGTCAAAATCCCTATTCTGAACCATGAAATTCAAGCTTGTAGTGGAGCTTTTATTACTTGATCCACTACTAAATTAGGAATAGTTTGTGTGGATTGTAAGCACTTTTGTGTGAAAAGAGATTGCTGGACACAAAGTTACAGACTTGAGGGATTTTCAAAGAACTTTTCTGCTTACTGTCCCCTGTTCTGTCCCCTTGCAGAGGCAGCCGAGCTCATGAAGCAGCTCCTGATCACCACCTTCCTTCAACACATCAGACTGTCAGCCACTACTGGGGACTGCTTAACAAGCCCACAGTTTTAAGAGTTCACGTTATGGCTGAACCAACCCAGCAGCTCCTCTCTATCCCCCTTCACAAACTGCAGGATCAGCTGTGCACCAGAGCAGACAAGTGCATCAGCAGAAGGCCAAACAAGCAGACAGCTACATGGCCTCAGACATGACAGAACCTCACCCAACACACACCAGGTTAGAGGTGGAGTAATCACCATATCAGCTGGGCTAATGTAAGCTATCCTTGATGACAGTCAAAGCCTGTGGCTTTCATTGTGTCAATGAATTAAATCTAGACTTTCATACTAGCTCTTCTTTAAACTAGTAAGTCAACTGGCAGAGTGGCTGGAATCACTAAAGCAATTTCTGAAATATACCTCCCCACGTCAATTAGCAACAAGAGGTTTCAAGGGAAGCTCACTAGGAACAGAAAATGTACCCCCCCCAAAAAAAAAAAATCAAAACAGGCAGAACAGGAAAATAGCCTTCTTCTAAATACAAAAAAAAAAAAAAAACCAACAAAAAACCACCACCCTTTGGCATTTATCTTTGCTAGCATCTTATCCAGGATTTATTTTGTCCTGAAACAGCCAAGAATGCTTTCCTAAAATGAATTCCTAACCAGCACTGGTCATTCTAAACAATTAGTCCAGTTAAGTCTGTGAATCCCAGCAGCACCTTCCTTCAGCCCTCAGTCTGGCAAAACCAGAGTTGTTTGTAAAACCGATATGAATAACAGGTGAGAGAACAGTTACAGAAAACCAACAAGACAGGGAAACAAAAAGGGCCACCATTAACTGTGTCCATGTACTTGCTGTTTGCTCTGCTACTGAGCATTCCAGGCCTCTGGTTTTCTTACTCACCAGATCATCCAAAAGTGCTTGCTTATTCTTCCTTTTCATCATCTGCTGCATTTGTTCTTCCTTCTGCATGAGCAGCCTCCTTTGTTCACTTTCCTGTCGCTCTACCTCTAGAGCTTCCTCCAGCTCCTCCTGCTCCCGTGTCTGAAAAGAAAATTAGAAATCAACTCATGGCAATCTTTCTTCTTGAGTAGACAGAGCTCACACACAGCTCTGCTGCCTACCAAAGGCCCTGGGACAGACCAAGCAATGGGAAAGCAGCCAAATTCTACCTTTTCAGGTAGATTTTTCAGGTCACTGTGGACCATTCTTTCTTATTGTTCAAGGCAAAGTGAGATTCATTTTGTTTTCCTTCCTTGCTGCTCTCTGCAGTAGGAAGTAACCCTCTGGATGCTGGCTTTTTAAGAGTTAGAGAATGACAATTGCTTTTCCTTACACCTTCACCCTAATATGAACACATCCTTTGCTCCCACACATCCTACTTCTCAAGTGAGGCAAGTGGGTGACCAAAAATACAATCTCACAGTTGTTCCTGACTGCCCCATAATTGGCTGCATCTTGTGCACAAAGTATCATGTATGCTTCTTAGCAGTGGTGTAGAAGAAAACCAAGAAATTACCAATTTGTAAATATTAGCAGAGAAGCTTATAAGCATAAACATATTTAAGTAGAACTGTAAATATTCCTCATTTTCTGGGAATTATTTCCATGTAACTTGGATTGAAGTCATGTGCCAAAAGAGGAGAAAAAAAAGAAATAATTAGTACATAGAAACTACTTTTTGTTTCAGGATGTATTTCTCAAGAAGTCTTTCTTAATCTGCAAACTATTAAGTCATCTGTATTTGAAAATCATAGAGGAATAAAAAAAAAGAGGAGGGCTTAAAGACAGGGAAGGAAAAGGATTAAGTAACTTTATACAGAAGGAAGGAATCAAAAGAATGTTACTTTGGTGTTAAGGAGGTATAGGACAGTAACAAAGAAAACAAACTGCAGATCTTCCCCACCAAAAATACTAAAGCGAAGGGAGATTGAGTAAAAAGACATTTTTTTAAAACATAAATGGATTATTAATCAATTAAAGCAGTTGCAGCAAAACATTATTGCAGCCAAGAGTTTAATAAAATCAGTTCTTGTGTCAAAAAGACCAAAAATTATTTAATAAAACATAGTGATCTGATACAAGCTAGAATATGCTGAAAAACATCCTTTTACCAGGCAGATCAAGACAATGGGTCCTAGTTAGTCCTGGATGCAAGAACTGACAGATCTCATCACTTGCCACAGAGCCAAGAGAAGCTGCTTTCATTTTGTTCCTAGCAGGGACATTGGTAAAGAGCTGCTAACCAACCAGTAACTACCTGAAACTGGATTCTCTTTACATTTCATGACAGGAAACAGACAAATCCCCACATTGTTAATTCAGCTAATTTCTGAGAATGAAGTGATCTACTTAGTTCAGTCAGAACTGAAGAGCTCAGTGTCTTTAAGACAGTCCAAGCTTCTTCCACATTTATGTCTAAAGGCTGCCTGGAATTTGCACTGAAACAGAAGTAAACTTCTAGGGAAGTGCTAACAGACCCAGACTGAAGAACCAGCCCAGAAAAATTATGTGCAGAAACAAGTAAAGTGATAAGACAAATCTAAACCAGATCAGACTATAGGGAAAAGGAAGAATTACCACAGGTCAGATCAGATTTTTCTGAAAGACAGACCAAAACAAAAAAAAACAAAACAGAAGAAAGATGCACTCAATAGGCAGTGAGGATTGTGTCAAGCTTAAAGGTAACCTAGACACAGTCCCAACATCTGAGGAAATCAAGATGATCATGGTGAAGGCCTGGAGTAAAGCCAAGAGGGCAAATGGTTAAGAAGTAAATAGTAAGTGCCATATTTAGCCACCTTCAAAAGGGTAATCAAGAAAATTTAAACACATTCACATCATGAAGTCTGGACAAACTATTTCAGGACTGAGAAAAGCAGCAAGCAAAAATGAACAACTAGTGACCAAGTAGGAGGTAACAATTTACCCTCTGACTAGAGAATAGCAGATATTTAAAGAAGGCACATTTAGGAAAACTGTAGCCCACTCAGCATGCAAGGCTTTTTATACATAAACAGGATAGAAATTAATTTATAATTACAAGAACCCTTTCTCAAGAACTCTTCACTTTTTTTATCCAAACGTATCTACTTCAACTTTTTCTCTTCACTGTCCCACATCCAATCTACACATCTAACAGATGGGTTAGTACATGAACAGTAAGGTCATTAGGAACAGGCTATAAAAATAAAGAATATGGCTTATATTAACAGAAGAAACAGCAGTTATCAAAATCCTGAGGTAACTGTAACAACTTTTTGATTTAAAAGAATAAGATACTCATGAGGACAAAAGTAGCAGAAGATGAAAATAACTTACATGGTCACAGATTTGGATACATTAATTCATCAGTTAGAAGCCAAAAAGGGGAAAATATGATGCACTACTTGATCACTACTGTTTTTCAACCTCCCATATAATATGGCTACAAGCGAAGGCCCATCTTAGGATCAGGTATGTCAATGTATTTCCAGCAGATATGCTGGAATTCCAGCAGTATTGGCCTCATTCAATTCTGGTTCCTTCTGCTTGCCAAGCACAAATTTAAACTGGAGCAGGCAATGGGCAACAAAAACACCAAGAAGAGCAGAGAACATCCATATTCATCAAAAGCAAACTATTAGAGTGGACAGAAAAATTTAAAGTCAGCCCAAGAACGAAGAGACAGTGATCAGCGATAAGAAGTTTAGGCAAGAAACTAAGCCATCTTTTACCATTTAAGGAGTAAAGCCATTCCAAAACTTGCCAAAAAAAGCTAGAGAAAAGCACCCTTTCAGCTTTTGGGACTGAGGTAAATTTACAGGCAAGATCACATGGTTTTTGTAACAGCAACTGTGTCCAGTCTATTATTATGTTTCAAATCTTGAAAAAGAAACACTGAATGTTTTAAATGTTGACAAAGAAATAAAACCAGCAATGTTTCCAGATCTCCAGTAAGTCTGGATTCATACAGGCTTGCCCAGCTTCCACCAGACAGCCTCCAGCACAGCAGGATCATACTGCACAGAGAAGAGGAGGCCCTAGGGGGTTCAGGGGGTACAGAGGATGATTACGCTGCCTGACGTGATCACACAGCTCCTGCACAGGCTGCCTCCCTGTCACGTAGGTGAACAGAAGGTGGGCTGTAGCCAAAGCACACTGGTCTTCTAGTGGTGACCCTGGAGGTTGTAGCTAAATAATACATGCAGCCAAGGACCTGGCAGGTCTCCTCAAGCTCTGAAGCACTGGATATTGGATGGTGTCAGAGACAGGATAACAGATCAGAGATGGACCCCTAGGGAAATTTCCTTGCCTTTAAAAGGAAAAGGTTCAAACAAACATTTTTCAGATTCCAATCTCCTCCTGTGAAATCCTAGGGCTAAAGAAATCACTGGGAGTTTTGCCACAGACTTCAGGGGAATGAGGATTTCACCCCTACTGATTTGAAAGCAAGTCCTTAGTGCAACTGGAATCCAAACACAAAACCTTGTTATGTCACACTCTGGGCAGACATTTTTCTTCAAGAACTGATAATAATGTGTATTTTTATACTGGAAAAATATTTAACAGATTAAACTTTTCTTACAGTAAGAAATCCTTGCAAGTTTGTTTATAAAGAAAAAAATTATATCTGAGCCATATTTCAATGAATGAATCTTGAAAGAACCATGTGTTTTGCATACAGGTCATGTATACAATATTCCTGATGTTACTATTATCAGCTCTTAAACAAAAGTTTGAATGTTTGTTTCAACATCTTTCGTTTTAAATTTTGCATAAACCAGACCTGTGCTTTCTTTCTTTCAATTTTACAGCTCTCTCTTGGGAGCTTCGTAATGTCTGCATCTGGATTCCTTTTTTTTCCTTCAGATGAGAAAGTCCTGGTATAGGAATGAATTTGGTCTCTCCTGGATAGTGTCCAGCGACACTGCCAGCACACATGCAGTGGTGATGCATTAGATGCAGACTTTACTGCCTGCCTTGCTTTGCAAACCCTTCCCAAAATAACATATAATTACATTTCAACTATAAATTCCACCTCTTTACACAGCACTAAATGTCTGTATCACAGAACATTAACATATTAGAGTTTTTCAACACAAAGTGAAATCTACACAGTGCCTTCAGCTTTCACTTGCTTTCAGACCTTACAGAAAGTATTCCACTTTGAAAATCCTCTAATTCCCTAATTAACAAAAATTGTAGGAAAGAGGAGAAGTTAACTAACCAGTTTTAACTTATTTTTCTGAATGACTTCTTTGTTATCCTTCTGGTACAGCTCCATTTTTCTTTTCGTGTTCTCCAAATCCACATTGTTGGTCAAGTTAAATACTGCATAAATGTTAAAAAGAGAGAAAGCAAAAGTATTAGGTTGGCAAGCATGACTGTGATCAAAGAAATACTGCTCTTATGTTCTGTATCCTTTCTAGTACCAGATCAAAACTTCACAACAGAATTTATTTATATATGCCCTGTAAAGCAAGACACAACCTGCTAAATCATTGCAAACTTCAACAGAAGCCAGCAGAGTTCCTTTAGGTTTATACATCTCTAGGAGCTGAAAATTTGCATCCTATTTTGTGATACTGCAAATGATTACTCATGAATATTCATAATATTACTTGAAAAACTTTAACCTTTTCAAAGAGCAGTTACAGCCAAGAACAGTGATTCTTGTAAAATGAAATTACACACATATATATTAAGACAAGGTTAGAAATTAAGTTGTTCCATCTCATAACATCATCTAATGCACAAAGACTACAGAAACTGTTTACATTCTCAGATACACAAAGAAAATTCCATTACTTGGTAACTGAAAAGGCACCAATAAACAATTACCTTCATTATAAGGAATCTGCACATGTATCCAGATTCATAGGTTAAATTACATTCTATTGTTGTCTCTTGATAGTGACAGACTGTATCTCACATAGTTATGAACAAGTAGGACCAGCCAACAAGCTCCACAGTTTAGCACAACATTCCCAATGATCCACACATGGCACAGAATATACTTCAAGAAATTGAACAGTTTCTATCATCAACAACTTGAAAGATGTAGATGTTTTGGATTATTAGTAATTTGATACAAATGCCTGAGCCTTTCACCTCTAGGTCATGACTTCAATTGTGGGTCAAGTGAATTCCAGCTGAAAGCTATGATCACTGGGGAAGTCTCTTGGTCATCACCATCTAGCAGGGATGCTGGGCTCAAGCCCATGGCCTTAATGCTACTGAAGACTGCCAGTGGAGAGCAAAGTCTCCAACAGCTTTGTCACATGGCTGCAGTAAATTTACAAGAGCAGCAGAGAAATTTGCGCTGATAAATCCTTTGCAAGAAAACAATGGCACAGCAACTCTGCTAAGTCACAGAATCATAGAATCATCAAGGCTGGAAAAGACCTTCAAGATCATCAAGTCCAACTATCCACCCTACACATAAGAAAGAGGAGGGTCTAGTGGAAATGCCAGCACAAAACTTGAAAGGTTTGGTTCAGTTCTCTCCTAGGTTCTCAAGCGGTTGGGCAAAATGAACCCTGGCCACATGCACCACTGCCAAGACATTTGTATGAGGCTGCTAGAGAGAATAGGAAGGAAGCATGAAGTCTGTGCAGCTACTCATCTGAACAGCACACATCTCAGTTTGGTAAAGATAATACCCCTTCTTCATCTTCTCCACAGACAACATGGCAGAAATGAGATTTTAAAGAGGTTTCTGGGTAATAAACATGGACAGCCTAGAAAGGCAAACCAGTACTAAGCAGCAAAGGAAATGGCAAGAAATCAAAGAAGGAAGCAAATGGGGGCAGAGGAGAAAACAGGGAAGGTCCAAAATGCTAGAGTTGAGGGACACAGCTCAGTTCTACAAACCCAGCTGCACAGCAGCTCACTACTGCCAAAAAGGGGCAGTCTTGCCCTTAGGTCCTTCTTCCCAGGCACAGGTCTTACCCTTTCCCCTGCTCTGGTGCCAAGACTCCTTGGATGCTTTGAAGTGCCAACAGAAACTCTCCTGTGACCTGAACTGGCTCCACAAAGGGGTCAGACAGGGCCAGAGAATAAAAATGTACCAATGAGAACAGGAATACTGCCTTTCCAGGAGTACTGAACCACCACATCATCTTACTCTTATCAGAAGTATTCAGCCTTTCCTTGACCTACAGCAGAAAGAGCTAAAAAATTCCTAACCTTAAATAAACAAACAAAATGTCACTTTTTTTTTTCCTTTTCCAAATGATGAGCAATATCAATACATTTTAATTCAGCCTGGCTCTTAAATCAGCTGAACTCTTTCCACCCTGACCCATCATCCTTGCTTCAGAAGTGATCTGAGATGCAGGCTGATTTTGTGGTTTAAAAATTTGTTTGGGAAGGAAAATCTGGATTGAACTTCCAACTTTGCTGCTGTTCCAGGGCAGACTGCTGGACCTCTATACTGGAGGTCTTCCACCTGTGGGAACCAGGAGCAGGGGAACAAAGCTGCCTTTCTCCTCTGCAGAGTCTGCTGTGCTTCTTTACTATAGCTCTACATGCAACACTTATCTCTGTAGTCTTGATCTCACCTGAAGTAGTACTTCTGGGCACTGCTAAACCAAACCAAGCCCTTCAGAGTTCAGCTCTTGGTTTTTGAAAGCAAATTACCCATTTCAAATACATTCAGGGTTTTTTTTCCCCAAAAAGCATAGGAACATTTTCTCACTCCATATTGCAACATACACACACTTTCTGGTCATAGCAGCATTTCTTTAATAAACCCCATTATTTTGGTCTATATTTTTAATATTACAATGAAGATTTGACCTCCAGCTTCCCAGCCTACAGTTCCTTGGTGACAAGCAGCTTAATATTTGAATATTACAGCAGAGAAGAATTGTCATGTGAAAATGCTGGCATACAGTCAGACCAAGGCTCTGCAATGACAGCAGCTGCATGGGAATGTCAGCACTTCCTACAGCTTAAATCCACACACCAGCTCTCTGAACTCTTCAGTGACGACACAAGAAAGAAATAGCATATGAGACACACTGTGCTAGCAGGATACCCAGATGCCACTTTCAGGTGCAAGAAGACCAAAACAAGATGTCAAATGCTTTAAGGCTCCTGAACATCTTAGGTATTTCTCTAAAAATAATGCAGCAATAAGCTTATGGTCAAGGTTTTGCAACTATTGCTGCTTGAAACGTTCAGGGTTGTTTTTTCTCCCTTCTCAGTTATCTTTAATAGGTTCAACTAGTCTCAACCTAGGTTTGTAAAACAAAAAACAATATTGAAACATCATACTAGGGACAGCAGGCAAATGTAAGCATATGCAGATGCTTGCTTTTAAACTACTTACAAAAGCAGGCTTATTTTTCTACATGACATGAAGTAACACTGCCATGCAAGAAAGATGTTCCTGCATTAATGTTTAGAAATCTTCAACATCAACCTACACAGCCACTTGAAATACCCACTGCTCTGCTTGCAGCAAGGTGAAAGATGGTTTATTTCACCTTCTGTTTTTCCTGCTGTGCTGGAACCAAATCACAGGTAAAACCTTCTCAATGGTCAGATCTGCTTATACTATGCTGGTTCTGCTGTCGGTCTAGGTCTGTCCCTTCAGGATATGGTGGAACAGCAGCAATCAGAAACATTCATACTTCCAGCACTCTCAAAGACCAGAGCAGATTTTTCCCATGCAATATTAATTCACAGCCATTGAAGAAGAACCTTATCCTCAGTTCTCAGCATCTGCCCCTCAATATTAGAGCTGGCACATTTCAAGATGTAAAAGACTGAAGAGCAAAATTATGTTGCATTTGCCTTAAAAACTGGAGGTCCCTACACCAACACCAATGTCAACAGCTGTCCTTTAAGAAATGAAAATAATACATTCCTTCCTACAGTGAGTACCCTGGCAGCAAAGTAAACTGTGCTCTTTGACACTGCATGGTTACCAGCAGCCAACTCACCAGCCAAAACATCTTCCAACATATTTTCTAACGTATTTTTCATGAGCTTCAAACATATTTTCATCAATATTCAGAGAATATAAATTCTTGCCATTGTATCTTCACAACTACAGCTGACAAGTCCATTTTGTAAGGGGGACTAAGCCACAAAAATAATTAAGAGATTATTTCTCTCTCTTCTCCCTTGCCCCTTCCACAACTTACCTGGCATTTAAAAACCAACAAGTATCAAATCAAATAACAGTCACTAAAACTCACCATCTTACCTTTTATATAGCTAGGACTATGAAGTATTTTTTATGTGGTTTGCTTTGGGTTTTGCCAGAAATTTTAAATACCATTCTTCCAAATGTTGACTTTTTAAAAAGTACAACAAAACAAATTATAAAACTAGAAGAACCAGAAAGAGCTTAAAACAAAACAAAACCTAACTCATGTGAAACACCTACCATGAAAAAATATTAAGCTGAATATGACTGGCAAAGCAGATGGCTAATTTGAAAAGGTTTCAAAGAGAAGCCAGACTTATTTTTGTCCATGTTGAAATATAGCATAAGCCAATATAAGAGGCCTGAAGCCCTTCAGGGAAAAGAAACAGAAGCTGTTTTGTATGCAACAATTATTTATCTACTTATCCATCTCACATTGGTTGGTTTATAAAATGTCTTGCCTTGAGACATCTGTTAAGTATAACAGGAAGACTATTGTATTTTTTCTGAAACATTTCATTCTATTTAGGTAAAACTCCCTGCTTCTGAAATTCAGCCTCTACAGGGAGACTTTCGCTGCTTTTCAAAACAACAACATTTATTATGCAATTCTACAACAAATGGAAAAATATTTTCCTAGTTATGAAAGTAAACAGAAAATAAAGAAAAATTTGAATTACATGGCACAATCCTTTATCCAGAGACACATAAGTATGAATGACTGTCACTCCACTGGAGGACTTTAGGTCCAATAAAACCTCCCTCTTTTAGTCTGAGACAAGGCAAATTTTTTTGAGACTTCTCCTACTTCCCTAAGAGACAGTAAAGTTACCACATAAAAATATTTGCTATTCAAATAGTTGGAACATTCCCTTTCTGGCAAGATAGCAGATGATTACTCTGCTGACAGTGTTTGATCTGCATTGCTGGTAAAAGCCAGCCAAAAAAAATGTGAAATTAGTAAGTATTAGCTTGTTACAAAAAAATATTCCTCCCACCCTACTACAAGAACACCTTGATCATCATAAATAACCAGCCAGAGACCATGAAAGGCAGAAAAGCAACTGTTTTGGTCAGAGCGCTGTGAAGGGAGAAAACCACATCCTCAGTCTGTCCAGGGAGTTCAAAGCTACCGTGGCACCTTTTGTTGGTGCTTTCAGTTCCTGGGCCAACCTCTGCCCCTGTACTTTTCAGAGGGGAAGGAGGGCAGTGAGGGAGAGAACAGATGGAATAGATCTGAACC
>NW_009953726.1:2851745-2872086 GCF_000747805.2 Chaetura pelagica
CCGCTCTTTTCCAATTAGCATTTCTGTGGTTATAACAAAATAGTTATCAGGAAAAAAAACCAACACACCTCACAGCTAAGCCAGAGAAATCTGGATAGACATTAACAGTTATTTCTGCTTATCCTCAGTTGTCTTTTACTGGGTTATTAATTTTCCAGAAAAACTCCTTAGCATAGTAATAAATTATTGAAATCACTCAGCCCCCTTCAGTCTAACAAAGATAATTTGCGCTGGAACAGCATGGTACTGAAATCTTTGTTCAGGTGAGATGACTGAAATGGATCTTTCACAAAGCTACCTTATTTCCAGTTGGTTATTCCCATTGTCAGGAGCAGCAACACAAACACAGGAGGAGGGGGGGGGGGGGGTACAAAACTATTAAAAACACAACCCACAAGTGATCACAGACACCAAAATCCTTCCTATCCAAGGATCACTTGTGAGATAAGCATTTTGAGGAAGACATGTCACCAGGCAGCCAATATTGTGTAGCTTCAGAGGAGTAATGAGATACAGGAATCCAAAGGCACAAACACAGTAGCCTCCTTCCAAATTGAATGTACTGGATGTTTTTAAAAAGCACTAATTACTGTTAACAATTGTGTTGTGGTCATGGCCAGGGGCCTCATTCAGGTGTCAGGAGCTGTGGTGCCAGGTTGTGTGTAGACACAGGTTGGGAGGCAGGCCTTCATCTGGAGAGCTGAGACACCGGGTGTGGAAAACTGGCTACAAGATTCTGGGGGATGGAAAGGAAGGAAAAGCCCTGGGGGATGGAAAGGAAGGAAAAGCCCTGGGGGATGGAAAGGAAGGAAAAGCCCTGGGGGATGGAAAGGAAGGAAAAGCCCTGGGGGATGGAAAGGAAGGAAAAGCCCTGGGGGATGGAAAGGAAGGAAAAGCCCTGGGGGATGGAAAGGAAGGAAAAGCCCTGGGGGATGGAAAGGAAGGAAAAGCCCTGGGGGATGGAAAGGAAGGAAAAGCCCTGGGGGATGGAAAGGAAGGAAAAGCCCTGGGGGATGGAAAGGAAGGAAAAGCCCTGGGGGATGGAAAGGAAGGAAAAGCCCTGGGGGATGGAAAGGAAGGAAAAGCCCTGGGGGATGGAAAGGAAGGAAAAGCCCTGGGGGATGGAAAGGAAGGAAAAGCCCTGGGGGATGGAAAGGAAGGAAAAGCCCTGGGGGATGGAAAGGAAGGAAAAGCCCTGGGGGATGGAAAGGAAGGAAAAGCCCTGGGGGATGGAAAGGAAGGAAAAGCCCTGGGGGATGGAAAGGAAGGAAAAGCCCTGGGGGATGGAAAGGAAGGAAAAGCCCTGGGGGATGGAAAGGAAGGAAAAGCCCTGGGGGATGGAAAGGAAGGAAAAGCCCTGGGCCTGGGGGATAAAAAGGAAGGAAAAGCCCTGGGGGATAAAAAGGAAGGAAAAGCCCTGGGGGATAAAAAGGAAGGAAAAGCCCTGGGGGATAAAAAGGAAGGAAAAGCCCTGGGGCAGGGGGGGGAGGAAGGGGGTGGAGAAAGAAAAACTTTGAGGGGAAAAAGGAAGGAAAACTTTGAGGGAAAAGAGAGCAAAATTTGCATTATGTCCAGAGACTGTAACTTGTAGAAACACCCTACAGTTTAACCTTGCTCCTCTCATCACATGGGACAGACCTGACTGACTCCCATAGATCTTGTCCACACATTTTCCAAAGGCAGGTTTTAACCCTTTCACTTTATTTTTCTTCTTAGTGTTAATGACAACAAACTGTGTTTACAATGTTCTCAAATTGTCCAACTGATTTTTCTTTTAGGTAAAACTTGCTTTAAAATGTGGTTTCCATTTAAAGCCTTGTATAACACATTTTAGCCCAGAGCATTATTTCGTGGCTACATTCTAAACCACTTCAAAAATGTGTTTTTTATAATAGAAATCTTAAGAGGTGACTACCTAATGTTTGTTTGACCTTCCCCTTGCACACTTCTGCTGCACCACCCAATTCTTTTATTTAAATAGAAAAAGTCTGTAGGTATAACAATCCTGATATGAAGGGTGAAAATGTGATTCAAGTGAGGTCATATATCACATCAATGAAACAAGACAGTGCAATTGCTACAAAGGTTAGAGCCGACCTATCTGAAACATTGGGAAATGTTGTGCCAGGGTCATATGATGTATCCTTACACAGGATGTTTACATTGTCTCTGCCAAGCGATTACTTTCATTAATCCCCCAAAACAACTTAGAGAACAAAACGAACCACCAAAAAAAAAAAAAACAAACCTAACAGGGTAAAGCTGCACTTAAAATGTGGGATGGGGAGAGAAAGGGGAAATCCAATTCTCTGCCTCTCCAGCTTCCTAGCCTGGCAGTTTGAACAACCACCACCAGCCACTGCCAACCTGCTGTCCATTGGCTCCACAAGGCAAAACTTTGCACTGCATAACTGCTCCTCTTCTTTCCCATCTTGCAGGTTATTTTTTCACATGCACAAATGAGCAGGGAAATTCACATTCACATAAAAAAAAGATACAAATACTCTCAGCAGTAAAACCTGAAGTAACCACGCAGAGTCAAAGACACCTTTAGCACACGGTTCAGCTGGGCCATGTACAACAAAAACACATCCCAGAGAATTGTCAGATCAAGGACTCTGCCCAGGAACACAGGCCAGGAAGGGCTGAGGAAGGGCAGGATGTGTGCAATGAGCTTTGTCACCAGGGAAAGGAGAACAGGGTTTAAATCCTTTCCCAGCTGGTGTTCCCAAATCTAACCTGTCCTCCAGCTTCTGGGTCTGCCTCAAGTTAATAGATCATAAATGATCCTTTTGACAGAGAAAATTAAGAGCCTTCTGCCTGCACCCTTTCACTCTTCTCAGCACCCTGGATGCTACATGAGGAAACTAGGAGGTAGTTTGACTTCCTTTTAGTATTTGAGGTGTCCCTTTCAGGCAACTAACTCCAATTCCTACACAACTTTATCAAGCTGCTCACTACACGTTTGCAGGGTCAGCACAATTATTGACAAATTCACTCTTCTGCACAAGGTTACAAAAACCAGCTGTGATTTCTGCTGCTTCTAAACCACAGTTACCAGTGCAGGCACTGGATCCATTTGAAATCTAACAACTTAATCCCAAGAGCTGGAGAATCATAACATTCTGTACAAATTGATGACATTAAGGCAATTTCAGGCAAAACTTCAACTCCCTTGTTGCAGTTGCTGAAAACCCCTGCAACAGCAGCAAGTGGGAAACCTATCTTTAATGCTACATAAATAAAAAGCAGTTTTCCTCTCCATGAGCCACAGATTCTTCCAGGATCCTCTGGCCAGGATGCAACCATTCTTTCTACTCATCCCCACCTTTCCTCCCCCCATCCCAAAAAAACACACAAAAAGAACTATACCCACATCCTCTCCTACAGGTACCTGGACCAGTATGAGTGTGCCTGGTGTTTCCCAGCCACACCATTTAGCTCTCTAGCCTCTGCCTTCTGATGCCAACAAAAACATGTCACATAATTCACAGCAGTAAGTGTATTGCATACATTTCCACAAAACATCACAGTGCAAAGAGGAGTAACAGGTCCTTTGAGAAACCAAAGGGAAGTGGCATTTCCATGTTTGCCCTCAAATCATATTCAGTGCCCATCCTGTATGTTCTAAGCCACCTCTTCTTCCTCCAGCACAAAACAAGAAAAGTCTCAGAAGCTCATAAAACAAATCATTTAGGAGTCACTCTTTTGAATGCATCTTTGTTTTTCTAGGCAAAATCCATCACTCCACCATAAAACACAAGTCACCCTAACTAAGAAGAAAATAAACTCTGTTGATAACATAGTCCCTTTCCAAAGGGCAAAGTTCTGCTTCAACTAATCCAAAGAGAAAGAAATCAGTGTCTGTTCCTAAACCTTCTCCTTCTGCACAGCAACATTAACTGCTACCACAGTGGTATGTAAGGTCATCAGCTTCAAAGCAGCTTCAACTACTGTACTCGCAGAAGCAAAAATGATGAAAGACACCATATGGCTTCTGTCATGGTAGATGAAGCTAAAGGAGGCATGTAACAAAAATTTCAATTTCTCCTCTTTGTTTAATCCTTCTCAGTGCAGCACTGACAGTGCCCTGCAAGCATTTCTTTTCCATCTCTACAGCACTGCTTCCTCTTCAAATCATGTCTCTTCTCTGGCAGTTAAAATGTTTTACTTAATGTCCTACAGTTCAGCAAATATGATTTAAAATGTATAGAAAAAAGTCATTAGATAAACATCTGATACTATGATAAATCCTGTTGCAGAAACTCAACTTGGACATTCTCACAGGCAGCCGAGTCAGAAGATAAAAGCCTATGGTCTCATGAGCACAGCACATCAAAAATGCAAGCATTAAGACTTACCAATTTCTTCTATTTCTTCCAGGAAATCATTATATTCCCTTAGACTGGGAAAGTCCTCCTCTCTTTTATTGTATCTTTGAGAGAAGAGAAACAAATATTTACATAACACACAAAGATGCAATTTCAACTCAACAAGGCTCTTGCTTCAAGCATATTAAGTATGGACCTAGTTTTATCAATAACATGCTTGGTGGCTCCCACAACTGACCAATATACAGGATCTTTAGGAGGAGGCAGAAGTGCCCATTTCAACGGAAAGGAACCAGCCTGGCATAAGCAGGTGCTACCTTTGCCCACTGTTTTGTTTGGTTTTTGTTTGTTGTTTTTTGTTTTTTTTTTTTCTTCCCCCAGGATTACAGATGACAAGGAGCACAGAGGCTTGGATAAAGCCAGCCCTTCAGTATGAGAAACCTGCTAACAAAGGCAGAGACAACAGCAACACCCACAAGAAAAGGTTTTCTAGAAGTATCAGAAATGGCAGGTTGGCTCTGTGCCAAGAACAGGAAGGCTATGTCAGCACCAAACTGACAATTATCTTATTACGTATCAACAGACCATTCCAGAAACTCATTTATCCAACTCTTGATAGCTGGAAAATGTAAAAAGATAAAGGGGCAACCACCTAGAACACAAATAACCTCTGAAAAGTCAAGAGATGCAAGCTTTCTTCCCAAGAAAACAAAGCTGAGATTCTGCCTGCTCTGTGGACCAAGATCATGACAGCCAGGAGTATAAAAATGTAATCCTGAGAACTCAGGCCAAATTCCAATTTGGGGGCACTTTTTTTTGCCTACTAAAAACTAATCTGGCAAATCCAAGTGGGACCTGTATTTTATGTTTTCTATTTTAGCTACATTTCATTCTGTGTAGTCAACTGAGTTCATTCCAGTTTGACTTCTGTTAACTTCAGTAGAGTTTATAATCAAACATCAAAATTACTGCTACTTTCCACATTGGCATCTTGGTATACAATGATACAATTTTCTCAGATCTCAGCAAAATCTTATGATTAATTTAATGTTGTACTAAGTCTTAGATAAAGGCTGCCAAGCTTACAATTTACCTTTACATTCATTTTTGCACACACAACTCTCTCCAGGATACATTCCACCAGACCCTCTTCTACCAAAACACCAACTGGCTCACCAGTTTTCTTTATAAAATGTTATTTCTTGGCCACAAGGAGTGAGACACAACTTTAGACCTCATTTATCTCAATTCCAAGAGCTCTCAAATCTGCACAACAGACTAGCAACACAAAGCTTGGGAGAAAGCATTTCCACTAACAATTACTGTATGAAATAAAAAAACAATGTGAACATAGCTTCTCTTTTGTCTATTTTCATTTTTGAAGGGAACTGGCCTTCAAGTCTCAGCACAGGTCCCCAGAGAAAAAAACAATCAGTGTCCTGTTTCTTGCCTCACTCCCATGTTCACCCCCACAAAGAAAAAGCAGCTGTAGTCCTCAATATCTAATGACTTAGGAGGCAAGTCTTTGTCAAAGGAGGCTACACAGAAACACCCAACATGTTCTAATGCTAAACTGGAATCCCTCAAGGCTAAATTGAGAATTCAGCCTTCAATTTGTTGCATAAAGTAAATTCTCTGAAATCTCTCCACACTAAATGGAGTCAAGTTTTATGGGTGTCACTTGAAAAAAAAGAAAAATCATCTCCTCTGTACTACTGGAGAAGTAAGTCAATGTTTTAAAACGGTCATCCCTGACGTGCATCTGCCTTCTGTTCTTTGAACTGGTGACACTCACATTTTCAGCACTTTCTTCCGAATTTCCACTTCCTTGTCAACAGCAGGATCCTCAAAAAGCTGTACCCTGAAGTTACTCTTCCTCAGGGGGGTATCACACTCGTGGCAATTCCCAGCCCCTCTCACAAACAGCAGCTCCACGCAGCTCTCACATCTGCAGGAGAAAAGAAGGGGTATGAAGGCAGGTACATGTTCAATAGTAACTGAAACACAGGATTACCCTCCTTTTTTGTGTGTATTCATACATGGGAAGTACACAGTGCATCTCCCCTTGATCTCACTTCAGCACTTAACAGTGGCAAGGAGGAAGGAGCTCCCCACCATGGCTGAAAGGGAACAATCTCAGCAGCACAAATGCATTTAATCCCCGCCCAAAGAGCTATGAAAATTAATCCAAACACAATGATGCATTTTGTGTCAAGGGGAACCTTGTGTATTGAGACCATCAAACTCCTTTTGCATGGACCAGACTGCAAGATCACAGAATCACAGACTGGTTTGGGCTGGAATGGACCCTAGAGATCATCTAGTTCCAACCCCCCTGCATGGGCAGGGACACCTCCCACCAGACCAGGTTGCTCAGCACTCTGCCCAACCTGGCCTTGACCATTTCCAAGGAGGGGGCATCCACAGCTTCTTTATTTACTCTGAGGACTACCCTGCTGCACAAAAAGCCCCCACAGTGCAAGGGACATGACAGCACAAGCAGGGATACAAATTTTGCTCACAGCCTTCTAAGCATCTAACAGGGTCACCATGGAGGAACTGCTATAAGAAACCTGAGCTAAACTCCAGCCCAACACAGCTAAAAGAATCAAAATACTATTTTAACCAGTGACCAGCATTATGCAGCTCTCCTCTGCCTTCCATTAATACTTCTAAAATTTCAGACAAAATATACTTTACACAGAGGCTGCATGGAAATAAACAAAAAGTACTGTTCTGGTTTTATTTCTTTTGTCTTAATGAAGATTTTACATTTTAACAAGATGCTTGCTGACCAGTCAGTTGGTATTTAATAAAGGAAGAACACACGTTAAGAAACTAAATTTTTTTTGTAAGTACTTGGGTACCAATAATGTGCAAATTTGTAGCAGAGGACAACACCTGCTGCAGTCAGTTCCTACTGCTGGGGTGGCAAGGGGGTGTCTATTTATAGCTTTGTTATATTGAAGCCAAAACAGTTGTACATTAAGGGCAAAGCTGTATTGTACCTTCAGAAAACCTGCACAAAAGTTAAACAAGTTAAGAGAAACAATACTGACCTGGTTGTGAAGGAACTTAAATCTTTCACTCTGCTGACCTACCCCCAACTAAATTGGTCCCAGTACTTAAGAGAGTCAGAACTGGCCAGAGGCAACCAGCTTCACCCAGCTTCTGTTTTCAAGATTAAAAAATGCAAAACAAACACAATTGTATCTTACAATTAAAAAAAAAAAAAAGCTTTTTTTGTTTTAATGCAAATAAAACACAGTTTCAAAATGGATCTTGAGCAGCAGCTGCCAAACATTGAAGAGCAAATCCTGAATCTACTTGGACATTTTCCTGCTCCAGAATACCTTTTGTGAGAAAATCAAGCACATCTAAATACAATTTTTCTGAGAAGGGAAAGATCAAACCTTTTTGCACACTAAGCCCAAAATTCAGAAGCTACTGGGACATCAGCTCAAGAAGTATGCTTTTTTATGAAAATAACATAGCTCCCCACTGTAGGAGAAGCAACACTATATGCAAGGCAGGGAAAGGCTTTTCTCCTTCCTCTCCCTAACCTGTCTGTGCAAGCTTCAGTCTGGTACATAAGGACAGTTTCACTGCCTCCTTCATTTTGGCAGCTTGTGCTGTTTATGTGTCTCTCTCAACACAGCAACCAGAGCACAGGGAGCGGGGGGGGGGGGGAAGAAAAAAAAAAAGAAAAAAAAAGGAAAAAAAAACCCTGCCTCCTCTTTCCTATTTTTAAATTATAGAAAAGGGAGTGTGAAGCTACAGCACTTGGCAGGTGGATCCAAGTGCAGGTGTTTGTATTGTATGGGGTTTTTTACCATGGTATTGCCTAAGGACCAACAGAACAGGGTCTCAATCTACAAGACACTGTGCACAGACAGTAGCACCTGGAACTACTTCACCTCCCCCTCTCCCATAAATCAAAGACATTTCAAGTTTACACAGGACTTGACTACGGAAAAAATCCCTCCTTGGAGAGGGTTTACCTTACCAAACTGGAACCTGTGTTTCTAAGGCTGGAAAATAGCTTTCCATACAAAAAAAGATGAGTCAACACCTCGCTATGGGAATACCATATCAGGTGATCAAGTTCTTTCACTCTTTATCAACCACCCTCACGTTCATTCTTAAATAATTCTTCTGAATTCAAAAGGGGGTTTATGGGACCAGCAAAGGACAGTCCAAATCCTGCCTCCCTTCCATCTCAAAAAATAATTCAATTTTTAATACAGTTAGGTCCCAAGCTCACCTCCTAGCACATCCATCACTCTTGCCCCAACAAAATGCAGCTGCTATCCCAGTGATGGACAAGCACACTCAGTTATCTATGTCCATCTCATTTGTGAAGAAGGTACAAAACCATCTACCAGACTCCTCTCAAACAAAATTCCTTTTGGTTTCTCTACAGACCACTGAAGTCAAAACTCATGTATACATCAGGCAGGCAGACTCCAGTAAAGGTGGCCTTTACATTATAAAAACTCCTTCAAACCACTGATCTTACACAGTATTCAGTGCAAATATAAACACATACAAAAAAAAACAAGACATGACTAAGAAAAAATATACTTCACCATGTAACCATAAAAAAAATGCATCATTATTTTGGTTGTTGTTGGTTGTTGGTTTTTTTAGGGATGCAGCTATTTATGTGACTTTATCAAAGAGACCCAATCCCTACAACATCCAGACATCCCAGGCAACACATGGGGACACCCAACACCACAGCTGGCGTTGCTGAGCTTCCCTCTGGCACACAGACCACACCAATTCAGGTGATCTTTCCATTTCTCTGCAGGTCCAACTACTTTCTACTTGCCTTAGTGTAAGGACAGTCTTATTAAGGAAGCAGGACATCATTCAGTGCGTCTTTTGTTAGCCAACACATCACACATGGCTTTCCTCAGACAAGCAAAGCATCAAACCACCTACTTAACTTCTCTTCAAGTCACGGCCAAAAGAGGTGTCCATGAGTTTCCTTAAATTAGGAGCCATAAATCTGCAATTTTTCATAAGCATATATGGATTTTCAACTTGTATCCTGAAAACAGGTAATCTAGATGAAGATCTCAATAGAAAATGCCCAGGGAGTTATACATGAGATGACAAGAAGGGTAGACTATTAGTAAGGTCACCAACAAAAGCAATCACAACACCTCCAGGAACAATAAAGTCTCCTGGTCTTCCATGACCAGATAATAACCATGAGTATTCTCATTTTCATTTCCATGGACACTGGTTTGATCTGTCTTGTTCATCTCTTTCATCCTCATGAAATATTAAAGAAATGGCTCAGTCCCTAAGCAGTCTGGAACACCACCACATTTTTGAGGAAAGCAAATTATAAAGCATCAAGATGGTTTGGCACCATCAACACACAAATAGCACTAGATGCCCTCATGTCAGCGTTCAAGGACATTAGGATCATACTAAAAATGCTTTTGGTACACTGCAGAAAACAAGCAGAGGTTCCTCCCCAGAAAGCTGTTAGATATCAACTAAATTACACTCACTGGAACTGAGTGAGTGTTTTGGACAAAGTGTCTTCAAAGAGTGCAAGATTTGTGCCCAGTCCTGCATTCCCCACACATCCACTTCATGGAGGGATGAGGGCAGATAAGGAATCAAGCCTCTTCAACACTGAACAGATGAAAATGGCTCACAAGATCAGCATAGCTTGATGGTGCTGCTTACTTTTCTAGCTTGGCTTGCAAGAATGCAAACAAAACATAATAAAGAGCTACTTTCACAAGCAGGAGTACAAGATATTATTTCTTTTAAAATCTTAAGATTCTGCTGAGCGTAGCAAAAACTTGCAGGACTTCTGAAATGATTAATGGTTGCATAACTGAAAAAATAAGCTTTATAGGTTTTGCTTTTGACTAGGAATATTACAGAATGAGTTACTACCCTTCTTTACAAAGGTTACTTTTAGTAGATATACTTTTTAAACATTATCAAATACTTAGAATCTCTAAACCTATCTTCTGCAGCTTTTATAACCAAGATGTTTCTGTTATTTAAGTAACATGCAAAACAAATTATCCTCTCTACAATGGAAAAACAGGTTAGATTAAAAAAATAATAATCAGCCTCCAACATATAGACAAGACCTGAAGCACAAAAAAATGGAATGGAAAGAATCAGAAAAAGAAAAAAAAAGAAAAAGAAGGGAAAAAAAAATGTTTTCACTTGCTCCTCAATTCTGATCTCAGAGGGAAATTAACTTACAGAAACAGAATGACTCTTGATTTATGGCAAGGGAACACTTAAAAGCAATGGAGATCATACATACATGAGAAAATTTACAGAAAGACATCTAGATTTTTTCAATCAAAGATGCTTCTAGAAACATTCACAGGCTTTTTGCTAAGCTTGGGTTAGACGCTTTTGTGTTCTTATATAGAGATTCTTGAACTGAGGCAAGAATGGCCCAATCCGGAGCTGTCAAACCTGTTTATTTCGTAACCTTCAGTACATTTAGCAAGTCCTCATAATCCACAGTGGTTCCTGCTACACAGCTAAGAGTTCATCTACTATTTGCAGTTGGCCATTGCAGGTGTACTTTCTAGGCTGATGGAATAATAGGCACAACCTAGTATCATAGAATCATAGAATGGTTCGGGTTGGAAGGGACCTTAAAGATCACCTAGTTCTAACCCCTTGCCACAGTCAGGGATACCTCCCACCAGACCAGGTTGCTCCAAGCCCCATCCAGCCTGGCCTTGAACACTTCCAGGAATAGGGCAGCCACAATAACCCTGGGCAACCTGCGCCAGTGTCTCACCACCCTCACACTAAAGAATTTCTTCCTAATGTCTAAGGTAGGTTCCTCCTAGAGTCTGCAGTAATTCTGATTTCTGTGATACAAACAGCTAAGGGAACTGAGCCAATGTAATTATTTTTTTTCCATGTTACAGGTTAGGGAACAAAACTTGAGGAAGGAGAAAAAAGCTTGACTGCAATGACACCAAATGCTTCTGAGAGCTCCAGAATGAAGGAGCTTGTGAGATCTCAGGTGAATAGGGAGCTGAGGACAAAGAGAAGTATCTTAATTTTTACACCTCAGCATCAGGAATTCAGAAATCCTTACTCAGGCACTTGCAGAAGCAGCTGCCTGCAGGTTTTGTGCCATCTCTTCCCTGTCTGCCAAATACAAGAGGGAACTGGGAGAAGATTAAACCAATTCCTCTTTCACCCTTACTCTGTTCAGATTCTGTGATGTCCTACCAATGAGATTTTTCTATTCTCACCTTGTAGGGAGACAACTTCAGAATGTTCTCAAAACCTGAGTTGGCAAAAAACCTCACAAAGGGTTCAACTAGTAAACGAACAGGTCTCTCAAGTAGCCGTTGCACCATGTAGAGGCTGCAGCTTGTTATGGCAATAAGGCAGAAATCACAACTCTATCAATCAATAGATAAGAATTTTTTTGTTTTTAAACATTGTTGATAAGCTATGTCCAGCTCCCCTCTGCTCAGTCTAGAGCAACATGCACTGCAAGACAAAACCTCAGAGATTACTTTGCTAATATTTGTTTTTTCAAAAGTATTGAGACTCCAGAGAGCTGAACTTAACCCCTCCTTTAAATAACAAAGCAAAACCAAGAAAGTACTCAAGTATTATGCCTATGTCTGTAGTACATCAGTTCTCAGCATCATCTATCAAGCTGCTGAGCATACAATCCTTCTTTTAGACTATTTATATCTTTTGGGAAAAGGATGCGCACACACACTTTTCTTTTTGTTCTTGCAGATGAGTTGTGCTCTGTCTTGCAAAGAAGAGGAGGTTAAATGAGCCCAGAGACCTAAAAAATGTAGGAGACACTCAGCCACAGTTAACCCTGTTTTCCAAACACTCATATACATACCCTGATATACAGCTCAGCTCAGCTCCACTGCACTCACCAGAAAGCAAGCACATCAGGTAGTGGTTGAACTCCAGCCTTGAATGACTGGCATTTTAAGCAAGAGAGACATACTGAGTCAATTAATAATAAACAGAAACATTTCCACCACCCATTGTGTTTCAACATCTCCATTACAAAACCATTTCAAGTGGCTTGTAGCTGACAAGAGAATTTGCAGCAAGCTGAAACTTCATTCACATTTATCCTGTACAAATGAGCCTTTTCTTTTTTTCCAAGGAAAAAAGTGAGAGCAACCTTTCCTGGTATCAACACTGAATAATATAGAGAAAATATTTCAATAGGTATTTAAATAGAAGTGGTTCTTTATGAGATACTGCTGCATAGTCAATTAAGCACACAATCACAAGAAACATGTCTTACAGCCCAATTATGTTACTTTGGACAAACAAGGCCAACACTTGACAGGGCAATTCTTGACACTTCAAGAGCAGCTGTGTGGCATTGAGAAATAAGTGTTTTCACAACCAGGCGTACCAGAATGGACCAAGAATTTACCAAGTGTATCAGAACAACTACTTCAAATCCATTACAGTCTACTGGGCAAACACATGCACTAAAATAATAATTCAGCTATGTCAATAATCCTTTTCTTATGCTTTATTTTCTTTGAATAAGAACCTTTGCAAGTTTTCAGGGCTCTCAAACACCAAACTGGGTAGCTAACAGGATTAGCAGCTGCCCACAGCACACCTGAACTTAAGATACAATTACGAAATTTTCCATGTCTAAAATGCAGAAACTGCATTTTTTTAGACATGATCCAGCTCAACACTGCCCATTGTCTCACAAGACAAACACACTTATCGCTAACAAGATCTCACACCATACCCATACAAAACACGTTGCTCCCTTCTCCCTCCTTATCCATTTTTTACCTCATGAGAAAATCCTACACTGTGGTGTGGGTTGAGCTGCCCCCAGAGCTGCCAGGTCTTACTAACTCAAGTATTTTGAGCATTCACTTCCTCAGTCTTACAGAAGACCTGCATACGCCAGAAATCACACTGGTAAAATCTAAAATCTAGATGACAGAAAATAAACACTTTGGGGACCCAAAGTTCGCTCTGGGGACCCAAGAAGTCTTTTACTTGACCCAAAACAAGGCTCCTACCCTCTGTTCTCTACAGTCAGTACATTTTACAGAGAAACAATGGCATGTGGAAGCAAGACAAGGAAACACGGCTACAGAGCAAATAGGGAAATAAAGAAAGAAATGAAAAGGTATTTGTGGCATGATGCGATTTGCTGCCCACATTACTGAAGGCTTGTCACAGGACACTCCCATATGTCATTTCTAATCTCACAAAGTAAGAAGATAAAGTTGGTAAAACGCACGTATCTGAAAAGAGAACCAGGCATACGACAAAGGTTTTCCATAAAAACCTGGGGTCTCAATGGGAAACACGCAAGTGTTTCAAATCCTCTCAAAAATCAAAACCCTTACCAAACTCCTGCAAGAGTAACTGCGGAATGATCTGCATATGTTGGCTCATCTCTTCCAGCTTTTGGGAGGAACCAAGCCAAATTTCTGCCAAAGGTATAGGCTTACATTTCACTCAAAGCATAAAAAGTGCACAGTCCAGTTTCCTTAAGCTATTCAAATACTGTAAGACAGTGCAGGTGTATGTACGCACTCTTAAAAACTACTGTAGAAAACAGTATGTTGGAGCAATAACTGCATCATCCATGTTCTGAATAGTTCTGAAAGCACTGTCAGTGTTCAAGAAGCAATGTGTAATGAAGAAAACTGTCCTCTCTACCATTCAGCTTCTTTGTCTGAAAAGACTGAAAAAACAATCTGCCATGACAAAATGGCACGTGGGAGCTCCTGCATGAATCTTGTTTTATGATACAATAAAACCAACTCTTGCCTTCTACGTAATTTGTCAGAAATAGTGTCCTAACCTTTGAGTTTGGTCATTCAACTCCCATTCTCATAAAAGAGTCGTAACAACCTTGAGTTTATATATGCAGCCTAGCAACACCAAAACTTTATTTCTACACCTGAAGTCGGCACCAATGCTAAAGCAGCTGCTGCAATCAGACTCCACATCACTGGACACTGTCTTTCCACTGCTGTCCCCTCCCACAGGCCAGAAACAAACATCTCTGTAGCCACACGGTTATTAGATGGGTTATTTTTCAGCCAGAAGAACTCCCCCATTTGGTTCACCACATAGTTCACAAATGCTTGTACCAGCAGTAGCAGCAGGCAAAGTTAAGGCAAGAGTGAGCAGCCAGGTTGAGAGCTGAAGCAGGATGTTGTAAGATGCAAAATCCTAGGCAAAGCAAGTGTGTCACACCACTAGCATGAAAGCCTTGAAGACTCATTTACTAGAGAAGCTGAAGCATGAAGAGAACAGGGAAAAGGGACTGTGTTTAGTACCAGACAATGCAGGTAGGTGCCCAGCAGCATGAGTAGGTACTTTGTAAACACCACTACATACCTAAGAAGTTTCGTAGATCTGCTCTCCAAGCGGAACTTAGGAGAACCTTCAAGCGAACTCCAGGTCTCAACAAGTTCAGTGGCCAAACTTCCCGCAGACTTCAGACAGGTTAGGCCATCCCACAAACAATGCTCCCATTCAGGCAGCTGCCACCCCTGTATTGACACTAAAAGAGCTCTGACAAAGGGAGGTATCCCAACAACGGACATGCCAGTGGCACGCACAGCTGGGCTGCAATGCAGGGGAAAAGGATGGCACTACAGCAGGCAGCCTCTGAACAGCTTAGGCTGACACAGGATGACATCCTCAAAAACCTCTGGCAATAAAATACCTTCTCCAGCATTCAGCACACTCTTTACAAACTGCATGATAAGATCCAAGGCAAGACAACTCTAGGAGAAATATTTCCCTTAGAAGACAGCTCCTTATCAGTGTCAATGCAAGTAACCACAGCAAATGAAACTCTGCAGGTGCCCAGCATGCCCAGGGATCCCCAGAAAGGCCCTTTTTGTCTGAACAAGACCCCAGAACTAATTTACTGGGGATAGCCACTGAGTGGGAGAGCATAAAAAGCTGTTCCTCTCTTCCCAAGCTCTGAATTCAACACCACTCAGTGCTGTTTATTAAGATCTGTCCTTCTCTTCTTTCTTACAAAGCTTTTATGGCATACCCAAATATTTCAGCTTGATCCAAAAGTATAAGGATCCAAAAAGTGTCCATCATTATTTCAGGGTACTTTAAAAGCTGTTTGATCAATTGAGGTCTAGAAAGGCAAGTTGAAGAATAGTTACAACATAATAGTTACAATAACAAGAACATATGGGCTAGCAGAGGGAGTATACAAAGTATTTTTCAGAATAGCTAAAAAAGAAGAAAATAAAAAATATTTCAGAATATTTTAAACGAAGTATGCAAGATTACTTTACAGGCAAGTCCTTCCACAAGAGAAACAGAAGAATCAGAATGGTTCGGGTTGGAAGGGACCACAACCAAACAAAACAACTCAATGCATTTGAAACAAGACAAAATTACCGGGAGCTCCTACTTTAAAGGGCACCAAGGAGAGAAAGAGACTCCCCAGTACCAAATTAATAGTAGTTCGTGGTCACTGCAATGCAATGCAGTCATGAAAAGGCACATGCAACCCAAGGATGTATCAGAAGAGCTGCTGCTGTTAAAAAGACAGAAACACCAGCAGGATATGAGGAGACTTCATCCAAAATTACATGTGCAGTTCTGGTCATTCATTCTCAAAAGAGATGAGCTCACTCTATAAATGCAGAAAAGGGCAACTAGGATGATGACAACATTACAAAAATTGGTTTATCAGAGTAGCTTTTTCTGCTGTTTCTCCTTAAAATAAAATATTCAGGTCCAACCAGTAAAAACTTATACTAGAAACTGTAGTTTTCACCCGCCACAAGAGTGAGTCTGGAACCACACCCGATAGAAGTAACAGGGAGAAATCCTTTAAAAATGAAGTTTCATAAGGTCATCAGATCTTCCTTGTGAGCTAACTGTCTTCAACAGGTAACTAGATTTGATAACCAAGAAGGTGCTTCCAGTTCTGTCTATGGTCCTAGACACATGGTCTAAATTCTGAAATCCCAAGACAACAACCCAGGAAGAAAAATTAAAAAAGGAGAGAGAAAAGCCAATTTTGGTGAAGATACTAAAATATTACCTGCATCTTTGAATACTGAAGAAAAACTTTTAAAGAACAACACAGGTGGCACAGATGTAGTTTTAGCATCTAATCCTTCTGTTTATAAACAGAATTAACTCTTAGCCATCAGTCTAAAGCAGTCTTTCACAAATTACACAGATTTATATGATTTTACCAATAGCCAATTCATTTATCATATCTAGCATAAATCCTAATATGTCTATGTCTCAGATCACAACTTGATTAATTTAGATGAATTTTTTTCACCTTATGGAAAAAAAAGAAAGGTTACCATTCTGCTTGTCTGTCTTTAATAGCTAATACAACAGCACAGAAGAAAACTGAAGAGTAAGCATTCTCAGCTTGTCTTATTTCAGATATTAAAGTAAAATAACTTTAGATAAATGACTTCTGTGCAGAAAAAGGTGGTGGCCATGACTCAACAAATCATCATTCCCATCTCTTCTGGTATCGCCTTAGGGAACAAACTGCTTCCCAAGACTGCTGCCTGTTCTAGTGGAACAAACCAAAAGCACCAGCAGCCTTTTACATACTAAGGACTCAGTAGTGTTTTTGTTGTTGAGAGCACTTACTCCAGTTTTCCAGACTATTGCAGGTAACTGTACATCATCTCCCAATTCCCTACTGGAATTTCAATTGATTATGGCATTCTTTATTTCCTGCCCTAAAACACCACTCAGAATGACTTACTAAATCTCTGTTGCCTTTACTATTACAATTTGAATAGCTGGATGTCAGAAAAGGAAGAATGATCTCTATACAGTTCTTAAATATCTCACAAAGCAGAGTCTAAATTACTCTTAAGTTACAGAAAATCTCATCAAAAGAAAGGAAAACAAACAAAATTAAACTCAGTAACATTTTATTGCCATTTTACATCCAAATATGGAATTGATCCTTGAAGAAATAAGCCTGAGCAAGAGTCTCTTAAAAAATCAGACTGGCAGTTTCAAAAAAGAATGCAAAGAATGAAACGTTGGTGTATTTCTCTTTTTAAAAATGTAGGGGGAAAAACATATGTAGAGAATGTCCTACTGTGTCAGAGATATTTCTACAGAGCCATCCACTACTGTCCAGAGGAACCTGCAGCACACTTGCTCCTGACAGTGCCACAGACCACACAGAGTTCTGCACCCCAGCACTAAGGTTTTGACAAACCTACTTATTTTGTAAGCTAACAAAGCTAAAGGAGATGTCAAGAATGAACCCAAAACCAAGTAAGGTATCTCTTGTTGCAATGGATGGCTTGTTTAGGAGATTCTGTGCTAGCCTTGTGCCCAAAGCTCATTTGCTCCATTTCACTTCCCAGAACTGGCACTTCCCATCCACAAAAGCTCTTTAGCATCACAAGCACCTTATCACACTCTGTGGCTGCAGCACTAACAAAATCCCGTCACTGGAGTTACATGTTTAGTTTCAGTTTCTGTAACCCAACCGATTTTATTGCATTTTCTTGAAAAAGCCTCTTTATCTGACCAGTCTTCATTCTGCCCAGCCTCAGTGCAAAGGAGATCTTCATTAGAAAACCTCAACAGTAGCAATTCAAACAGCTTCCCTGCCTCCCTGGTCTCATTTGGGAATCTCCTACATCCTACCAATTTTTAAGGGTCATTCCTCACTCCATTTTCACATAATCCCTAAACAACCATTATCACATCTTTTCTCAGCATGAGATAAAATATAGACTGTGCTTCATAAACAGTGGAGACCTTAAGATTACATTCTCGGTGGGACACAGCTTGATGAATAGTTCAGGGATGTCTTGAAATAGCCTACAAAATACAACATATGGCTAGTGAAACCAACTCAAAAACAAATATGTTTTGACTTATTAAAAAAAAAAGAAAAGAAAGGAAAAACACACCAAAACCTTCTTCCCCCCACCCCACATTGAGCAGGTCAGACTGCCATTTCCTTTTTAAGGGTGGAAGAGAACCTGACCTTAATACTTAAAGCTTGGTAGGGAACATTTTCTTGCATTGCAAATTTAATAAGAAAAACAAAACAAAATTTTTCCCCCAAGGTTAAAAATAAATGGGAATTGCTATTTCAGTACATTAAACTAATTGGTGAACATCACACAGACTTCTTGAAGTTAAACTGTAAGGTCACATTTAATGCAACTACTTTTGGAGGAAAAGTATTAAACAAAACTAAGGAGGATGTGTCAGACCTTCATTAGCTATGCTGGCATCTCAATCACTATCTACAAGTTGTAGGGAATAAAAGCTCAGCCCTACTTCAGTGAATGTGGAGGTAGCTTCACAGGTTATCAAACAGGACTCCAAGTAAGCAAAAACATCAGTCATCATACCAAAGAGGCAACACAAACTGTTCTGCCAAAGTTGCAGCACATTTTGAGCAAAGTTATCATGATGAAAATTTGTGATGCATATTCATTCTTTTATTATTTGTTAGTAGGAGAGATAACAAGGAGAATCTGTTGCACAATGTGGGACCAAGAAGCAAGACAACACATATTAATGAAGAATCAAAAAGACAAAAGAAAAAAAAAAAATCTATTTTAGTAAAATAAATTACATTATTGGCTGTATTTATATCAGTAGTTGTTATGCCACAAACCACACAAGAGAACACCCTGGTGTAGTTACTGAGCAGTGGATGCAGACACCAGGACAACAGACTGGAGAGGATGGGGAAGATGACACACAGCTGTCTCCCCACATTGGTAAGCTGATCACCATCAAATTGTTGTCAAACCATTTGAAGTCAAATAAATATCCAATAATGTGTTCCTCATTATGTGGAGTTCCTCCCATGCATAAACTCTGAGGACAGATTTGTTGGGCATTTGTGTGTGGCTCAGTATTTGTGCAGGGAAATAGCTTGGAAGAAGTATTTTTGAATGTCTGTTGCAGCACAAACGCCACCTGCCACCCTCTGTAGAACTGGTCTAACCCACTTGTTTTGCAGAATGTTTTTGTTCGTTCCTACTTCTGCATAATGATAACAGGAAAAAGTTCTCAATTTCCACTCACTACTTCAGCTGCAAATATCACACAGAAGACCAAACTCCACCATTATCCATGGCTGACAGCCTTATGCTGTATGGTTCCATAGCCTGCTAGTCCCACTGATTCAGTAAAGAGCCATTGGAAACAAGTACAGAAATGGAAATCTGGCCCAAGATTCAGCCAATGAGTTCCAAACAATATTTCAGCTCCTGTTTTATCCAAACATCAGCTGAGAAGCATTTAACAATGCTGTAGGTTCTCTCATAAACATCACAATGCTCTATAATTACCCGGGATGTGCACGTGTATTCAAAAGCAGCTCACAACAGCTGCATTAAAGTCATGTGTAAAGAACGTTGCTCCTGGTCTGAGAAACAGTGAATAGTATCTTCCTTATCCATATAAATCACACATAATAAACACTTGATATTATCTAGAGTAGTCAAATTAAAACAAATCAGGAGAGTATACCCTTGAGCACATCTCTCTGGGAAGACTGAAAGCCTCTGAACCCAGAATTTTATCACCTTTTTTCTATGCTCCTAGTCTCATTCAAATAATAACGTTTTCATGACAATGACAGGATTTCTTCTTCAACACCCTCTGGCCAAAATATCTATTTTAACAAATGAGTTTTTGATTCAGCAGAACCTCCAATAAAGCAGTAGCCACCAGCAAATTTCCAGATGACCAACAGACTGGGGAACAGTAAAGAAGCTCAAAAAAAGCAAAGGATCAGTTTTCAGAAAACAGACCCTTCCAATTACTGGCATTTTGGAGGTCCTCACTTAACACTGACCACCTTGAACCTTCTTGGCCAAAACAAACTGCACATGCACAAGATACAATTCTTTCTACTAAAAAATGAATCTCTAAGAAGATCCCAAACTGTAAATTATTTACTCTCACCATCTTAAGGTATTATGTATTCTATTATTTGGCTCAATCCAGCAAGC
>NW_009953726.1:2872154-2887137 GCF_000747805.2 Chaetura pelagica
GGACTAGTTTTCAGTTGTGTGAAATCTGAATTTTTCAGATTTCAAAGCAAGAGCTCAGGGCTGTGCCACACATTTGGGTACATGGTTACTTGTGTGCTGAGGGCTGTTCTGTAACAGGCTTACACAGACAACTTTTCCCATATGCCTCCTTTACAGACAAAACCAAAAACCCCTCCTTCTCTGATTAACTGTTGCTATTCATGAATGCAAGACCTTTTGTCACAGTCAATCCTCACAAGACAACGTCCTTCAACTCATCACCAATATCTATGATTAGCAGTCTACTTTATTTGAATACAGACTCCTGCTGTTGATAATACAATTTTACTAAGTTCTCTAAAGCTCTCAGAGCCTCATGAACCTGAACTTTGCAACTTTAATGGAAAGGGTAATCCACACTGCTTCCACACCCTGAAACCACATGCAGCAGTTTGGATACAGGCGTAAGATCTTCTACCATTCACCAGCATTTTCTCCAAGAAACATTACAGTGGTACAGAAAACTGATCATCTTATGTACTTGCACAAGGGACATAAACCAAGCTTACTGATAAAAAAATGTTTAAAAGGGATCCAAAGGTAAGGAAGAGATGGGTTTATTGTAGATACTGGAAACTGCACTCTGGCTATTGCAGCTATCATGCACTCAACAATTAAACCCTGACAACAATCCAGTTTAGAGCAGAGGCAGTTCATGACTGATGGTGACATTGCACAATGGAATTATTTGGAAAGCAACTACAGCCTATCAGTCTACCCAGGGCAGAAAACCATACTGGGTGTTTTCCTTGGAAAACCCTGCAAAACAAGTTTGGTGACACCTACTGCAGGATGTTCTGAATCTAATGTAGAAAGTTAACCAGTCTAACAAAATTCCCCAGTAAAAACAAGCTACAGTTGTTCATGAAATCCAAAGATCAGCTGACATTCCCAAGATGTGGGAGAGAAACAAAGATACCTCAGTCTGCATTGGTGAAGCATAACCATTACCACCTTCCCTCAGTGATCTAGTTAACTGGGGCTAAAGGGATGTCAGCCCCAAAACTGGACCCATCACCCTACTCAGTTTGCTGTCAACAGGGGCTGACAGGGTCATTAGAAATAAATAAATATATCAATTAATTCAGAGGTCCTAGGGATATATAAAAGCTTTTCCCTTCTTTTCCCTCCTTTTAGGAGGCCTTTACATGTCACCTTATGCTTTGTGCTGTATCACCACCACTGTGACATGCTGAGTCTTCAAAACCATCTTGTATTAAAAATTAGAATACATGACTCAGATAGTTTAAAGAGGTATATGCTTACTCACAAAAAAGAATTCTCCCCAAAATATCACCTCTAATAGCAATTTATTTTGTAGTTTCCAGAACTGTCAAGTGCTTGGCTGCAAAACTTTCAAGCATTGGAACTGAGGCACCTGTTTTCTTTAAGAGCTACAGAAATTGGCATTATCAAACACCACAAGGAATCTTCCTGGCTGATCAGCCCTTATGTAAAATTAAAGCTACCAAGATGATCAATTTTCACCTTTTATCTGAAAGTGGTCCCATGGAATAAAGACTCTCCCCAACAAAAAGGTATTTCCTGCTGGTCCTTCCCTCTTATCTGGTTGCTGAAGACCTGTAGATACTGATTCACACTCTTATTCCTCAGGGCAGCCATGTTCTAACCATACAGATACAATCACACTCAACTGCTTCCCACACTGTGCACTTGAAATTAAATCTCAGTCAAATTCTCATAGGCTTTAAAAGATAAAGTGTTAAAGCTGTGGGAACGTGTGCTGTAGAGGTGGCTTAAATATAATAATGTTTAATTGCATAAACATATGAATGCACTAATAAGATAATAGTATGTTTTGGTTCTGCTAGCTAGGCAGCAATTCTCACTCTGGGCACAATGTCAAACAGCTCAAACTGTCACCAGCACCTTCATCATACCCTCACCTACCAACAGCTGTCACCGAAAGACAAACCCATGTGATTTCTGCTCAGCAGCTTTTAGCAAAACCAGATTCAAGTGAAGCTAAATGGTCCATTAAACAGCCATGCCAAAATAAGTTCTTTGTTTTTGACAATATACAATTAAGTCACTTTTTCCATCCCCAAGTTACCCATTTAAGAGTCATGCTAAAACTCAATACGTCACCATAGGTAAGTTAAAAATGTGTGTTTAGGCTGTAAACTGCTGCTCAGCCAATTTCAGACATGACATGTAAAAATGTGAATAGGTTCAAGTCTTTTTTACTACGAAAAAAATCCAGCCTAATCCTTCAGGCAGCTACTACAGGAAAGGCAAGTTGGCTTTGTGACCCTGTGGGAATACAGGTCTCAAGGAAGAAAGGGAAACAAAACCTCAATACTTGGTGTGCTCCAAGGAGGCCTCAGATTCAGCTCTATGTACTTAGCTGAACAGGTCCACAGGTATCACCAGCAAACAAAAACCCTGTTCATTCCTGTTTGCAAGATCAGGCCCCTCTAGACTATGGCCTACTGAAAGCAAACAAACAGAAAACCACTACACAGAAAGGAGAAAAGAAAACAAAAAGCCAGATTCAGCGACCTGAGAAAATGTTTATTATATGCATTGGATAATTCCCATATAAATCAAGTTTTTGTTTTCCCTAGCAACACAGTGTGGAGCTTGGACTGCCCAAGGTTCCCCTCTGTGTGCAGCCCTAGCACTGAGACAACACTTACAGCAAATATTGTGGAAAACTCATCAGGAACTACTTTTCACTTGTTCTTTGCTGCAGACAAATGCTATTGAGCCTTTGTTCAAAAACAAGGGCTATAAACGAGTAACAGATTGTTAAAGGGAAGTTTGAATTCTCTTTCTGAAAAGTGAGAGCCTAAATTTGACATAAATCCCAGCACAACAGACTACAACTCTGCTGTGTTCCACTTGGCAATACCAACAAATATCTTCCCACCACTAAAAAAAAAGGTTCTTTTTCCTGTTCTGGAGAAATGACTTGTCAACCATCAAATTCACATACAGCAGAAAAACAAGAACAAGAACTAGATTGTCCAAAGGATTGGTCCAAGACATGGAGCCTTGCATTCCCAGCTCAGAAATCAAAAGCAAACATATTTGGGCAAAGTACCAAAAATTTAACGACACTCACTCTTGGTTGTCCTTCCTGAAGATCACCCTGTTGTAAAGGTCACACAGCAGAAATGCTTCCTCTGTATTTCATAGGCTGCTGATGCCACCTGGGGAAAATGCGTCAAGCCAGTCACTCCCAGAGCATTCAGGAAAACCGGTTACAAGACAAAAGCCTTCCTCAACTTAGAGGAGTGTTTACAAACCTGATCAATGCCAGAGTGTGTCCTAGCATGCCAGCTTAAAAATAATTCCAGCACCTGGCCCTCAGCACAAAAGGCTGACTCACCTGTATGGCATCTATTATCCTTTGAAAAGACCCCAAGTTTAGCACTCCAGGGACACAAAGTACTTTCAGGAGGCTAAAGAGAGCATGACTTTTCCTTGTCCTTCGCTCCACCTGCACACACACGGCAGATCAAAGTTGTGGGATGGCTTCCCAAGCCAGGAGTTGAAGAGGACTTGCATGCATGCCATCACCTTCTGATACTGAAAACAACCCCTGACACCAGCCCACCTAACTCTACTCCAAGAAGGAAATGGGAAACAGCATAAAGCTGCAAACACAATCACTAATTGCTTAAACCTACACTCCATGAAGCTCTAACATTAATGTTACTCCATCCCATCCTGCAAATCCACTGAAAAACAACACATAAAACTGAGCAAGCAGTTTTGCAAGACACTATCAACTGAGTCAGGAGGAAACTGAGCATTTCTCATCCCCACTATATCCTCATCTTTTCTGCTCCAATTTGCTTATTAGACTACAGCCAATTCAAGGATTTTTTTCCTTTCCCTGCACAGAACTATCAGCTGGGACTGATGAAAGGCTTTCTGGCTACTTACTACTAGTGTGAACACTGCTCAAAGAAAATAAGAGGAGAAAAAGCAGCTTGGTCACAGTTGTGATGCATCAAATATCAAACTTGCTTCACTGTCGTTCCCACTGCTGCCACTTTTGTTTATTTAAGAGAAGAAAAATACCCAAAATGAAAACCACAGCTCTTACAAAGTACCATATTGTGCAGTGATGATCCTTCTGAGCAGCATCTCATACCAGCTTTTCATTCACACTGGTGCCACTGCTCGAAGACCACTGTAAACCAAATCCCCCAGCCCAAGCTTTGGAAGGACTATGGAAAGATCAGAATAAGAAGAAATCTGAAAACTCTCCCCACTTCAAGGAGAAAGTTGTACCCTCGCCAGCATAGCTCTTTTCAAATTGCAACACTTCCAGTAATCCACAAATGATCCTTTTATTCTCAGGCATATAAACTTTACATAACATGAAGAGGCAGTTCCTTGCAATTTGTTTAAGTTAAATCCAAATCCAAGCTATACTGTGTTTAAGAAAAAGAAAAATGGAGCCTCTGCATGTTCAGGCTGTCAACTAAAACAAACATATTAACTCCCACAGTATGTACTGGGGAAATCATGTGGGATCATCTGAGATCAGAGGGTTTTTCTGCATGGCTGCCACACACCTACGTGGCCACTTTATGCTGTAGGAATACTACGAAGACAGCCACTCTCCTGGCACAGCACTGAAGCTACCAACAAAGAAGCATACAAGCACCTAATACAAAAACTGATTTATACAGGTATTACACATGGCTATTAAAACTGCAAGGCAGAGTCAAGTCCTACAGTAGCTTATCCTATTTTTCTATCTGGGCTGCCAGAGTTTCCCACTCCACATATAAGCCCCAGTGCTTGTATAATAACAGCATACTTACCCAGGAGCAGTACAAGGAGCTAATTCAGCTGATAGCTAGTTTAAAACCCTCAGATGCATCACCTCCCAGAACTGAATCACCATTCAGTGCCAGAAAAAAAAAGGAGTAGGAATACTAGGATGGGACAAGCTTGTGACATAGGGAACATATGGACTTCAGTTAGCTGGAGTAACCATGGAGACTTAAGTGGAAGTCAACACAAACATGTAGCCAGTAAGTTTTTCATTTCTCTCTAACTATACCACAGCTCACCTTTTCTTTCTGTCACCTTTACACAGGAAAGGCATGACCAGTGATGTCTGGTGTCTTCACGTACAAAGTATAGAAATGTTTTACACTGACAAGGCCAGCCACAAAGCTTGTATTTGCTAGAAAAAAAAGTGCAGGAAGAATCACAATGTTCTGAGCACATGCAACAACAAAAGGGCACAATCACAGGTGCTTGGCAAAGCACAACCCTTCTGTTCATGATTCAGCTTAAAAATACACAGATAAAACCTGCACATGAAGGGGCACGGCTGCCCAAGTGCCCAATACGCAGAGGACCCACAGAGGAGGCAGTTACACAAGTCTTCTCAGGTGGCAAGACAGGCCTTGCTGCTACAGATCCTCATCTCCCTGTACTCCCACTGGACCTGCAGCTTGCTGCCCCTCAGATGTGCAGATATAGCTGTGTGGGAGATGGGGCAATAAAACATAACAGAAAAATTAATCAAGGGTGGGGAGGAGGGGGGGAATAAAGCAAAGCAAACCCCACGCCCCTAATAACCTCACTCATTTTGAAACTCCACTGTTTCTTTTTTTTACCCAGGTTCCTCTCCCTCAGGTCCAAAACTTCAGTTCCAACATTGCTCAGTAGCACTGAGATGAACCAGTAGATTACCTGCCCAAAACACTAGGTTGCACAAATGACCAGTCATCTATGTGCTCAATGTTGTAACACAAAATAAAACCTCTAAAACAAAAACTATACAGCAGAGCAAAGCTGAAACATAATTACCTTAACAAACACAAAAACCCTCTTCTGGAATTCCCAACAGCTCTTCATAGGATTGGCAGAGTAAGCTGAACACTTTCCATTACAAGGCTCTCAAACAGCTATTTTTGTTTGCTGCAGAAGCACGTTGTGTTTGAAGATGTAGACAGCACAGAAGCTCTAACGTTCCCTTTATAGCACATTTTGAAATGACAGGATCATAGAATCATTTAGGTTGGAAAAGACCTTCAACACCACATCAAGTCATCAGCCCTACAACCCCCGTCACCACTAAACCACCTCCTGAAGCATCACATCTACCCATTTTTTTAACACCTACAGGGATGATCACTCCAACACCTCCCTAGGCAGCCTGTCCCAATGCCTCACCACTCTTTCTGTGCAGACATTTTTCCTAATATCCAATCTGAACCTCCCCTGGCACAACTTGACCCCATTTCCTCTTGTCCTATTGCAAGTCCCTGTAAAATCATGACTTTTTCTCATCAGTAGACAGAGGTAGCTTTGCTTTTATCTTACAGGCTAAATACACAGGCATAAAAGGTTTTATATCCAAAGACATTGAGCACTACAGGAAAGAAATCAATGATCCTTTTATTCACTACACACACTTGATAATGTCCAGAAAATACCTGCTGAAAATACTCTCTGAATATGGTACAAAACAGGTCCTATAAGACAAAAAATAACATTCTGTATCAATAATAGTAAGCGATCATACATACACAGAAATCAAGCTAAGACTGAACAAGGAATCCTTTTCCTGGCATTCTTCTAACTTCTCAGTGCTAAAGTCTAAAATAGAGCTTGGAATTTAGCTTTTATGTGCAATTTATATATACACTTTAAGAGACTCCAGGTAAAAATACTCAAATCATCTTTAAATAATAAAAAAAACTCCACAAAAAACCCAAAACAAAACAAACAACCTTGAATATATTAGGAAAGTGAACAGTCTTATTCAAGTAGTCCCTCCAAACCTGCACATACAAAAAAGAGTTTTCTCAGCATAAAATGGATGTTGGACTGGTGTATTTTTTATAATTCCTAGTTGAAAGTTGTGGCATTTAGTGCCATGGTCTAGCTTATGTGGTGGTGTTAGGTCATAGGTTGGGCTTGATGATCTCAGAGGTCTTTTCCAGACTCAATAATTCTGATAGCTAAGCTAGTCAAAAAAGTTCAATGTTGGCAAGTAAAAGATCTGACGTCCCTCAGGAGAAAATGAAGGACATCCCTTTCAGACTTTTGAACTGGTAATTATTATTAATAATAATAACAACAAAAAAAACCCTACACTGCACTTCTCCCTCATCTCAATCACCTTCAGCTTCTATTGTAAATAGTCCAAGCCAAATACAAAAAGTGCCTGCATTAGGACAAACTCCAAATCTACTGCTATCAACTTATCTTAAATAAACTGTTTGTCTGTGTTAAGTAAACTATTTGACAGGAAAACGACTGTCAGGAAAAACTGATGTACATTTTTTAGAAGTGAAAATAAATAGTATGGTTTTGGTCCTAGAAATAATCCTCATGTGAGGAGTCTCACTGTTTCCATGGGCTACTTGCATGGGTGAGGCTAGACTGGCCTTCAAGCATCTGATGAACTGAGCTAGTCTTTTGAAACAACAGTCTTGCTAACACTGCTCTTTCATCCATTCCACTGTTGCACTGTAGGAAACACAGATTTTAATTAGAAATTTGTATTTCTTAATTAGGCATCATAAATTCAGTAAATACAGGAGTCAGTACCCAGTGTCTCACTGACGCTGCTCAGCATGAAATGCCTAGAACACACTGGTACAGCAAATTAATTCACTTTCCTACTTCAGGTGTCAGATTTACTTGCCCACACCAGCTCTTTTCTACTAAGGAAAGAGTCTCTGAAAACCTTAAAAATAAAGTATGGGAGAACTCAGATTGGCAGCTTCAAGGACTCCAGCTCCAGAGCTGCATCTCCCAAAAGGTGCCAGTCCAACAACTTCTCTTGGTCTGCTCCAAGAGGAGACCATGAAGGTCAAGAATTAAGTCTTGCTGAAGATTTAATACCATTCTGGGGCTGCTACACATACCTGAAACAGTAAAAGTACCCATATTACATGCTCAGCAGACAGTGTTCCAACTCTAAGGCTGCTAAAATGTGATTAAAAGTTGGATTAAAAAAATATGTGGGAAAACATCTTGATTACCCTGCTAGTGAAAAATAAGAATGAACAAAAGCAATCAGGATGCTAACATGTGCCACGCAAGTGTAGCTTTCCCTTGGTACTATATTAAGATATCTTTTTTAAAACCTTCTTAATGGATGAAATAGAAAATTGCACACTGCCAAGAAAGTGAGTGGAATGGATACCATTCTCTACATTGCCTTTTGTATTATTACAAAGGCAATACTATGTGTAGTAGAGAATGTTTCTGCTTATTAAATTTTATGTTTCTATATTCAATGGCATCACATTATATATGGCCTTTTTTCTGCAATTAACCTCCAAAACACAAATTAAATATTAATGGATGTCAATTATGGTTACAAGAAACAATAAAAGGACCATAAATTAAATAATGCAGATAGACAATAAAGTATTTCCACATGATCAAAACAACGTTGTAAATGTTTTCTTATTCTAATTGAAAATGTAATTATGTACTCAAAGGTGTTGTTATTGCATAAAATTTAGTAAGCAATACCATATTCAGAATTTCAATTCACTCCCAGTAAGAAAGAGGAAAAAAAGCCTTGCTACTTCTTCTACCCAAGCCTAGCAGTGCAGCATTATTTGATGCTTCACAGAAATCCTCAGTTTGAGACTGTCTAGAGTGCAGTAGGCTATTTTCAGTTATTTCTAGACTACTTCCATCTTCTGTAATTAGTTACACACTATTCTGTATTTTGTTCAATATTTCCAGCTCTCCCACACATCCAAAATATTTTCCCACTATTATGCTTTTCAACTAAGGAACGAACATTAGGCTTGTTGAGAATTAAAAATGAAAACAAAGCAAAACACACACACACACAAAAAAAAAACCCCAAACAAAAACACACCACTAAACAGAAATACTCAAATATGACATTTGGACAACAACCTCATTGCTTCAAGGTCACTCCTTCTGTTTCACAAGGCTGATTTTAGCAAAAAAAAAAAAAAATATCAAGGTGTGAGACAAAACATCTTTAACAAACTCCCCAAAGTAGTAAAAAAAACAATTTAAATATCAGCTGCTTGATGCTCAGATGTTCAATTCTTCCCATGCTTTACCACACTGGTCAGCAATGACTACTTTACAAATTGTAAATGACATGGGACACACTGTTCACAAACAAAACAGACTTAAGGTTATATTCAGTTGTTCCTGTTACCTGAAATTAGAATTAGAAGCTCATTAAATATGAATACGTTTCAGAGAATGTGGAGGCACAGCATTATATTGATGAAAGCTTCATTAAATTTTCAATGATATAGCTGCTTCTATATTTGTGAAGGAAGGACACAGAGTTGAAAGTAAGCTGGGGCAATTCTCCTTCAGGCAACTTTGCATCTTTCTGCTATCCCTAAAAAAGCCAATGGATTTTAAAATGAAATGTTGGACTAATTAGGTGTAGGAGAAAGTGATTGTTGCTCATTATATTCAATGAATGATTGCTTTCAGATCAGTATTTGTCTTGTATACATTTACCAGTTATACAACTCATGTTCAGGAAGAGGGGAATTGGTAGGAAGCCAGAAATCAGGTTTGAATGATCAAGCTCATACAAAATACAGACTCTACCAATTCTGAACTCACTTAATGGCACAGCCATCTCTAAAATATTCAATTAAATAGACATAACAAGAGTATTGGAAATGAAATCTTACCTAGCAAACAAGACTTAACTTCTTGTGCTCATAGAAATGCAAAACTATCGAAGTCATGCAGTAACACAGCCTTATTTTTACTGCAGAGACTGAAACTAAGAAAAAGATCTGTGACAGAAAAAAAACTAGACACAAGCACCCTATTCAACCAGATTCCTAGTATTACTATCTGCAAGTCAGACAGTTAAAATCTCCATATGTAAAATACCCATAATGAAGGTATATGAAAGCAGGCAGAAGCAAAAATGTCAAAGTGAAAATTCGAGTGGTCTAATCCCTGCTGTGGTCATGCACCGTGGTATAAATTCATTGTATCTCCACATGACGTTAGCCCAGCTTCCTTTGGAAAACAGGCTTATGCAATCAGGCAGTTACTCAGCTCCACCCCATACACTCCCCTTGATATCCATTACCTTATGTCAACCAGGCAGTGGGGTAGAGGCCTCAAAGTCACATTATTCCTCTGACAAGCCCACACAATATATATGGCCCAGGCTTTACATGTTTTCCTTACAGATAATATGCATGGCCTGCCAGAAACCTGCTAGGATGTAGGGTTGCCCTTTCCAACTTTTTTTGGACTGCCACCTCTTCCAGCCCTCTGGACAGGCAACAACACTCAGCTCACACGCCTGCAGACAACCCAGGTTTCTCCTCAGACCTTGTTTACTCTGCCCTGTTTAAATCCTGCTTCAACACGTTTACTTTTATCCCCACCACCCCACCCTCCCCCCCGCCTCTAGTTTTCCTTGGCATACATAGTCAGCATTAAATAACTGACCTTCTCAAAAGCAACTATGAGGTTCTATTATCCCCACATTACCAGATAAGGAAATTAAGCCACTATAATTAATGCCTGAAGCGTGCCCAAATTTCACATTCCCGATTTGAGAGCGATTAGCATTAGCACTATATAGGATTTCCTCAGCCCAAAGCATAGCTCCCAGGGAGCACAGGAATAGTTGCACACAGCCTGCACTTCTGCAGGGAAGTCCCACAGGCACAGCCAGAGCCCCTCTGAAACACTGGGCTCCAGGAACTGAGCCAGCTCCACCCCAGAGCTCTACAAAGTAACTCAAACACCCCAGGTGTTGCTCCAGTGGAATGAGGGAAGGCAAGATAGCAGAGTGCCAGTTCCCTTCTGCATCCTTCCTTGACCAAGAGTTTTAGATCCAGGCACAGACACCTTGCTCAGCTCATCTTCATTTAGGCATCTACACCCATTCACACACAGAGATGCTCACTATCCTTGCTTCTGCTCTTCTAATAGCCACCAGCTCCTCACACACTCATTCTCTTAGAACCTCACATCTTCCTCTCTGGTTCTTTAGCTCCAGTTTTTCCTCAGTCTTCCCAGACAGCCCAAAATCCTTCTCTAGTCCAGTCATCACTCCTTCTCTCAAGTCTTCATGTGGCCATACCTGTTTCTCCAATCAAGTTCTGCTTCTGACCTTTGCTGTTTTATATCCTGCCACACAAAAAGACTTAAGAGTCCACCTCCGCTTCCAATTCCATGACAGCATTTCAGAGTTTCCCCAGAACCACAAAATGCTTCCCAGTCACACATTCATTGCAAAAGACAAGGCTCCTTTCCAAAATCTGTCAGCAGGCAGCAAAGGTTCCCACACATACCCTATGCAATTTGAGCTCCTTAACCTCATCCCAAGGAACAATTCTTCAGGGGGGCTGTTCCACTCTCACATCATGGAGATACTGCCCACGTGGAGACAGCTAATTCTGGCCATATCTACTGTTCTGTCCCACATTATCTTTCCCCAAAATCAGGCAGATAGCATAGAAATTAAACACTTGTTTAGCAAAATTTTAGACCAGGCTTTGTTTGAAGAATGGAAACAAAAGATTCAAGCTAATACAGTAATTCTAGAACAAGCTTAACAGACAAGTATGTCTCCAACCCTGCCCAGCTAAGGACACTCAGAACAACATCACATCATCCCAGCATTGCCCTAAGTCCTGTTAACCTCCCTCTCTCCCTTAACAGAGCACTACCATAGCACTAAAAATAACTTTTCTTCTTTTTTTCTTGAAACAAGGGGATCTTGAGAATTTAAAGGCAGCCTCCCACCTCCAGTTCACAGCACAGTCACAGGCTTATCAAACTCCACAATTGCCACCGACAGTCCTTCCTGATGCCATCCAGGGGGTGTAAGGACTGGGTTTTTTTTCAGTGTTTTGAGCCTACAGACAGCTACACCCAGGAAAATCTGCTCTTCTCTTTATACAAAGCTATTCATATACTCACACTAAAGATTATCTAGTTGTTAATTACACCTACAGATTGTTCAGCTCCTAATCCCCACAAAGTTATCAATTTCTTTTTACAGAAAACACAAGACACATTGCAAGTAAGGGTGACAAAGATGTTAAAAGTCTGTCTGCCTGTATTTGTCAAGATCAAGAGGTCTTCTTCACCCTGGCTCTGCCAGCAGCTCCTGCAATACATCTAACTCCAGTGCCAAACTTTCCTGCCCAATTAGACCTAACACTTCCCATTCTGGCTCAGCAGACTGGAGATGTCACCATAAGCCAAACCACTCCCTTGCCTTTTGCTGTCTAGGAACATCAATCCTTCTTTGCCACCCTGGCAGAAAGACTGACAGCCTGGCCACATCCCTTGGCATTAATAAAAACTGGGAAGCAGAACATTCTTAGGGCTTGAGAACTTTTACCTCAACATTGCTTCTTTAAAAATGAAAATAAAATTAATTTAAAAACCTGTTACTCACTCTGCCCCATCCCACAATTTCCTAACTCTGTGCAGAAAGACCGAATCTTCCTCTACAATGTTAAAGAAGTCATCATTACCACACTGAGCTCAGGATTCTGCAAATGCTTAGACATGTATTTTTAACCTTAATGCCAATCACTGAGGCAGGACTGTGGGATCAGTAAATGTGATTTCATCATTGTTCCTTTGTGGCAGAAGCATCTTGCTCTCTAAACTTACCTGGATTCCACATTAAAAAAAAAAATAGCTGCAAGAATTCCCTAATACATTCTCTCTCCCCACGTGTGTTATATTAAAAGGAAGAACAACTTAGAATATAATTTTCAAAGCATCAAAAATACTCTCAACTATGATAATTAAAGTTTCATTTTGTCATATATAGCAGTTGCTATATTGCTAAGTTATGTTCTCAGGTCATGTCTTGTCAAACATAACTCAGAAAGCATTTTTTGAAAGAAGAAAAATCAAGTATATGTCATTACAGAATTCAGTTCACTTGGGACTTTTATTATAGCCAGAGTGGCCTTTCTGTGAAGAAACATCCATTGTTTCCTGCATGTCATTAAACCAAAGAGGGAACCAGCAACATGAAACTTCAGTGTCCACAAGGCAAGCTCAGCACCCTGCCTGTCCAGTACCCTATTAATATGAAGGAAGATTTTATTTCTGTATTTCCTAACCAGAGCTAAACACTGGAATACTAATTCCATTTCCAAAATGTTGACCTAGCATTTCTTCAAACTTCACCTTCAGTTGTCCTGGGGATACAAAGTCCCAAACAAAGAGCTCCCACACAAATGCAACTTCTGAGAACTCCACAAGGGCACTTTCAAATCTGCAGAGAATTTGCAATTATTAAGACATGCTTTTTAAATTACACAGAAAAATGTTTGCCTGATTTCACGAATATTAAACCTATGCATATCACGTACTGGCATCAGGGAGCTAATGCAACCATGTAGAAGCAAGTTGAATGTCCTTCCTCCCCAGAAACCTGCAGAACTACTAGCTTTAATTATAATGCAGGAGATGCAATTAAAGAATTCCACCTAATATCAAATTGTTTAAAAGGTTATTGTGTTTGATTTCTTTTTGAGAAACACTTAATTTAACCATAGAGATTTACCACACCTGTGCTGGACACCATTACCACACTGAACATTCACCATATGGTGTTTACCCACCAAAAAAGGTCAAGAATCCTGAAGCTGGGCACCTAAATCCCTTAGCCATTTTCAAGCTCCCAGGCTGCAGATTTAGCCAGACAATTTCCAGAACCAAGGAAAAAGAACTTACTTTTCAACTGACTGACTGGAGATCCATGTTATAAATGATAGCTTTCCTTTTGCCAAGGTTTCATCTCAGAGCAGAACCACAACTCAGGAGGAATGAAGCACAGGGCCCTGCAAGCACGGCTAAGCAGACAAGGATTACTAAGCAAACCTGCCACCTGATATTTGGAAAAGTCTCTTTGTTGAGCTGTGTCATTTTTATAACAAAAGACTATGACTGAAGCATTAACACCACTGCATCAGAAGTATTAAAACCGTGATTCAGAGGCACATTTAAAAGCAAGTATTCCTTGTCAAAACTGAATGGCAGAAGGAAATAACCTCTTGGGTATTTCAGCAATGATTTAATCACCTCCCATGACTAATTCAGAGAGACTTTGGAAGACTAATGGGATGGAACAGAGTCCAGAGAGCATCTAATCCCAATTAATAAACCCAGGAATAAGTCTGAAAAGACAAAGAAGAAAGATGACCTAGTATTCCCTAAGTATTCCCTAAGTAGTCAGGAAAAGGCTTTCTTTCTGAAGGAATACATTCCATTTAAAAAAAAAAGTAATTTTTTTGAGGATGCAGACAGGCTATGATTGTGCAACTATTTCAAACAAGCACACCAGTTAACCTAACTTCTCCTGGTACACCTGACAAAAGTAAAAACCTCCCTAATGTATCTCCCACCTCACCCAGGAAAAAAACTAAGAAAATTCTCTCAGAGATGCAAATTGATGGCAATGAAACATTAGCTAGTTTTCATCACTTACCTCCCCAAAGCAAAGTAGGCATTTTTAGGACCAAAGCTCCTGTTTTGATTGATACTTTTAGCTATATGTAGCCCCAACCTGCTTTAGTCCACCAAGACTATTCAAGCTTCTAATGCAAGCAAGGATCGACCACCCAGGAATCTAACTTGAGATGTGATTTGGCAAGAGAAACAAGAAAGCAAGCCTGAGAGACAGAACAAAGCACTTGCTCTCCCACATAAGCCAGCTTTTTAAGCATACAGCTTCACAAAATGGCGCGCGCCAAATGGATGTTGCTACAGAAAGGATCTTCTTCAACAGTACTGCTACCTTACTTGTGGACCCACGTTCCCACAGATTACCTCTGATTGCTTGTTTAACTGTTTCACAAGCCACGTCAACATGTTAATCCTCTACAAACACCACTGCATTAACCTATCCAAAAAGCTTCTCACTTTCTGCCAGGTTAGCAAATTGAATCAACTCCTACAAGGGTCCAGTAACTAC
>NW_009953726.1:2887275-2894505 GCF_000747805.2 Chaetura pelagica
GTGCCTGCTGCTTATTTACAAGTCCTGCATCCACATGCACATTTTGATGGTTCAACCAGCACTTTTCATTCCATTTGCACTCACGAGCCTGCACGTCAGCCTGTGTGTTAATAGAAATCTGGTGGCCTAAAAATCACATACATCACAGTCAATCTTTACATTACACATGGTAGCCCTGAAGACACCATCATTGCTCCTGTATATCTTGCATTTCAGAAGCTTTCTTTAGGAAAAAAAAACAAAACACCACACTTGCTGAATTCAAATATTAATTTAAGCATCTAATTCCCACATGTTCAAGTTTAAAAATTACAGGTCTGACAGATCCTCACTGCCTACCTCTAGTTAGACTTCATTCAAACTCACTTGGCTGAAATACAATTTTATGTTATTTTCCACAATCTCCCGGGCTTCTCCCCAGTCCCCATTTTAAAAGAAAGGCATTTTCTTGAACCACACTGCAGAGAAGAATGCAGCAGGAAGCCAAGTGATCCTTTCACTTGGAAGGAGTTTAAACAAGAAGATTCCAACCTTTTTTTCCAACTACTCCAGCCCCACGCACTGGCATGAGACCCCACTCCCTCAAACTCACTGGGGATGTTCCTACTTCCAACTCCTGGGGAATCTGACAGCCTCAAAACTCCAAATGCTCCTAACATTAAAATAAATAAGCAAATAATGAAACCTCTGCTTCTTCATTTTAGTAGCCGTGAGCGCTGCAATTAGAGGTCTCAGAGGATGCACTTACCCCCTAATGAATCCCTGGAACAGCCATAACAGGGTGCAGGGCGGATTATAGAATCCCCACAACACAGCTCAGTGAATTGATGTGTCTCCTGAGCAATACAAAGCTGGGCCTAGACATAGGAAGTGTTGTTATGCTGTCTTCATTTTGAACCCTTATTAACAAATTAAATGAGAAATAAACACAGCTCTCTCTGGGAAAAGGAGAGGGTAAAGAAGCAATTTTAATAAGGAGCCTAGACACCTTTCCGTAAGTCTCTTGTGGAGAGGAAAAAGACACCCAGAAAAGCTTGTAATAGAGCAAGTTCATTAACTACCACCCAAGACTGAAGCCCTATACAAGCAAACCCCAAACCACTACACTGTCATCAGTTGAAATCAAGCCTATTAGTTTTCTATGAATGCTGCACCTGCATCCCTGTCTCCCAGAGATGTCCAGCATGGGAAAGATAGTTTGCAGAAACAGCACAAGGTGGTGTGACACTGGAGAGGAAAGGGAAATTCTTTGCTTCTGTTGATCTGCAGACATCCAGATTTCCTCTCTACAAGTCAGGATGGGTCACAGGCAGCTGAAGTAGCAGAACTGACTCCAAAGAAAGAGCTTTACCTCTGGTTTCCTTCTTCCTCCCTACAGCACGATGACCAAGCTGAACCAGCAGCCCCAATTAACTACCTTTTTTTACCTAAGACTTTTGTATCTGATGGTTAGAGACATATGGTCCAAGTTCACAGCCAACAGTAAATTTCTCTAGCCAGTCATGTTTGCAGTAACAACCTTAACATTATTTTAATGCAAGTTTTGGTGAATGCATTTCCTTTCCTCCTTAAGTACATCCATGGGATATGCTTAACCTGCCTCCTAAAATTCAACACAGGCCATGAAATCCAAGCAGGCAGAATAAAAAATAATTCACGGTCTCAAATGAAGCCAGGTGGATTACAACTCCATTGGCAAGCATGCACCCAGAAGCTGTACACTCAGAAAAGACATTAGGAATCATCTGAATAATAAAAAAAGTGGTCAGGCATGCACAACAACTTTTGAACATAATTTCTGAGAATTTTTAAAAGAAGGCAAAGCCACCAGTGCACCTTATAAACTAATGCATTGCAGAACTTCAACCTAGCATTGGTCCATAATTAGACACACTTTCCCCTGCACTAAAACATCTTTAAAGCCAAGTATCTGATGCCTTGAACCTCCATTATACTTAAGAAAAAAAAAAACACATTCCTTATTCTTGAACTGAGCATTTCCATACTAAGTCCCATCCATGAACAACTTTTAACTGCTAATTTATCATCCTCCCTCCCGGTGACAATGAAGATTTATAGTGGAAAAGGCTTATTCAACATTAGTGTCATGCCAAAACCACATGGTATTACACTTTTGGTGATACTGGTCAAGAAGCAATAGCTAGGGAAAATAAAATACTAATAAATAACCCCCTCCCCCCAAGCCATTCCCATAATTTTAAGGCTTGGCATCGTTCCATTGGAATAAAACTCAGTGGAAACCCAACTTGAAGGATGTTTACAGCCAAGACCCAATGTCCAGTTTCATCCTCTCACACTCATCTGCTTGTCCCTTATCTCCACTGCAGCACTGCTGGGCTTATCAGCACACTGCCCCCTGCTCTGCCACGAGGGGACACAAACACATTCCGGAGCCACACAGACCACAGAGGAACTGAACACAGCAAACATGCTGCTGGGGGAAAGCTCCTGGGAGTTGTTTTAATGCAGGGTCAAGCACAGAGACACAGGAAGATATGCCAAGGACAAAGGAGGAGAAATGCTGTCTGCATATGTTGGTGCTAAGATCCAGAATTAATTTGCTGGCAGGCTGAAGGTCACAGTAAGAGGGAGATGGGAGGCCAACACAGGTATCCTAACACTTACTATCTACCCCAGATGAGAGTTAAATTAATGAAGTGGGGAAGAGGAGAAGAATGAACAGCCAAACTTCCAAAGCCCAGGACTTCATAGCAAGAGGAAAGTTCACTGAAGGCATCTGTCAAAAAAGGACCAACAAGATACACATTGCCTAACAAGTTCTCAAATATTTGAGATTAACTTTGTTTATATAGGAGGTGAAAAGGAAAAAAAAAAAAAAAAGAGAGAAAAAAAAACACAATAAAAGGAAGGCTCTTCTAGTTTCATTCTAACCATAGGAGAGGAACTGATTAAGAACATGAAAGTGAAAACAACTTGGCCGACAATAGGCATAAGAAGGCAACTCACAATTCTTCAGAGGAGCAAAAGAGAGCCACAAAATAAAGAAAATGAACTATTGGTGAAACTATGAGCTACCCAGAAGAAAGGTCTGAAGCATACTGAGAAATCATCTCAGCTAAGTACAGGCTCTTTAATGATTTGAAATTCAATAGATTTTGCACAAGTGCAAAATGAATCACTGAAGGTCACTTAATGAAGTGAATGGCACAGTTAACAAAACAAGAAAGGTCAAAGCATAAGGAAAGAAGCTACTGGGAAGCAACACTGAAGGTAACATGCAGATGTTCCTTCATAATGCCTGCAGTGAAAGAAAGACCAGCTAAAGTAGAAGTGTGTTAAACCATTCAATGGGAAGGAAAATCTCTAACAGATGATGCCAAGGGACTTGGGGCATTTTCTGCCTTGACCGTCAATCACTACAACAGATCAGCCAGCTAATGTAACTCAGGGCAGCAAAAAGAGCAAGAACACAAGCTAGAACTGGGAAACATGTTAAAGCAAATGCTCCAAACCTCCCAAGCCAACCAAGTCAAGACTCTGAATTTCCCATTCATCTTTATTGTCAAACTTCAAACAGAAAGCATGATACAGGCAATGTGCCTCTGCAGACAACTTAATAAGCTTCCATAAACCTACAGTCTCATAGTACATAAACCTATGGACTATATTCAGGGGCTGCAGCATGAAAAGAGTTCTTCAAGGTTTTTAAGTCTGGTAGACATAATATCTACCCTTTGGAAACTGACAAAGGCTATTATCAAAGATCATCTCTGCTCTCTGCATTAGGTTCCACAGCCTGAAGAAGGGCAAATTCACCTGTCTACAAAAAGCAGGAAACCAAATACACAAAGAAACACAGACCAGTCAAGGTTACCCTCAGATTCTGGGAAGATGCTGAAATAATCAGACAAATAACCCATATCCTGCACATTTCAGACAACAAAGCAGATAAGATCTAACACATGATTTATTAAAAAAGAAATTACATCAAATGAATATAAGTTCCTTCAACGACACATTAAGAATGCAGGCAGTGAAGCAGCAACTTGAAGCAATATAGTTTTCATTTAAGTTAACTTTTGATGCTCCTAAATTAGCAGTCACGTAATATGATGCATACTGAAGTACTGAGAGAGAATACTAGAAGCACATACACAGATTTAAGTTATCATTATTTCAGTTAGATAGAAAATAGGCAGCAAACCCAATCACATAGCTCTAATCTTTTAGCATTCTTCACTGAAAAAAAAAAAGTACAAAAAAAAACAGCAGGAACTTACTGCAGGCAACTCTGTATTTTGCTGTCTCAGTTTGATTTCTTATGGTACAAGCAACAACTTCAAAGATCTCCCAACATCTTGTCCACAAATTACACATTGGAAGATATCAGTACAGAGAGGTCTTTTATTTTTTTATGTTAACAGAGGATAATCTGGGACAGTTGCAAGCACTTGGATGGATAAACTCAGAATCCAAAGTCACTTGAAGCAAGTGCAAAAGGCACCTGAAATAATACGAAGTTTGACAGAGCAAGAAGGTAAGAATAACACTGCAACAGGTTGCCCAGGGAAGTTATGGATGCCCCCACACTGGAAGTGTTCAAGGGCAGGCTGGATGAGGCTTGGAGCAACCTGGGCTGGTGGGACGTGTCCCTGCCCATGCAGGGGGTTGGAACTAGATGATCTTGGAGGTCCCTCCCAACCCAAACCATTGTGTGATAGCAAACACCTGCATAACACAACATGGAAGGCAAGGTTGAACACTGCTCTGCCCAGAGCTGTGCTGAGTGGTAAAGCACTGAACAATCTGGGGTTTATGCTGAACATAAACCACACGTTATCACCACAAAAAATAAAAAAGACAAAGATTCATTGTCCTACTGAGATGTACAAAATGCAGGTATCATGTGAAATGCACATGAAATAATTTTGACTTCATCTGTTGTACAGAGGACTCTGACAGTGCATTGTGTCCAGTTCCAGAGTTCCAAAAAAAAAATATGCAAACCAAGAGGAAAAAGCCATGAGAACAGCAGTAAAAATATCCCATAGACGTGTATTTAAAATAATAATAATAATTTTTTAAAAATCACTGAAGAGACAAGACTGAAAGAATGGGATTTCCTAAGTGTGGAAAACAAAAAGAAAGCCCCCAAAACATGTGACACATTTCTGCAGAAAAGGTATAACACAGTTCACAAGGTGTATAAAATGCACATTAGGATTCTTAAATGCTGAAATTACAGCAAATAAATTTAGATCAGAAATTAGAAGGAGTATTTGCAATGGTAAGAACAGCAAACTATCAAAATCGATTGCTTAAGGGTAAATCTCCATCAATAAGTTATGTTAGCTCATTTGCTTTGAGAACTAGTTAGACCTTCCATCCTTGAACCTGAAACATGGTGAATTTATAAAATAACAGATGTCAGTTACCTCCCCTTTTTTCCTCATCCTTCAACTACAGGTGCCTCATCTGAGCTTCCAGCTACTAGATCAGTTCTTATGAGAATTAACAGTTACTAAGAAACAACTCCCAGCATGAAGGCTTTGTAGCATCATATGGAAATAATAATAAAAGCACAACCTTAGAGCGGGTCTTGGAAGGATATTAGAGGAAAAGTGACCCACTTGAACTACATCAGGATGGGGAGTCTTTAATCAGAACAAAACCAAAGAAATTCAGAGACGCTATTAATGCAGTGACTTCAACTTTACCCTCTCACAGATGTGTGCCTTAAAGCAGTGGTGCCCAGCTGCAGAGACACCCTTTGCTTGGAATGTAGAAAAGGGACTACTAGATCTTGCTGGGTCCAGGTAGGGTCAGTCTGGGTGGGTTTGCACAACCCTCTCCCAGCAAGTGCCCTGCAGAGATACCCAGCTGACCCAACCCAGGGCCACACAGATCCAGACCACTGATCTGGTCTTGGACAAAACATGTGTCAAATGCAGAAGGGCAAATAAGAGCTAGGGGAAGCACAGGCAGCCCTTGCAAAGAACTCCTTGGGGAAGTAAAAAAAGGAAAGCAATACAGGGACATCAACCCCAAATACGGTCTCAGCAGCTGGACCCAGTAAAGCACAAAACATGACTAATTTTCTCAAAGCTCAGCTACAGAAGAACAAACACTGAGAACCAAAGCAGGAGAGCAAACTGAAACGTGCTGTCCTCTGCTGGAAGTGGCTCTGGAGGAGCTTGAAAGCAGAAGATGCTCGAGACCACTACTCCTTTGATCTTCACTGGAACAGAAGATAGAAACATCACTTTAAAGCTGCATTGCCTTGCCTAAACGTGGCTGTTACCTTTTGAACTCCAGCTAATGCTGCATTTGTACCCAGCCAGCATCCCTGTCACCACAGGGCCACTCCTGCTGCCTGTCTCTCCTACACCACCACTGCTAGAAGTTCATCTGCTGCTCTCCCACGCGTCTTCCCTTGTGGCAACAGAATCACTTGCAAGGCTGTAGAGAACTGCACCGGGGAAGCAGAAAACTAACACTTTTTTTCCTAAGAAAGTAGCAAAAATACTTTGTTGCAAGTCAGTTCTTTTACCCTGTTAACTTACAACACTTAATCTTGAGTTACACAAAGCTTTCAGGCTGTGTGTCTTTTGAATGTAACTCATATGTAGTTTAAAATACACACAGCTCCATACAGACATCACAGGAAACGTGAAAAGACACATGTGCACCAAAAAAAAAATATAAACAAACAAACACAAACCACCCAGAAAGGGCTGCTCCTGCAGTATGAGGCTTCTATCTTCTGTATCTAGAAATAATTCAGACTACAGCTTTTAAAACTTCCACAGTAAGGAAGATCTCCAGATGTGGAAGTGAATGAGTTCAGACCACATATTACTTAAATCAGCTAGAGCCAGTGGTGGAAATTATCTAAGGGTTCATCTCTGGGGAAAAACAAACAAAGTCGTAACTCTTGTTGCAAAAGAACACCGAATAAGTAAGTAACACCACCAGCACAGGTTCACAAGAGGATTTTCCAGCATTTAACGCAGGATCAAACCGTCAGACAAAACATTAGTCATTCAGGAGAATTAAGACGACAAAATATAAAACGCCTTTCTTCTCCCCCCCCCCTTAATTATCCAAGCACAGCACTGAATACAAATAGGAAGTGTTTAAGCTGATGATAAACGTATTTTCCTCCATGTTCCCGGTCTCACACCTGAAGCCTCACACCCCTCCGGCACAGGAGCCGGTGCTGAACACCAACCACACCGAACAGGCCGA
>NW_009953726.1:2897233-2898249 GCF_000747805.2 Chaetura pelagica
AAAGCCGGCAAGGTCCCCCCGGCCGGGGCCGCGGCTGGAGCCCTGACCCCCGCGCCGCCGCCCCCTCCCGCCGCGGCCCCGTTCCCCATGGAGCACGCAGGCTCCGCCGGCGAGGAGGGAGCCGCGGACCAGGTACTGCTCCACACGGAACTCCTGGCCAGGAATCACCATGCTGCCTCCTCTCCCTCCTCCTCCTCCTCCTCCTCTTCTTCTTCTTCTTCCTCCTCCTCGCAGACCCCCCTGGCTTTCTCCCCGGACCACGTCGCCTGCGTGTGCGAGGCGCTGCAGCAAGGTGGGAACCTGGACCGCCTGGCCAGGTTCCTGTGGTCTTTGCCCCCGAGCGATCTGCTACGTGGCAACGAGAGCCTGATGAAAGCCCGGGCGCTGGTGGCTTTCCACCAGGGCATCTACGCCGAGCTCTACAGCATCCTGGAGAGCCACAACTTCGATTCCTCCAACCACCCGCTCCTGCAGGAGCTCTGGTACAAGGCTCGCTACACCGAGGCGGAGCGAGCCCGGGGCAGACCCCTGGGGGCGGTGGACAAGTACAGGTTGCGGAGGAAATACCCTCTGCCCAGGACGATCTGGGACGGCGAGGAGACCGTGTACTGCTTCAAGGAGAAGTCCCGCAACGCACTGAAGGAGCTCTACAAGCAGAACCGATACCCCTCGCCAGTGGCCAAGCGCAATCTGGCTAAGATCACCGGCCTGTCCCTCACCCAGGTCAGCAACTGGTTCAAGAACCGCAGGCAGCGGGACCGCAATCCTTCCGAGACCCAGTCCAAGAGGTGAGGACAAACTTTCCTCCCCGCCCCCTCTCCCGCCTGCCTGCCTTCCCTCTCCCGGCTCTTTCTTCCCTTGCAAACATGGCGCTTACCTTCCCTGCGCCTCGTCCTTCCCTCTTTTCCCCCCCTCCCCGTTCCCAACACACCCACCCGTCCCGGGCACGCAGGCATGCGAGCCGCGCCGGGGAAACTTCCCGGGCCGCGCCGCCCCTTCCCTTCCCTTCCCTTCTC
>NW_009953726.1:2899445-2910253 GCF_000747805.2 Chaetura pelagica
CCCCTCCCCGGGGCAAGGCCCCTCCGGTGGCCCGGTCGGATGGCCACGGAGTGTAAGTTATTTACAAGTCCGTGACACGGCCTGTAAAGTTTCTCCTCTGTCCGGTGTGTCCTTTTTTTTTTTTCCTTCTCTAAGGCTTCACTCCCCATTATCTTGAAATTCTTTTTCGAGTGCCTTGTAGAGGCAAAACACCGAAGGAAGGTACTCGGGAAAACTTGAGGGAGTCTTATGAAAGCGAGGACTGCCCTCCATGGTGGAGAGCTCCCTGGCACACTGGTAATGCAATGTCATCTCTCCCATCTTTTCCTACAGCGAGTCAGACGGCAACCCTAGCACAGAGGATGAATCCAGTAAGGGGCAGGAGGATTTATCTCCCCATCCACTCCCCACCTCATCCGATGGCGTTGCCAGCCTCAGCCTTCCTGGCCAGATGGAGCCCGTCTACATGCAGCAGCTCGGAAACACTAAAATAGCCTTGAGCTCATCTGGTGTCTTGTTGAATGGAAACCTCGTGCCTGCCAGTACTTCTCCTGTCTTTCTCAATGGTAGCTCATTTCTTCAGGGACCCAACGGTGTCATTCTCAATGGACTCAGCGTGGGGGCCTCGCAGACAGTTACCTTGAATTCGCCCAAAACCACCTCGAGGGTGTCCATTAATGACATCCTGTCATCTTCCTCAGAAGACACCAAGGACTTCAAACTGCTTCAAGCTCCGGTCCCCAATGCCACAGCAGCCACCTTCAGCCCCAGCAACATCCCGGTCTCATTCCCAGGATTGATACCAAGCTCAGAGGTGAAAAGGGAAAATGTACAAACTGCTGCTTCCCAAGATGGAGGCTCGGTAGTTACTTTTACTGCTCCTGTCCAAATAAACCAGTATGGCATTGTCCAGATCCCCAATTCCGGAACAAATGGCCAGCTGCTGAATGGAAGCATTGGTTTTTCTTCTCTGCAGCTGCCTCCCGTTTCTGTGGCAGCCTCACAAGGTAAAGTTTTCTCTCTTACAGTAAGAGGTATGAGAAGAAGTAGGGATTGGGCACACGTAGAAGTGTGGTACTTTTCTTTTTGTTAGAAGCTGTGGTACTTTTCCTCCAAGGTACCAGGATTGTATCACAGCTGCAGCCACAGACAGCACATCAAATACTACTTTTGCCTTCCTTTATAACGGGTTATGCTCGTGGTCAGACTGTTGCATAAGGCTGAGCTCATCTACTGAGAGCAGAAAAAGAGGTCTGGTCTCTTTACACCCCTTTCATCTCATGGTGTTCTCAGGAGTCTGCGATACTGGTCTTCACAAATATCTGTAAATTGTACATGTTTCAGTAATTCAAAATATTCCCCATTTGCCATTGAATTCTTTCAATGAGAAGGTTCATAAAAATGAAAATTGTGGCAGCTGGAAATTGTTACTGTTGTTGTTTTTGTGGTGGTTGTTTTGGGTTTTATTTTTTGTTTTTTTAACCAAAGCATTTCATTAAAATAAATTTTAAATTACTATAGACACAACAAGACTGAGCAGTTACACTCTGAACGTTTTCTGTCCCGTAATTATGAAAGATTAAAGTGCAAGGAAACAATAGAAGTATGCAATAGTTTGTAGATATAAAACACAAGGATATTTGGATAAAACTGCCCTCAGTCCAAGGGAAATATGTCATCACAGATTCATGTGCCAAGTGTGCAGGCTCCTCCCCAAGTTTGCTTTAGAGTTTGTCTTAACATACCACAGACTGAAACTCGCTGGCCAGGAAGAGTCTGAGGGAGCACAAGCCTAGTTCTGGATCCTTGTTTTGAAGCAGGTCAGTTACAAAGCACAGCTGAACAACTTTGTTACTCATTAGCCACTCTATCTTTGGTTATGAAAATGATTAAACTTGAATCTGTCTAGTTTCAGGAGGTGTGAGTACTATAGTGGAAATCAAACTGTGTTCCTGTTAGCTGATTGGAATTAGGCATGTGTAGGGAGTGACTTATTCTGGCTGTTAAAGTAATACGGAGAGGAATGCTGAAGCTGTGCAAACAGATTCTAAATTCCAAAATTGTAAGAACCTAAAATGTGGCACTTGGAGTCACTGGGAGTTTATTGGTAGAGAGTTTAACCAGGATGAAAGAGAAAAGACATTTAGTCTGAATACCACGTGTAATTACAAAAACCATTTAATCCACATGCTCCGAGGCATAAACTGACAGCCAGCAAAGGTGAGAAAGTTCTATCCCTTAAGTAGTGTGACATGACTGTATTTGAAAGTCCTAAGGTTCATAATAAGTTCCTCTCTGAACAATTTCCCCATTGTTAAAAACACCAGTTCCCACTGGAGAGTGATCCACCATATGTCTAGTGTGGTGCAGAGTCAAGATCTGTGTTTGCTGCTTTGGTTTCTTTTTTGTTTTTCTTCACACGAGCAGGATGGATAGCTGGCTGCCCATTCCAAGTGTGCTGCAGGCTATTTTAAGTAAGCTACAGTAAATGATACCTTACTGCAAACTTCAAGTTGCCTCTGTTGATTCTAGTTTACACAGATGAGGAACTTCCAAAAAATTATCACTGATTATGGGAAATGAATAGGGAGCTAAAATGTTCCCCAGGTAAAAAGTGCATCTTTGGTGCTGTTCTAAAAAATTCAAGTGTCTCCAAGTGTAACCTCTTGAAGTTATAATTGAACTGCTTTTGAGAAAGAGAGGTACTGGAAGCAGGACTCAGTTCTGAGAGCCATTGTATCTTATTTTAGGAATTATTATAATGACAGCTTACATGGCATGTCTAGTAAAATCAACTTCAGGTCATCTCTGGCTACCTGCTACAGCACGGGAGCAGTGCCATGGCCTTCAGCAAGGGTAGGCAGTCGCTGCCTGACTTTACACAGTGTGGTGGCTGTGGTAGGGTTAGGATTTTAGAAATACACAATAAGCAAGGGGAAAGGCAGTTCATCTGAGTGCTTGGTGGACTACTCAGTTAACACGATGGGAGTTACTGGTTTTTGATGTTTTCTGTACAGGTTGATGGGGGCAGGTTCTGCCCGGTCGCGGTGGGTTTCACGTGACGCGTCTATAGTTCCCACACACAAGCTGTCTGTCACTGAACTATCTTTAATAGCTTTTCATGCTTCTATTCTTAGACAGAAATGGAGTGGTGGCAACTAGTGAAGGCCAAAGCATGTTCATTTCAGTCACATGGCTGGGCACTGGTTGCCCCTTAATGAGAATCTGAAAGATACATAATATAGCAGAACCTGTTTGGTTTTTTTCATTCTAGAAGCAGTTTCTGTTAACAGCTTTTATGTCTTCTATCAAATTTTCTCACTTGCTACAAACAACACTGTTCTGTGCTGCCTGAAATACTAGCATATGTGTGTACTGCAAACATGAAAAAATATCAAATGATCTTGACAAAATGCCTGCACAACTCTCTGCCAGCTATAATTCGTGTTTTTCCTTTCTTTTGCTTCTCTTTCTCTAGGTAATGTTTCTGTAAATCCCAGCACATCTGACGGAGGAACTTTTACGACTGAATCTTCAACAGTGCAGCAAGGAAAGGTTTTCTTCAGCCCCCTTGCTCCAAGTGCAGTTGTTTATACAGTTCCCAATTCAGGCCAGGCAGTAGGCTCTGTCAAGCAAGAAGGACTGGAAAGAAGCCTGGTGTTTTCTCAGTTGATGCCAGTCAGTCAGAACACCCAACTAAATGTAAACATGTCTTCTGAAAATATATCCAGTGGAGGACTCCAGTCTCTGGCCACCTCCTTAGTGAATGTAACACCCTCACATAATTTTTCCCTCGCACCACCAACTCTTTTAAATGCTGCAGAACTGAATTCTGGTATCTCGGAGAGCCAGTCCATGTCATCACCCGTGACCAGTACCTCTACTGTGATATCTATCAGCAACACTAACTATGCAACCCTTCAGAACTGTTCCCTCATTACCAGTCAAGATCTGTTGTCCATTTCTACAGCACAACCCGTGCTTGGAGAAATAGTTTCTACAAGCGGAGACAGTGTCAGCCACCCCTCTGCACAAGTCCATCAAGATTTTGTCAGAGAGCACAGGCTGGTTCTGCAAGCCGTACCTGATGTCAAAGAGAATTTCTTACCTGATTCTGAGAGCAAGTCAACTGGCAACTTAATGATGCTGGATTCAAAATCCAAGTATGTTATGAGTAACATGGTTGACACGGTTTGTGAAGAACTGGAAACGGACAAAAAAGAACTTGCCAAACTGCAGACAGTTCAGATGGATGAAGATATGCAAGACTTATAACTTTTTCTTCCTTTTTTTTTTTTTTTTTTTTTTTGCTTTCTGTTTTAGTAGATAAGTCTCCTGTCGAGGCCCTAACAAGCACCAAGTGGTTTGGTTTGGTTTTTTTGTTTGGTGTTTTGGTTGTTGTTGTGGATTTTTTTGATTTAAAGAAAACAGAAGAACGTTTAAATGGTCTGAATCAATGTACAGAGGAATCTCCAGCAATGGAATCAGGTTGCCACACTTGGTTTGCATGCAGTATTCTCTTTTAAGTGGCTTAAAGGAGAAAGGTAACAGCAGGGCAAGTACCGAAAGAATGGGTACAGGTTTGGCAAAGAGATACTATCTTTACAATTTAACTAGACTCTCCATAGTACAACATAATTCTCAACAGTATAAGTATACACTCCTGACTTTAGGTAGAAAACAAAAATCTCACTCTGAAAAGGTAGTAACAATGCAGTCATTTTTGCTGTTTACTTCTAGTCCATGGGCATTGAGAAATTTTTAAGGAACTCTAGACGATACCTCACGGGCTACATTTATGTTGTTTGAGGTTAAGAAACAAAACAAAATCATAATATTGTTACTGGTGTGTTTGCTTTTCTCCAGCAGACTTGTGTTCATACCAAAAATCTTGCATCAAACATCTACAGGTTTATAAATGCTACAGCTAGCATTTCGTTAGTGCACCAGAAATAGCATCATTTGAAACTAATTATGCAGCTCAGAAGCTTTCTCTCCAGTATGAATGTAAATATTGTTTCAGTACTTATAAAGGAGACTTTTTTTAAAATTAGTACAACGGATTTTATTTATGGTGTATGTTCCCTTCTACTTTAGACACAGTGCATTGAAAAGGAAAACGTTTTCTGGCTGTTTAATTTATTTTTATTGTTTGAGCAGGAAGTAAACATAGATATTTCTGACAAGGTTTTACTTTTTTGTAGTTTTTCAAGCAATAGACTCTAAAAGTAAAATGTTAATCACACTGAAACCAGAAAATGAATTCCCAGTCTCACAAACCCAGAAGGTCCTTGTCTCTACCCCCTCTGCTGTCATGTTCAGGGGCTTTTTGTTTGTTTTGTTTGTAATTTGCAAATTAGTTGAACATTTTTTTGTGTATTTTTTACAGAATTCCACGTGCCTTTCTTCCTAGCGGCCTTATCTTTGTTACTAAAGCACAGTGGCAGAAGGAATAAAAACACTGATTTGCAAATATCCGTCCTCAGGGCCAAATCCTGATGCCTTACTTCTGCAAGTAGTCCCACTGACTTCAGTGTCCCTACTTGCATGAGTAAGAAGAGTTTTAAGTCTTTCAGTCATCGTGGGTGACATTTACCAGTGGTGCAGAGAGCCAAAGATGGGTCCTTCTGCACCACGTCAGTGGGGCAGGAGTTCAGAGAGGGACCATGGGCAGGGCCATCAGGCTGAGGGAAAGGTCTTGGCTCCAGCCTTGGACAGATGAGCAGGAAAAGTTGGATGGGCAGGCCAGGGGAGGGAGCCCCATGTTTACATGGACCCATTGGCCAAATAGCCCGTGTGGGAGGGCTTCAGCTGCTCTTCAAGCAAGCAGGCCCCCATCCAGGAGTGCACTTAGATGTGTATTTATATATCCCTCCAGAATAAGCAGCATGGGGGCTGATGGTGGGAACTGCAGCTGCCTGAAGGGCTCATGAGAGCAGCCGTGCTCTCTGCATGGCTGGGGATGGGTCTCCTCTCCCTTCACCCCTTTGCTCTGCGCCAGGGACAGCAGATGTAGGCAGGCTCTGGGCAGGTGGAACAGATCTTACCTTTCCTCCAGAGGAGTTTTTTTGTAGCATGGAAAAAGCACATCCTTAAGCTTTAAGATAATAATAAGAATGCAGATGTATAAAAATAACATGCTGTTAATCTTTGTGGTTTTGGTTTTTTTTTATCCTAATGTGAATATATACAGTAATTAAAGCATGTGTTCATCCTCGTCAGGGGCCTGGTCTGAAGCATTTGGAAGTCAATGGGAAATGTTTTCAAAAGCTTCTGTGGGCTCCAAATCAGGCTCAGGACAAAAAAAAAAAAACAAAAATGGAAAGGAAAGAGAGCAGAGGTAGCACATCCCAGTCTGTTTCTGTCTTGGTTGCTAACTGGTTCTGTGGAAAGGCTTTGAGGAATGAAGGTCTTTCCAGTGTGCCGTGAGCAGGTCATAGGCATCCTCGCTGTTGTTTTGCACTATATTGAATACAGCGTGTTTTGCAAGGTGCTCTGTGGACCCTTGAAGTTGAGCTCTGTCGAGGAGCACTGGAGTCTCTAGGGCTGCAGGGAAAAGTGCAGGGAAAGGGAAGAGCAAGTGTCCAAGGCGTGCAATGTGCAGCTGCACCAAGTCACTGATGCTCTGCGAACTGAAGTAGCCCGCTAGCAGCTGGCTGTCCCCATGTGCTCCCAAGCAAAAAGGGTGTTTAAGGCAAGCTCTTTAAAGTGGAGATTATCACAAGCAGAATGTGGAGCTATATGTTCCCCTGGCACAACTTCCCTTGACATTCAAGGGATCTCCATATGAGCGGGGAATCGGATAGTCCAGAGTTCTCCTCTGTGCCATGCTTGTTTATCTGTTTGCTGGTCTCCAGCATGAGCAATCTGCTTCCCACCTCTTCGCCCATAAAACCAAGATGATGATGAGGATAACAGTAGCTGTATCTGCTTTGCATGAATTTGTTCAACCCTTTGGAAAATTAGAAGGACCCTGTATCATTGTCATATTAATGGAGACCGCGTGCATGGCTCTGAAGTTGTTTGGAGCTTAACATGTTGCCTGTGAAGCTCAGACTATATTTGGAGGCAAACTAGAGAGTATTTCAGAGCACTCTCTCAGTTGTTGACATGATCAGGTCTCATAACTGAAAAGACTGTGGTGTTACACCAGTAGCTGTTACCTTTTTTTTTAAAAAAAAAATGTCCTCCTTTGCATTTATTGTGTTACTGAGGCTCTGAACTTCATGGCTTTGCAGCACAGTTGACGTGAAGACTGTGCATGTTGTTACAGTGGCTCGTATCTTGGAGTGTCTGGTACTTCTAATTGGAGACTTCCCACTCTTCAGTGGGAGCAGAGGATGTACATAAAAGCAGGGGTTTGGGACAAAATAAGATTAATCTGTTCTAGTCTTCCAGATATCAAGTAACTTATTTTATTGTTATGTTTTACTCTTTCTTTCTCCCATTGAAAATAAGTGTCATTCCCTCCAGATAACGTAGTTATAAATAACCTCATGTTTTCTGCAGGTACATATGCACAATATAAAGACTCATTGCACGGTACAGTGTTTTTAAAATAGATATTTAAATAGTAGTTTTACTCCTACTGTAAAATAAGGGTCAACTTTTATTATGTGGCCCTCAAGCAAGCAGGCTAACTGCTCTAAATAGACAGTACATAAAGTCCCGAAAGGCGTCTGGGGCCAGATCTTTGGCTGCTGAACATAAGGCATTGCTCCACTGATTCCCAAACTGAGGATTTTACATGGTGTCTGGGGGATATGGATGCTCATTTCCCACATATGTGAACAGCAGTGAGTGTCCACACCCCACAGACAGTCCTTATTATCACATTCTGATGTTTAAGTGGAAGGTATGTCTCTCTGGCATACAAGTTCCTTCTCCCTCCCTCTCTGTATGGATGAGAATAAAGGATCATTTCAACTTCACATATGCTTGTAACTTTTAAGTTCACTGGAAATCTTACAGGAAACATTGCCAAATTCTACTACTTTTCTGGTCCCAGACTTAGCTTTGAAAAAGTATGCTTAAAGTTTTAAGAAAATTCCTACAAAGCATGATGTTAAAAACCCCTTTGTTCTTTACTACTTTTAATTAAAGCTGCCTCTGTTTTGCTCAGAGTTTTGCAAGGAACCAGAACTATATTAAATTTAATGCTCTGTCTGGACTATTTGCAGCATTATTTCTGTGGTCTTGCCTAGAAGGACATTTCAGCCACATAAATCACAGACATGTGTTGGCCAGGTCCTTGGCTGGACTAAACTAGCACAGTTCTATTGGCTTTCATGTCCTTTCACACCAGCCAAGAATATGGTCCATTCATTTCACTGGGGTTGGACTGGGGACAGATTTGGCCCAGTATATGGTGACAGTTTGAACCAGTACACAAGGCTGACAGACAGTTATAACCAAATGGTCACAGTCTAAGCATATACCTCTTCCCATTTCCTTCTTTACCCTGCCTGCAGATTCAGGAAGACACGTTCTTTACCCAGAAGTAAGGCTGGAACCGTGTTTCTTGTTATTACTGTCAATCCAAGGTTAATGAGAAGATTGGACATATTCTGACTTCAAATCCTGCAAAATCACCTCAATAACTGCTTTCAGTTCAATTAAGCAGGACAAAATTTTCCCCATGTGCACAGGAGCTTTTCCCACATGTAGATTGCCAGTGCCTGTGCACTTTTCTTGGCAAGAGCAGATGAACAACCAAGAGGGTTCATCCCTTCAGTTTTCTACTAAGTATCTGTGCAGGACTCATCAAGGGCCTAAATCACCTAGTGCTTGTGGTTGAGAAGCATCTCAAATCATAACAAGAATTGTAATTTTATAACTCTGGAAACAAAAGTAAAGACATTTTACAGCCAAGGAGACCCCAAGTCTTCCTGTATCTCCTAGCAGATACTATCTTGAAGGATATTTTATACCTTGTCTGTTTCATATAATTTAAAACTAGCTTCTTACGTTTCTGAACTCAAGGAGGTGGTGAATCTTCTGACTTTAAGGATTCACATTCAGAGGATGTTTGTTCTTTTTTTGCTGCATGTACTGTTTGTCCAGAACTGACCAGTTATTTCTGCGATATGGGTTTATTGTGCCTTACTACAAATATGAAACTTCAGCAGAATGTACGTATTAGAGGAGGGAATAATCAGAAGTCTTTACTGCACTGTTAGATGATGCCACCCCAGAGTGTATCATCAAACATATCTGTGCTTAATTACCCAACCAAAGAGATCTAAAGTATGTTTGTTTGTTGTACTGTAATAGGGGTTTGTGCCTGGACAATTAAGTATTTTATTTGTATTCTGAGATGATGTGAACTTATTTTTCTAAACACTATACTGAATAAACTTTATATTTATACACATCTTGTGTAAATATTTATATCTGAATGCAATGCTAGGGCTTTAAATGTTGTGTTAGAAAAGCAATCTAAAGCAGAAACTTGGCTTTTAATGACTCATCATGAAGATGATGGCAGCAGGAAAGTCTGTGCTCGCCAGGGAATTGATCTAAGGCCTGCATAAGCTAGAATGAGAGTGGGTTTTGGCAGACCCTAACTTTACTTCTAAAATACTAAATTAAACCCCGTAACTCTTCTATGTCATGTCAACCTAGCTATTAAATCTGTGTCTCAAACCAAATTTATACCATAATTAGATAGATACTATGGAAATATATTTCCACCTACTAGTTAGGACTGGTCAGGATTTACTCACAGCTCCCGTGGCATTGGGATGTTGGGGTTTCTTTTTGCCTAGGTAAATTCCTGTTTGCTACATTTGTGTTTGTTGAATTTTTTCTTTAAAATGTTGTGCTTGGTGTCAGACTTTTGAGAGCAGCTTGAAATGTATGTTCTTTTGATATTCAAGGATTTAAACATGTTACTGTATCACTTTAGCTCTGTGCCCCAGGTACCAGGACTGCCTTGGCACAGTTTTGATGCCAAAATGAGTGACAGTGAATTCAGACAGACTAAACTGTACAGATTAAATAGTTTCCCTCACTGAAGCTATATACACATTGCAGGTATTTAACAGCCTGCACATTCCAGCAGGTGTGGAAATTAGTTTTTTAAGAGTCAGACCCAGTTGTGTATACTTGTTACACTTGTCATCACTGAGACACTACCTTTCCTTACCATCACTCACCATTGCTCCATCTTCCCCATGAATCGCAGCTGCATCCCGCTGCCCCGGGTGGCTCTGCTGGCAGCAGTTCCTGGGGCAGAGAGCAGGGAGCTGCCAGCCCTGGGATCTTCTCTCCCCTCGGGGTCTGGGGTTGAGCCACAGCTGCCGAAGTAAATCCAGTTACCCTGGAGCAGCCCTAAGGTAGAGAGACGACTGCCTTGTTGCCCAACTCCTTTTCCTTCCCAGAAGCAGCAGGAGTGACTCAGTCCTCCTGTTTGCAGCACTTCCCTCTGCCAAGCTTTGGTTTTGCCTGAGCGATAGAACTGTGACAATAGTTCCCTGCCCTGCAGATACCAAATTCCTGATTGATCCGGGGACGGCAGCTCCATCCCAACTTTGTTTAAGCAGGGGCTGAGGGTCCAAAGCCATCCTTCAACCAACCTGGCTGTGAGCAGCTTCTCCTCTCATTTCTACCCCGTGAGAGAACCACCACTGCTGGGATGGTTCCAACTGGGGGAGATTCCCTCTGGGAGGGGGTTTCTGGCTGCTCAACCCCCATGTGCTCGAGCAGAAGTGCAGGGGTTTGAGGGCGACCGAGAAGCGGAAAGTCTCAGTATATGCAAATGTCAGAATTCTCCCTGAGCAGCCACCCATGCGGTATGCAGGATGAATCATGTCCTAACCCAGCGCATT